>NC_048299.1:37164755-37350124 GCF_013100865.1 Trachemys scripta elegans | reverse complement strand
CCGAGCGCTACCGGCTTCACGGTTTGCCGGGCATCCTCCAGACCCTGCGCCCCCGGCCGGCACTTCCCCAGCGCAGCTGGAGCCGGCTGGGTCTGGAGGCTGCCTGGCAAACCGTGAAGCCGGTAGCGCTTGGGCTTCGGGCAGCCCCCTTGCCTCCGGACCCTGTGCCCCCGGCCGGGCACTTCCCCTCCCGGGCTCCGGCGGCGCAGGATCTGGAGGTATGGGGCTGCCCAAAGCCCGTAGCGCTCGGCTCTTAAACAGAGTCGGGGAGGAGCAGAGCCGCCGCGGCCGGAGGCTCTGCTCCTCCCCTGACTCTTCCGCTCTGTTTAAGAGCCGAGCTGCCCCAGTGCTACCGGCTTCGGGCAGCCCCCATACCTCTGGACCCTGTGCCGCCGGAGCCCGGGAGGGGAAGTGCCCGGCTGGGGTCCGGAGGCAAGGGGGCTGCCTGAAGCCCATAGCGCTCGGGCAGCTCGGCTCTTAAACAGAGCCGAAGAGTCAGGAGAGGAGCAGAGCCACCGTGGGAGGGGAAGTGCCTGGCCAGCATTTTCCTGTACATGTTTGGCTTTTTGGCAATTCCCCCCGGATGGGGGTTTGAGTGCCGAAAAGCCGGACATGGCCAGGAAAAACCGGACGTATGGTAACCCTAACTCTACACTTTGCAGGATCAAACCCAAGGTGATTTGGAAAGTAAACCCATGTCTGCCATGTGGCTGACTGATTACATTCCCCCTGCTTTGGAATGGTTACCATTGAGATTGTTGCCATGTGGTTGTGTAATGGTCCTCTCTTGGGGAGCATGACTTAATGGTCACGGCTGCAACTCCTTACTGCCAAATTTTGGGGAGAGGAGCCCGGGCCCTCCCATTCCATCAGGCTCCGACCCAGGGCCCCGTGGGCTACCAGTAATCTGGCAACTAAGGCTGCTTAAGACTGTCCTCCCTGGGCCTCTTCCTCTTGTCTACCACCTTGGGATCAGCTTAGTCCAAGCTTCCCCTGGTGGGGAGACCCAGACCACAGTAAGTAAAGGGGGTTACCAAAGTCCAAGGTCCACAGGATACTTCCCTCTCTGGTTGAAGCTGGGGTGGCTCCTCCCTTCCCTCAAGGTGGGCCCCTCTGGGTAGCTGCATCAGAGTCTTCTCTGCTCTGCTGCAGCTGTAGGCTGCAGGTCTGCCCACCTCCAGCTCTGCCACCCAAGTGAGCTAATTCCCTGCCTTTTAATTCTTCCAGCAGATGGCGCATTTCCTGCAGGTGAGGGTATGGGGGGCAGGTGGGCAGGGCTAGCTGAGCCCAAAACAATCCCTTAACCCCTTGTTGCCAAGAGTGGGGTTTATAGACCCCAGCACATGTTGATATCTGTGTAAGATATTTTTTTCCATCTACGTTTTTTTGAATATTTTCAAATCTTTCGGCCTGCTTGTTGAAAGTAAATAAAAAGTTCAGCCTTTAGAGCTTTCACATTTATTGAAATCGTTTCTCTTTGTCTCTCTTGCAGTTCTTCCAAATGAAATTGTTTTTGGAATTGAACCTGGACTGGTTTATGTGTTTGATGTAGAGCTCCAGTTTTAGATAATTAATACTAATTTTCAGTAGATTCCTCTGATAGATCAGCCTTCATGTCCCTGTTGGTGGATTCATTAAATAAGAGGGACAAATTTTCAAAGGGACAGCTACATATACTGTATAACTATTGCTATGCACGTGGTATTTGTACATGATTAAGAAGATTAAATTTAGTGACTTATTTTGATTTACAGACTTAACAAATTATATATAGTGCTTGTCTTTCCCCAAAATAAAATAGCACATCAAAGCTGAGAAGAGTTATCATTAGTAATGCTGTCATCAAATGCTACTGAGCTGTTTGTATTGAATTGTTATGAGCCTACTGAATGACAGTGTTTCAGGGGACAGGCCCAGTCATTCATAACTCACATCTTTCTCATGACCTTACTGTCTGCTCTGATTTTTCTTACTATCATGAGCGTCCTAAAAGATCTTGTTTTATTTTTCTTTTTAGATTATTCCTATTAAACTATTTGGGATTCTTTCTCCCATTTGGTGTTCTAAGACTATTACTGACACAAGAGTATTAAGAAAAAAAAACCCCATCTGTTCCCTACCTGAGTGAGGAATGCTCTCAACATTTAGAATGCAGTTATTGTGCAGTCAGTTGCTTTTCTCATCTTGAATGGTGGAGGTCAGTTATTTCGAGAGGTCAGTTATTTATGTGAGATATCTGCTGCTATTGAACCAGAGATAGAAAACAGGCTCCTTCCTGTTTCAGCTCTAGCCCAGACCAAAATCAAAACCAGAGGGGCATGCCACAGGGGCATGTGCAATGGAATGGCCCTGTGTTGGATTCAAAATTCTAGTATTGGCCCATCTCATGGGTGAACAATTTTTGGATCTAGTTGAGTTAGCCTTCCTCACGTGAAGCCAACAGAAAGCCTGACTCTGGAAAGTTTGGAGGATTGAGCTGTTTAAAGTACTCTAAACAATATTCTTTTAGGAAGACGAGACGTCTATAACTGTCTATGGAGATGGTTGAGTTTTAAGAGGAAAATAATGAGAAATAGAAAGAGAGGCAGAACCTATTACGTGTTTTCAAAAAGGACTTGGAGCCCTCTGTTTTATTTTGTGTTTTAATCTAGAAATTAAGCGGTACATTTTTCAAACCAGGCTTTAGGGATTTAATTCCCGGCAGGGCCAGGTTTTACAGCTGACTTGTGATTCTGGGTACCTCAGTTTTTGCATAGCCAACTTGACAACTTTGCAGGATCTAAGTTTCATATGTCAAGAGCTCAGCACTTTCTGAAAATCAGGACTCTTTAAGCAATGACAGCTTTCATCACATAAACCCCGAGGTACCGAAAGTCACTAGACACATCTGGAAATATCAGCTAGAATCCACTGATGCTTATGTGATTTGCAGAGCTGCATCTGCCTAGTGGGCTATAAAATGGATAGACAAATAAAAACTGAGTTTTCCTCATTTTCCCACATCTTGGATTGGCTGGAGCAGAAGCATAGGTCTCTATTCTGCTCCTTGCTGAGAAGTGAGAGACCTGAGTCACGCTGAGGGGATCCCAGCCTCAAACAACCAGGTCAGCTATTGGAAGGCCTCAATTATATTTATAATATCAGCAAGCAGAGCAAATGTGAGCAGTCACTAGGACTTCACATAAACCATTTTTTATTGATACCGTACCAAGAAAAGTGTGTGAGGTGCTGTGCAAAAAGTAAGAAGACATGTTTCCAAAGAGTTTTCAGTCTAATTAAGAAATATATAAAGGACAGAAGATTAATGGGCAGTGACATTTAAATAAACATCGTGTTAGTTCCACAGTTGACTTGGTTTTGGGGGGGGAGGCAATGGTTGTTTTACATTTTTGGTGATATTTATCATTTGGTAAAATCTTTGGAGTAAAGGACTAGGATTTGCAGGCCTCTTGGAAAAAGTATGTTTTCAAAAGGAACTTGAAGGAGGAGCGGGTAGGAGCCTATTGACCGTTGGTTAATAGGCACAGAGATACCTTTCAATAGTATGAAAGGAAACCTGGAAGACCCTTTATAAATATGAACAATGTATATTTTAAAACTTTTTTTGTGATTAATCTCTTGAAAGATTTCTATCCTTGATGAAAAAGCCTAGAAGAGGATATTTGTTCTTGGGAGACCAGGAATATTTAGCAGTTGTTTTCATTGCCTCTATCCAGTTGGTAAAATCCAGTTTCATTTCCTGTGCATCTGCTGAAGTAGATATCAGATGCAAATGAGGTGGGGAAAGATTTTGAATTCCTTTATCATCATGGTATGGAGAGAGAAGGAGAGACATGGCAGCAGTAAACAATGGGAATCCAACAATATTTTATTGTACTATCAAGGCAGTTTTTTCAAAGCAGGACTTTTATATTCAGTCAGGAATATCTGGTGTGTCCTTGTGTCAAAGAGTTAAAATCTCTTAGGAGGTTACTATATATTGTTGTGTAAGGAAAAATAACTTATTCCTCTGCATCTGAGGTCAGTACTTAATGTTATTATGAACACATTATAACAGCAGTCTTAAGAATTGCATAGTCTTTACTACACAGGAAAAATAATAAGAAAAGAAAAGAAAAGGCGATCAAACAAAGGTAGTAAGAAATCCTCACCCTTGTCTCTCTTATTCCCAGTGGAAGGATAATCTGACTGGGAACTTCAAGAGGAGTTTGAGCCTAATGAGAGGTTATTTCCTCTGGAGTTCTTTTAACTGAGATCAAGGAGAGTTCTAAGCACCTTAAATTCTCCAGATGAAGACAAACATGAGGAAAATCTGACTTTAAATTTAGTGAAATCACAACAAAATAATTCCCATCGGACCACAAGAGGAAGTTTTGGATTCCTCTCCAGAAAACCCTCATAGATGCAGTTTACTCAGAATATAAATTTCCCAATAAGTCTAGGTGTGTAAATATACAAATCTAAACTTTTTGCAATTTATCTAAAGGTAATTCTCCCATTGTTTTGGGGCAGCTGTCATTTAGCATGACTGGGTGCTGGCAGACTGGAAGCCATGAGTACTATTATTGGAAACCACAGTCAGTTGCTACTCTATTGTTGCTGATGATGCCTTGACTAGAGCTGGTCAAGAATTTTTTATCAGAAAATGCTGAAAAGAGAAACGTTTGGAAAGAATCACTGAGATCCTGTGCCGAGAGGGAAGTGGGGGCATGGAGGTTTGAGGACTGAGTAAAAGTTGACAGCTGGGATTGGGGACCTGGAATTCAATTAAACTGGAGAAGTGGAGTTTTTTAGCCAGAAATATGGAGTAAATGAAGGAGAGGATGTTGGGACTGAACCAGGAATGTGGGTTGGCACAGAAGCCAAAGAGTCAAGAGAGGAGGAGAGTGAGGAATGAAGAAAAAAAGGAAGAAAGAGAAGGGAGGAGAGGGCTGAAAGCAGACAAGAGGTCATCAACATTGATAGACTGGAAGTCAGAGACGGGCCGAGTGACAGGACATGAGGGCGGGGGCTGATAGGTGATCCTATAAGATACAATGTGATGGCCAGAGAGGGAGAACTCAGCAACAGAGATATCAGAGCGAGAGCAATGCATGATAAAGACCAAGTTAAGTGAACAGCACTTTTGGTGAGTGGGAGAGTTGGACAGGGCTGCAGGTTGAAAGGAGACATGAGGGCAAAGAAACATGTAGCGAAGGGATCGGCAGCATGGAAGCTGAAGTTACTGAGGATCAGAGTAGGAGATTGTGAGGAGATGAAGAGAGAGCCGGGTGAAAATGAGGGAGGGTTTCAAAGTGGCAGAAAAGGGAGAGTATAAGCCCAACACCCCCACCACTGTCTGATCCAGGGTGGGGAATGTGAGAGGACAGGCCTCCATGACAGAGGGCAGCTGCAGAAGCCATGTCAGACTAAGGAGTCCAGGACACTGCAAAAGCCAGGAGCGAGCTCTGAAAAGGTCATGAATGGCTGTGAACTTTGTAGAGATGGAATGGTGATCTAGAGACATCAAGAGAAGGGAGGAAGATGGAGAGGGATGGATGGGAGGTTAGGAATGGTGTCACAAGACGGGCAGATGTGATGGTAGTGGGACCGGTGTGGGAGGCAGAGAGGTTTGGGATGGAGGGACATCAGGGATGTGGCAAATGTCACCCAAATTGAAGAGGAGGAAGTAGATGTAGGACCTAGATTGATGCTGGTAGAGAGGGGAAGGAGGAAGTAGGGCTGGTGGGAACTGTAAAGGGGTGAACGTGACAAGGTGGGGGAAATGAAGCCTGTGGGGGGGAAAGGAAGGAGGAAAGAAAAGGAGGATGGTACTATGAGGCAGAGGAGGTGTGTGGTGAGAGCTAGGAATAAGTGGCAGATGGACAAGATTACACGCATACAAACACACAAAGCAGAGTTTGAAAAGTGCTGTGAATGTACTTTTACATTGCCCCACGCTGATAGGGAAAGTAACAACCAGAATGATCACCGCACACACACAAGCAGCAGCACTGGTATTAGTACCAGAAATAACAACTCTTCAACATCCTTTATTACTCTAATGGAACATATGGTTAGCCTGGGCCTTTCGCCATCAGTCCAGGTTGAATCAGCAGTCCAGATAAACTCAATGTGTGCATGTGTCAGTACAAGGATAGCTTCATAACAAACAAACAAAGAAACAAAAAGTCTCTCTCAGTGGTCTGCAACCTTTTCTGGACTGAGTCAGCTTTCTTCTTATTGTCATATTTGCTGCACTGTTTTATGTCAATACACATATATATACATTCAGTACATAAGGGTCACAAGATGCCTAGATGCCATAGGAAGGTCAAAAGCAAAGCATAGATTATTTGTTTATTTCACCCTGGAGTTATGTTTGTTTCTATAAAACACACAGTATGAAGGTAAAGAAGACATGCCGGTGCCCAAACAGAATGGCTGGAGAATACCATAAACAAAACAATAATTCCAGAAACAGAATCCAGAATATTGTCAGAATGAGCTGTGAACTGCTGATGCCAGGTACATACCAGAAAAAAGGGTGCACCTTACATCCTACCTCACACTGAGCCAGCTTCACTGACTGGCATATATTGGGAGGGGGGAGGGAACAGAGACAAGGCAGCTCTCTCTATCTGCCTGCTTCCATCCCCTTTTTGCCCATTCACTTCCAGTGGGTGGCAGCCACAGTGCAAGGGCTGAATTGTTCATGGGACCTGAAGCTCTGGTTGAACAATCCAATCCTAAATGCAGCTGTGTAGAGGAGGGTGTGTCTCACTGCCTTTTAGTTCCCTGTGTGCAGCTGTGGTAGGCCAAGTAATAACTAGTTCTACATGCTGTGTGCAAGATACTACTATAATATATGTGCAGAAAATCATTGAATCAAGTCAAGTCATGGATAGAAATGGAAATCTAATCTCCTGGCACCCTGCCCTATGCTTAATCGGTATGACTGTATATATGGCTTTTTGAGATAGGAGGACACATCTACTCCACTTTTACAAAATGTGCATGTGAAAAAATTTGAGCAAAAGGGTATTTTTGCATGTGTGTACACCTCACTGTAAAAATATTCCATTTTATGTGATTGCCCAAAGAATCGACACTTTGGGGCTGTGACATCATACAAAATGGCTTGGTAACAAATTTTGCACGAATTTTTATGAAAATATTTAATCAATTTCACTCACTCCTTTCAGCACCCCTTTCGCACATACCATGGCAATGAGTTGGCATCAGAACCTGAACAGAAAAAAATGGAATAGTTAGTCAAAATGTCGTTGAAATCAATAGGAATTTGACTGAGTAAGGAGTGATAAATTTGGGTCCCTGATATGGTTAAATGGGATCTTGCATAATTTACATACGTGCTCAACTTTACACACTGATAATTGATCCATTGACTTTCATAAAGTTAAGCACATGCTTAAATCTTTACCATATTAAGACCCCCAATTCTGCAATGCCCAGAGGTACTGGATATTTCTACTTTACTTTGTTTCAATTAAATGCTTAAATTGATAGGAATTCTATCTTCATTTAGCATTTTTAATATCCGCTTCAGTTTAAGGCTGTGTTTAATTCCCCAATCAATAGACATTACTCTACTACTTTTTGTAAAATTAATCAGTGGTTTGTTTCTAATAATGTTGGGGAAGTTTTCCCATACCAAAGAGATTTCAAGGGCAGACTGCACATATGTGCAGAGACAACAAACTGATTAAATGCACTTAAATGCCAGAGAATGCTTCTGTTCTGTTTTGTCTACCATGCTGTAAAACTAAAAGCCAAATGCTTCTCTTGGTGTTCATCCATTTTATTTGTGTGCTGGATAGATGAGAGTGATTTCCAAATTTTAAACCAATTAACTCTAATAAATTGTAATCCTGTTTTAGAGATTGTTCAAGGAGAATAGAATCAAAGGGATGGACATTTTGGAGTTATTGAAACCTTTACCACATAATGTTGCCTATGTATTTTATGAATAAAAATAATACATGAATGAAATAAAATTAGATTTGAAAATCAATTTTACAAACTTTGTTTCAATCAGTGTTTGCTATATTGCATCTACCTGCTAGAAGTCCCAGAGTCATCCTAGAATCCTTACTCCTGATTTCAATTCTTCACCTTAGTTCCCCCCAAAAAGAACATTTTAATATACACTTCTGCTTTCAGGCTGTAGCTCCAAAGGAAAGGTTAAAGAGAGGTCCACATTCACTTGACTAAAGAATTCCCATCACCCTTAATTATGTTGCTTGTAGACCAAAAGGGGGCTTGACACACCTGATGAATGGATCTATAACATTTGAAGGCAGAGAAACAGAATGGGTACAGGAGTTTCATTGTAAGCAAATTAGTTATGTAAGTCATAACTGATTTCAATCAACATCCATCTCATTTATATTGCTAAGTACCAATGAGAGGCATTTGTATGTTATTTTATCTTTAATCATGCCATAGATTATAAATCAGTGAGACATTACAAAGGGTCAGAGGCTAAGTTTGCAGTGTGTGTCTGTGCTCAGTCATTACATGACCCATGAGAGATAGCTAATGATGAGACACTATGTATAGGGCCATCAGTTCAGTGCCATTGGAGTCAATCACTTAGTCGCATGTCAGTTTTTTCAATGTGTGATGTGTCCTTTTAATACAGGTACCAGCAATTCCATGCTTAAATTATTAGGTAATTTGTAAAACTGATGAATAAAATATTTGTGTACATGCATTGCTTATGTAATATCAAAAGTGCTCCGCTTCACTTCTCTACCGCTCTCAGTTGCCATAACCATGTACGATGCAGTATTATTCACATAAGCATGCTCCAACAGGCAAACCATATACAGAGATGTTATTCATCTTTTTGCTTCCCTTTACTTTTGCCTCCATACCTTTTAGATTTTGCTTGTTTACAAACAGTTTGCTGTGATTCTTCATTATTGGTCGTATTTGATCGGTCACCTACATCACATGGTGTTTGTTCAGCTTGATTAGGTGACTGATTTTTTTTTTTAAATAGGAGAATAACAAATAGCTTTAAGGTGGATAGACATTAAAATATGGCTTGAATATATGTTGCTGACAACTCCAGTTCTCTATCTCTCTGCCCTTTTAACTACCTGGTGGCAATCACTGATATGCATAATCCAATCCTTAGCTAAAGACAATGAGACTCAGTAGGCTCATCTCAAGAGGTGGAACATATTGTCTGTGTAGCATTAATCAAGCTAAAACTATAATATAAAATTCCTAGGAGAGGAAAACTCTGATGTTTGATAAGGAATTTTCCAGCTACTGTTAGTTTTACAAGCTAAGGACTTCCATAATTTACTTATAGATGAGACTTCCATCTCTCTTGGTTTAGAAAAGAAGACCCCCTGCGAGGCAACAGACAAGTGTAAATGCCCCCTTTCCGATGCAGAGTACACCATTGCTCCTATATGTTAATTGAGAACTAGAGAAGTGGAGAAAAATATGTAGGTTTAAATTATTTAGGAATAGCCTGACAGTTTGTACACTAATGCGAGGAGCCTAGGTAACAAAATGGAGGAACTAGAGCTACTGGTGCAGGAAGTGAAACCAGATATTATAGGGATAACAGAACCATGGTGGAATAGTAGTCATGACTGGAGTACAAGTATGTGCTGTTTAGGAAAGACAGAAATAAAGGCAAAGATGGTGGAGTAGCATTGTTTATCGATGATGACGTAGACTGTAAAGAAATAAGAAGTGATGGAATGGATAAGACGGAGTCTGTCTGGGCAAAAATCACATTGGGAAAGAAAGCTACTAGAGCCTCCCCTGAGATAGTGCTTGGGGTGTGCTACAGACCGCCGGGATCCGATTTGGATATGGATAGAGACCTCTTTAATGTTTTTAATGACGTAAACACTAAAGGGAATTGTGTGATCATGGGAGATTTTAACTTCCCAGATATAGACTGGAGGACAAGTGCTACTAATAATAATAGGGCTCAGATTTTCCTGCATGCGATAGCTGATGGATTCCTTCACCAAGTAGTTGAAGAACCAACAAGAGGGGATGCCATTTTAGATTTGGTTTAGATGAATAGTGAGGACCTCATAGAAGAAATGGTTGTAGGGGACAACGTTGGTTCGAGTGATCATGAGCTAATTCAGTTCAAACTAGATGGAAGAATAAACAAAAATAGATCTGGGACTAGGGTTTTTGATTTTAAAAGGGCTAACTGTAAAGAATTAAGGAAATTAGTTAGGGAAGTGGATTGAACTGAAGAACTTGTGGATTTAAAGGTGAAGGAGGCCTGGAATTACTTCAAGTCAAAGTTGCAGAAACTATCAGCAGAACTATCCCCAAGAAAGGGGAAAAAATTCATAGGCAGGAGTTGTAGACCAAGCTGGATGAGTAAGCATCTCCGAGAGGTGATTAAGAAAAAGAAGAAAGCCTACAAGGAATGGAAGATGGGAGGGATTAGCAAGGAAAGCTACCTTATTGAGGTCAGAACATGTAGGGATAAAGTGAGAAAGGCCAAAAGCCATGTAGAGTTCCATGCAAAGGGAATTAAAACCAATAGTAAAAGGTTCTATAGCTATATAAATAAGAAGAAAACAAAGAAAGAAGAAGTGGGACCGCTAAACATGGAGGATGGAGTGGAGGTTAAGGATAATCTAGGCATGGCCCAATATTTAAACAAATACTTTGCCTCAGTCTTTAATGAGGCTAATGAGGAGCTTAGGTATAATGGTAGGATGACAAATGGGAATGAGGATAAGGAAGTAGATATTACCACATCCGAGGTAGAAGCCAAACTCGAACAGCTTAATGGGACTAAATTGGGGGGGCCCAGATAATCTTCATCCAAGAATATTAAAGGAACTGGCACATGAAATTGCAAGCCCATTAGCAAGAATTTTTAATGAATCAGTAAACTCAGGGGTTGTACCGTATGACTGGAGAATTGCTAACATAGTTTCTATTTTTAAGAAAGGAAAAAAAGGTGATCCGAGTAACTAGAGGCCTGTTAGTTTGACATCTGTAGTATGCAAGGTCTTGGAAAAAATTTTGAAAGAGAAAGTAGTTAAGGACATTGAGGTCTATGGTAATTGGGACAAAATACAACATGGTTTTACTAAAGGTAGATCGTGCCAAACCAATCTGATCTCCTTCTTTGAGAAGGTAACAGATTTTTTAGAAAAAGTAAACGCAGTGGATCCAATTTACCTCGATTTCAGTAAGGCATTTGATACGGTTCCACATGGGGAATTATTCGCTAAATTGGAAAAGATGGGGATCAGTATGAAAACTGAAAGGTGGATAAGGAACTGGTTAATGGGGAGACTACAACGGATCATACTGAAAGGTGAACTGTCAGGCTGGAAGGAGGTTACTAGTGGAGTTCCTCAGGGATCGGTTTTGGGACCAATCTTATTTAATCTTTTAATTACTGACCTGGGCACAAAAAGTGGGAATGTGCTAATAAAGTTTGCAGATGACACAAAGCTGGGAGGTATTGCTAATACAGAGAAGGACCGGGATATCATACAGGAAGATCTGGATGACATTGTAAACTGGAGTAATAGGATGAAATTTAATAGTGAAAAGTGCAAGGTCATGCATTTAGGGATTAATAACAAGAATTTTGGTTATAAATTGGGACACATCAGTTAGAAGTAACAGAGGAGGAGAAGGACTTCGGAGTATTGGTTGATCACAGGATGACTATGAGCCGCCAATGTGATATGGACGTTAAAAAAGCTAATGCAGTCTTGGGATGCATCAGGCGAGGTATTTCCAGTAAAGATAAGGAGGTGTTAGTACCGTTATACAAGGCACTGCTGAGACCTCATCTGGAATATTGGGAGACTAGAACTGCACACATGTTTAAGAAGGATGAATTCAAACTGGAACAGGTACAGAGAAGGGCTACTAGGATGATCCGAGGAATGGAAAACCTGTCTTATGAAAGGAGACTCAAAGAGCTTGGCTTGTTTAGCCTAACCAAAAGAAGGCTGAGGGGAGATATGGTTGCTCTTTATAAATATATCAGAGGGATAAATATCAGGGAGGGAGAGGAATTATTTAAGCTTATTACCAATATGAACACAAGAACAAATGGATATAAACTGGACATTAGGAAGTTTAGACTTGAAATTAGACAAAGGTTTCTAACCATTAGAGGAGTGAAGTTCTGGAACACCCTTCCAAGGGGAGTAGTGGGGGCAAATGACATATCTGACTTCAAGACTAAGATTGATAAGTTTATGGAGGGGTGGTATGATGGGATAGCCTAATTTTGGCAATTAATTGATCTTTGATTATTAGCAGGTAAATATGCCCAATGGTCTGTGATGAGATGTTAGATGGGGTGGGATCTGAGTTACTACAGAGAATTCTTTCCTGGGTGCTGGCTCGTGAGTCTTTCCCACATGCTCAGGGTTTAACTGATCACCATATTTGGGGTCGGGAAGGAATTTTCCTCCAGGGCAGATTGGTAGAGGCCCTGGAGGTTTTTCGCCTTCCTCTGCAGCGTGGGGCATGGGTCACTTGCTGGAGGATTCTCTGCACCTTGAGGTCTTTAAACCACGATTTGAGGACTTCAATAACTCAAGCATAGGTTAGGGGTTTGTTACAGGAGTGGGTGGGTGAGATTCTGTGGCCTGCGTTGTGCAGGAAGTCAGACTAGATGATCATAATGGTCCCTTCTGACCTTAAAGTCTATGAGTCTATGACTGATGATCCAAAAACCTGAAAACTCCAAAGATCAAACTTCCTGGTACCTCAGGAACTTTCTGTGTGTGTGTGTGTGTGTGTGTGTGTATACATATATATATAATTTCACACCAACTTGGAAACAATACATTTGTTTGCTTTGTGAATCAGATAGTTTATTCACATATAGAGATTTCTATCTTTGTTCTTCTAATGTAATGTCTCACATCCTATGATAAGCCTTGAAAGATGTGAAGAATGCCAGATATAATCAAAGATGGATCAAATCAATCAAATCAAAGTACGGCATGTCTACAAGATTTAGAAGATCATAAGGGATTTTGTTTGTTTTCTCTGATTAATGATTGTTGCACTATAGAAGCGATAGAAATTGTATGGCATTAGAAGGAAAAAAGGAATGTTAAAAGATGAAAGCCTCTAGCAAGGGTATAACTTTACAATATAAGAGATATTGCTTTAAAGCAGTGGTTTTTAACCTTTACTGTAGCCTGCACCCCTTTGGTTCTCAAAAATATGTTCTTGCACCCCTTATCAAAAATCGTTGAAGTAGGTCAGTTCTTTAAACCTAGATATATCATAACTATAGAATGAAAGAGAGAGAATTATATATTTATTTTAATTTCGCAGTTAAAATGTAACGCAGTTATCATTAAAAATGTATAATGTTAATAAATACATAGGTTTGATGAAACAGAGTAGTTGTACTTACATGCTTAATTTGTGTTTTCGATGATTTACCTTCTAAAAAAATCTGGCATGTCTCGCACCCCCAGAAAGGGCATCTCGCACTCCCAGGGGGTGTGTGCACCCCAGGTTAAGAACTTTGAACGGAGGATTTATATTAATAGTTGGTGCAAATATCAAAAGACAATCTATGAAATGAATTAAACCCTCTGATTAAAGGAAGCATTGAATAAATTTGTTACATACTGGTACCATCCACTGGATATCAACAAAACAGCAGAGAAACCGAGAGAGCTGAAATTGGAGCACTCAGTTGGCACAAGTCTAATAAAAATCACAGGGTAGCCTCCTTCAAGGAGCTTGAAATCAGGGTATAGAAATCTGAGGGCTCCACGTGGGACCCCAGAGGATTTTTTCTAGCCACAGAATCCCCAGTGCGACCAAAACCTGCACCAACTGTATGGAAAGGACTCTTCCTTATTGCAGAGGTAACAGGATAAGAAGAAGTTCTGAGATTTCAAAGATTGTATTTTTCCTTTTCTTCTTCAACACACAATACTGTAAGTTATCTTGCTGAGCCTACATTCTTTAATGAAACCTCAAGTAACCATATTTTAGGTTTGAACTAATGATATATCTGTGCCCTCTTTTGTAAGTCCAAGCAAATTGCCTTAAGAGAGATTGAACGATAAATTTAAGCAATTGCTTTTGATATTCTAAGCTTGTCCCTTTGGACCAATCCATTCATATAGCAGGAACCATTCTCTTACAATTGTCTTGAAGGCACTTTTATCTTTTTTCTTTGGAGAAATACTGGAAGTGTGATAAATGTGTTAGGTACTAAAGAATTGATTATCAATAAATCATGAGTAAATGTTATAAGAAATCATGGTTATTTGCTCTGCTCCTTGGTACAACTGCTGAGCCTCAACCCTAGTCTTTGACAGGTGCTTGCAGGACTGTATTGGTTTGTTCAGTACATGCCAAGAACTTGGTTGCATTTGATTGATAAACTATTGATTGTACACTTACGTGGTTCTGGGTGAGTTAATAAATTGTTGATTAGTTAAGAATAAACAAATGCACCCCCATAAGAAATATTATTTGAGTTAAAAGGTGACCTGAAAAGAATTTAGCATTAAATAGTAAGCTAACACTTCTTGAACTCAATTTTAAAAAGGTTATCCTATTAGATTCCATTCTAATATTAGCTATAACACTTATTCAATTGGGAAATGTAGTTTGTTAGATTTTAGCTTTAAAATCTAATTGATACCTAGCACATTCATAAAATGGATCCCATTTCATTTGTACGTGGCTAAATAAAAGCTTCTAAAATACATTTTTGGCTGAAAAACCATTTGTTCTAAACTGTGTAAAACTCTGGGGGCCACAACATTTTCATAAATAACTGGTGTTTGAACAGTCACAGCTACAGATCCACCAATCATAGTTAATGGATTCTGTGATTTTATTCACAAAAATACTTTCAAGTAATTTTTTACTATATGAGGAATTATAATATTGATATTCCTCACCAATCATGCATCACCAACCTACTAGAATTCTTTGAGGGGGGCAACGATCAGGTGGACAAGGGGGCTCCAGTGAATATAGTGTATTTAGATTTTCAGAAAGCCTTTGACAAAGTCCCTCACCAAAGGCTCTTAAGCAAAGTAAGCTGTCACGGGATAAGAGGGACGGTTCTCTCATGGATTGGTAACCGGTTAAAAGATAGGAAACAAAGGATAGGAATAAATAGTCAGTTTTCAGAATGGAGAGAGGTAAATAGTGGTCTCCCTCAGGGGTCTGTAGTGGGACCAGTCCTATTCAACATATTCATAAATAATCTGGAAAAAGTGACTTGGCAAAATTTGCAGATGATACAAAACTACTCAAGATAGTTAAGTCCCAGGCAGGCTGTGAACAGCTACAAAAGGATTTCTCAGAACTGGGTGACTGGGCAACAAAGTGGCAGATGAAATTCAGTGTTGATAAATGCGAAGTAATACACATTGGAAAACATAATCTCAACTATATATATAAAATGCTGGGGTCTAAATTAACTGTTACCACTCAAGAAAGAGATCTTGGGAGTCATTGTGGATAGTTCTCTAAAAACATCAACTCGATGTGCAGCAGCAGTCAAAAAAGCAAACAGAATGTTGGGAATCATTAAGAAAGGTATAGATAATAAGACAGAAAATATCATATTGCCTCTATATAAATCCATGGTACGCCCACATCTTGAATACTGCATGTGTAACCCACACATCTCCTGGGTGTGATGTTCTGTCCCATCTAGTGGCACCGAGACCACTTAGAGAGAGAGATTAATGAGTTTGCTCTACAGCTTTAGCTAACAACCAGTTGGCTTTTAGCTCATGCAGGAGAGGCTCATGCACTAAGCTCCAGAGATCCCCAGTTCAATCCTGCTAGCCAACGACTGGGGTCTGATGACGTTACACATGCAGATGTGGTTGCCCCATCTCAAAAAAGATATATTAGATTTGGAAAAGGTTCAGAAAAGGGCAACAAAAATTATTAGAGATATGGAACGGCTGCGGTATGAGGAGAGATCTTTTCAGCTTGGAAAAGAGACGACTAAATGGGGATATGATAAAGGTCTATAAAATCATGACCGATGTGGAGAAAGTAAATAAGGAAGTGTTATTTACTCCTTCTCATAACACAAGAACTAGGGGCCACCAAATTAATACGAAGCAGGTTTAAAACAAACAAAAGGAAGTATTTTTTTCACACAACGCATAGTCAACCTGTGGAACTCCTTGCCAGAGGATGTTGTGAAGGCCAAAACTATAACAGGGTTCAAAAAAGAACTAAATAAATTCGTGGAGGATAGGTCCATCAATGGCTATTAGCCAGGATGGGCAGGGATGGTGTCCTAGCCTCTGTTTGCCAGAACCTGGGAATGGGCAGCAGGGGATGGATCACTTGATGATTACCTGTTCTGTTCTTTCCCTCTGGGGCTCCTGGCATGGGCCACTGTCAGAAGACAGGATACTGAGCTAGATGGACCTTTGGTCTGACCCAGTATGGCCGTTCTTATGTTCTATTCAAATACTAAGTATAATGTATGCTGTACATCTGCTTGGCTTGCACACTGTGATTTAACTAGAGGCTTTTGAGGCTAATTTTTTATGTACATTGGCACACTTGTAATTCAGGATGTTACTGTTTCCATTTAACGCATATAGGGTAGACCTATGGATTTATTATCTTTGTTAGTTTTCTTATTACATTTATTACCATGGTAACAATTGTAAAAAATAGTACCTATTTGAGAGAGATCCCCTATATTTAAAATTTAAGAAATAGCCTTGTAACCAGTAATATATTTCTAAACAAAAAGACTGTACCTGAGTGGGATATAAAGTCAAATGTACTGCTGCTAACATTTTTGATCACTAGCATTTACACAAACCAGCATTAAGTATCACAGTGGGTATTCTCAGAATGATAAAACAGACTGATTCATGTGTGTGTAAGTGTAAGATAACAACATATACTGCTTTGAAGTTTGGTCATACACACAGTAATTTGTGTATTAGTGCTCCATCCATTATAGATGTTTATGTGATTTGTATGATAGTCTCTTCCTCTTACTCTTTTTTTCCTCTCTATCCCAGCAAAGCACGTGTCAATCATTTATTGACAAAACTCAGTATAATACTGGAGTATCAAGGGACATATCCCAGCGTCTTCCCTTTGTTTTCACACAATAGTAATTTAGCAATCTGTGCTTTATATATACCTTACTATACATATCTCCTTTCATCTTCAGACTGATACCGGCCTTTCAAAAGTGTGGAGTAAGTCTGGGAACCCTGGTGATGAATGGAGGAAAGCAGAATTGCACTTGGGGAAGTTAAGGAATTTTGAAGTCATATTTGAAGGCATTCGTGCCAAAGACCTAGGTGGAGGAGCAGCAATAGATGATATCGAGTTCAAGAATTGCACCACAAGTAAGTGTAAGAGATTCGTTTTCTGTGGAAATAGCTAGAATGGAAAGAGTGAGCTCATGACTGATTTTAAGCATACTATGGTTTAACTGATAAGATTTGCCATGATGTCACTATATATAAAATCAGTCATGAACAAATTATTTTTATTCTTGAAATTTTAATAGAAATTCTGTTTAAATAGGAACTTTCACACCCGTGCAACATTCTCAAGCAAGTGGACAAAAAGCCAGTAAATGTCTGAATTCTCTTTTCTGCTTTTTAAGCTATTTGGTTTTGAATAAGAGCTTTCTCCTCATCAAAGCAATCACCACCAAATCTTGGGCTTTGGATGATTTTGTTAGTTGTTTAAAAAAAGCCTCATCTACCTCTTCCACCTGGTTAGGTGGCCTGTAGTAGACGCCTAGCATGACATCACCCTTGTTTTTTACCCCTTTTAGCCTAACCCAGAGACTCTCAACACTTCCGTCTCCTATGTCCATCTCCACCTCAGTCCAAGTGTGTACATTTTTAATATATAAGGCAATACCTCCTCCCTTTTTCCCCTGTCTATCCTTCCTGAGCAAGCTGTACCCATCCACACCAACATTCCAATCGTGTATTATCCCACCAAGTTTCAGTGATGCCAACAATGTAATTAAAGAAGTGTGGAATGGGGTTACAGCTCCTAATGTCTGGTACAGTGAGGAGACTACCTCTTTTGCCCTTTCCCTCAACCTTTATATGAGAGGAGTGCAGTGGGGTCCCAGCAATGGTTCTGGGAACAGGTTAAAGGCATGGAGGTGCTGAATGCAGCCCTCCCCCAGGTTGTACAAATAACCAAAGGAAGGTTGACCTTCACCGGAGAAGTTATTGCTGGATTGTGCCCAGATGTATTATATTAATACAGCTGTGGACTAGTTAAACCAAAGTCCTGGTGTCTTGTCAGTCTTCCTGCAGTGTCCAGGACAATTTACAAATTTGTGTTCACTGCAAAATTTCAGAGGGATTCAGCTAACAAAAATGACAAGGAAATTACCAAAAAAAAAAAAAAAGTAAATTCATGGCATACGTCTGGGAATATACTGTTTTAAAATAATAGTGCACATTTGCTAGTGCAATTAGTAGAAGCAAAATGTATTAGTACTTACAATTACCTTGCATTATATGAAGTTAAAGGTAAACAACATATGTATTGAGGTTATGCTGTAAAATTTGCTTCTACTAACTTTATGAGCTAATGAGCACTGTATTTTGAGAGTGTACGTAATATATATATATATGTATTAGTATTGGTGTTATATAAAAATAAATATTCATGGTTCTCTTTAATTCCATATATTGTAAGCTATTTTGAAAATAACACTATATTTATTATTGAAAATATTCTATATAGAACTGTCTTTATAAGGAAGAAAATGTTTGCCTCAGTAGGGTGCTCATAAATGGATTTTAAAACTCCGAAGTATTTAAATATTCAAAGATTACTTTAGTTTTAGTCTCTCTGACTTATTGTCTGAACCTGAATGTTAATATTGTTTTATAACCACCCTTGCATTAAAAGACCATTGCAGTGAGGCAATTCAGAAAGTAACTTTGGTTTATTATGATGTTATAGCAAATATTTCTTTTAAGAGCACTACTTAAACAATGGGCTTTGCTGAGAAAGCAATTACATATGAGTTAGGATTATTTTCACATGTATTACAACTTCTGCGACACCCTAGTCCTGTGTAATTTGCAGAATGTTAGTGTTTATGAGCATGGATGACTCATGGGATGCTTTTCTTGTAGTTGTCTGGGCTATGCTGTTGAACTCCAAAAGGAGGCCAAGTGATTATGAGAGAGGCGCAAAGCTGCTTTATAAACAAAACTGAAACAAAAAAAGATCTCTAAAACTAGAAATCTAGAAGCACAAGATAATCTTCCTTTACATAGCTATCACTTGCATGGCAGATGTCTTCGGCAACATTATGGGGAAATCTTTACAAAATGATGAATTACTCATTTATCTATTGGGCACAATGGGGTTTTCATTAAACTTCAGGTGTACACGTCCAATTTCTTTAACAGTCTCCTTTTCTTTTAGCTTTACAAACACCATGTATTTAAGCCAATTGAAGGAAAACCTCATTCCCCAGTAATTTTTTGAATTTCTCTGTGTTTTTACTCTCTGGATAGCCCAGAGTTCTATAGGTTACAGTCTCAGATTCTACACTTAGGTCTTTGTGTTCCTCTTATAGGGAGGAAAAAATAATCCAAAACCCCAGGGGCTATGAAAGTTTTGCTATTGGTCTTCCTTCTGTTCAGTCCTGTAGTGTGGTAACGGAGGCAGCATAGTATGAACTTGGAATTCTCCTGGGGGGGTGGGGGTGGGGATTAAGATTTACAAGAAACTCTGGCTACAATCCTGTGACTCCTCACCTAGTTATGTGGTCCCTCCCTTTATGATCTACTCAGCTAACCCATAATGGAGCTCTGTTGCTATTGGTTCCAATAGCGCTCTAAACCCTTCATTGGAAGTGAAAGTGTACAGAAGAGGAGATAAGACTCCTTTAGGCAGCATTAGCTACTCTGTTTTTTATGCAGATGTTAGGAATGCATAAAGACTGGGAAAATACTGTTTAGAGCAGCTGTTCCCTGATTCCTCCCTCTACTCCATAGCCCATTCCCCTTTTCCACACGTGGCCCCTTCAGCTACAAAGGAAACAACATCCTCTCAGCTAGGTAGATATATTTTCCTCTCCATGTCACTTCTCACTTCTTACCTCCTGCCACCTATGTTTTCACAGTATCAAAGCAGTTTTAGGTCCCAAAGCTTATGAATGAGATTTGCAGAATTTTCTTGGTAGATTTCCCATTCTTTTGGAGTTCCCTCCAGGCTGAAATATGATTAAGCACAAATTCAGTAAATTTTAGAAAGACGCATTTCTTTGCCAAATGGATTAAACCCTGGTTGCCTAGATGACTAGTAGAGCTGCAATTACCAGGGAGATGTCTCTGGTTGAAATCATGAATGTCTCGGCTTACCTATATTGTCATAATAATTATTACAAGCAATTGTCTGGTGCTTAAGTAATCTATAGTATTTTAGAGGAATACAGCCTTATTGTTTGTTGTAAGATGATTACTGTAGTTGCCGTATTATGATGGCCCTGTGCCACCACAGCACACGTGCGTAGAGAGGTGTTTGTCTTTTGTGAGGAACTCCATACTCCAGGGTCACATAACAAATATTCAATCTTATTGGTGCCTGGGTGACAAGAACGTGCTGAATAAATAATGGAACCCAGGCCGTTTCCCACTATGGGACTTCCCTCTCCACAGGGGTTTTAGAGAGAGGCACAGGTTAGGAAATTAAGAGAGGCACTGCCTGGGCTGTGTGAATTTTATGCTTTTCCACGTACTTTTTAGGAGACAGGTTATGGGACTGGTTGGCTTTCCCAGCCACACTTTCTGTCTGGTGATTATGTCTCCTTCTTAACAGATATGCATTGCTGTACTGAATGGAGCTGCTGGGTTTGTTGCATTCTCCACAGGTATAGGTTTAGGGTTCCTGGGGGATATTTCTATATAACTTGGCACCATTTTCCTGACTGCTCTGTGCAATTAGGGCCTGAACTAACGCTCATCAAAATCAAAGGGATTCTTTCCATTGGCTTTAATGTCCTTTGGATCAGGCTATTTGGATCAGGCCATTAATATGAATTTGTTCACTTCTATGCTACAGTTTGGGCCAAGCTTTTTAACTTTCCTAACACATCTGGAGTGCTGACGTTTGTCTCAATATGTTATCACGAAGGAGCCTGCCCTCCCCTTACTTGTTCTTGTTTGTTGTTGGTTCCTTTACCTTTGTAGAACAGGCAAATAAATTGCATTTTGCCGTATTCGCAAAAACAACATTTCCCATCTGTTCCTAGCCTGGGGCACTCAGGACTACAGAAAGCATGTTTTGTCTAAGTTGGTTTTGTAGCACAAAGCATGTGGTTTTATTATTTGATGTATATGACTGAGGAAGATGGCTGTTCAAATAAACCCATGAGCACAAAGTATCATGCAAACAGGCCGGATTTTTCTCCTTGTGACGCTGCTCTGGGCACTGTGGAGGCAGTTGTGGCATCTATAGCCTAGCTAGAATTACTAAGGTGAGAGCAGTGGTGGTCACATTTGTATTCTCCAGTAAACAATGAGACTTGCAGCGTTGCAGTGTAATATAAAAGATATTCAAGCTGCTGTAACTAACATAAATCACTAAAACAGCTCACAAAAGCCTTAAATAAAATAAAGAATAATTAACTATCAAGATGGCAGCTCCCTCCATACAGCTTGATGGTGCATTGTAAGACTGAGATAATCAGAAAGCAGTGGAAATCAGTGTTTAAAAGTGGTTAGGACATTTTTTTGGCAATGTCCTGTGCATCAGAAAACTCACCCAGAGCATGGGCAGCATGGGGTAGAAAGTTTTTAGCACAGCTCTGGTCATCCCAAATGCACAGGAGAGGCTCATTCACATGTTCTCGGCCTACAGGAGCTGCTGAGGGCTATTCCAGTGACTTGCTCATTTCTGTTTCGAACAGGAATAATTTACCACTGGGGGTCTCAGTGAAGGCTGTTGCTGTCCAGAGTATGGACACATATTAACATTGCTTTTGCAGGAAGGAAATGTTGGGTAGTGGCTATAGCAGAAGTTAATAGCCAGGGCTCACAAGTTCTGTTTCCAGATCTGGAAAAAACTTACTGTGCATGTGCACCTTTTCATTTGTTTCCTGCAACAACTCTCAGCTAAAGGGTGCAATGCATATTATATGTGTCATAGTGTACTTTGCCTGGTGACAGATGAACATTGCTTGTTTCTTGAATTCAGAGCCTTTATGAAAGCCATAACCTAACAAAGCACAAACTTTTCACTTGATTTCCTTTATTTTTTAACTCGAGTGTTGTTAGCTAAAAAACATTTATCTGAGCAGAGCATGCAAATAGCTTTATTCTTAAATTGCTGAGCAGCTGGAGTCCAATCCTGAAAGGACTGAGTGCCCTAAACTACCACGGACATCCATGGAAGTTGAGGGCAAGCAGCACCTTGATGGACTTGCACCCCTAATGTATGTCAGGACTCAGGGAACTGTGAGAACTGGTTCTGGACTCTTTTGTCAGTGCCAGAAACAGTTGTTCTTTTTAAAGAGGAAAAGTTTGATAGAAAAAGATCAAATCTGGAACCTAATTTGCAGATTTATGTATTATAATTCTTGCTGAAAATCCCCCAATTGTCCTAAATGAGCCTGAGTGAATTTACAATGGTTGATACCTATTTTTTAAAATGTTCACTTTTATTATTGTACATATATTGTTTATTTGCAGACCTATAATAATGGAAAACAGAGGTTATTTATGGTACAAAATAATGTCCATGGATTGTTGTTGTTTTTCTAACTTTTGATCTCTTCATTATGGCCATCTTGCAACTTCGCCTAAAAATAGCTGGAAAGAAGTTGCAGTCCTAGACCACTTCCAGTCCCGCTAAAGAGCATATTGTGCATTGTTGATCTGAAATGAGAGAGAGAGGCTCAGTGCTGATAGTTTGCCATCACATAATAGTGGGCTAAAATCAAGCATGCAAGATCTCAGAAGTGCTATTGCCATAAGTCTGGATTTTGTACATAAGGTAATGGAAGAATAACTGCCTGTGATAATTTGTTAAAAAATATCAAGTTCTACTCCAACAAGATGCAAGAGATGAGAATATCAGCCTGAAAAAATACCTCACTAAACCAGATGATTTGATTTTGGCACTAATTATTTATCACAAGGCACCATTAAAGAACACAGATAATAACAATAATCCTAAATTCAAATGTAATGGAAATTTCTAGAAAAATGAGCGGAATGATCCATGTTATTCATCTGCTGAATGATTAGCTGATTCATTTGGGCTTTCATGGTCTGTTAAATGAGTCTTGTGAAAATGCAGGAAGAAGAAACCATTTGTACAGTTCCAGTAACTTTTGGGAGCTGGCTCTTTGGAACCATATTTCACAAGGTTTTTTCTTTATCTTTAAGGAGATTAGAACTGGCATTCCCAGCTCCCTCCTGTAGAGGTGCTATAAGCATACCCAATTTAAAACAAAAACAAAAAACAAAAAAACCATGGGAACTGCAACCTAATAGAGAAGGGAAACTAGTTTATTTTATAGTTAGTGCTGACCAGAACACTTGTCCAAAGCTCTAACCAGATTTGATCTAAAATGTACAGGTGGTTTAGAAATGTTTGGTTCACTTTTTAGTATTTTTTATCATTTTTGTTCCTCCTCACTTCCTCCTTATGGCATGGATGAGAGGTGAAAGTACTGAAGTAACCTCAGAAGAGCTTTGCTTTCACCCCATGAGAAGAAGGAAGCTCTGAAAGTGTTGGGAGGAAAATCTGTTCTGGAGAGAATTCCAGCCCAGATTTACAGATCCAAGAGACTGTGGGTAACGCAGTGTTTGGCTGCTTAGCCCAACTTTTGATTTTTTTTTAAATAGGCCATCACTTTACTTATGCAGGATTAGTAAGAAATTTCCCCCCAAGTCAGATTGGCAGGGTCCTTGGGGGCTTTGCAGCTTCCTTTGCATCATGTGGGGCAGGTCACTTGCTAGGTTCATCTGGGTATATGTCACTTAATTCCAGAGGTGAGACTAAGTTAGGGTTACCATATTTGAACATTCAAAAAAGAGGACACTCCACAGGAGGTGTCGGCCCCGCCCTGCTCCTCCCACGCTCCGCCCCCACTCTGCCCCAGATTCCACCCCCTCCCTGCTCGGTCCTGTCACCGCACTCCTCCTCACCCCCTGGCCTGCCGCTGGCTTGCTGCATCCCTCCTCAGTCCCCCACCGCTCGCCTCCTCCCACCTGCCACTCACCTCCTCATTCCCCTGCCAGAAATCCCCATGCCCGCCCCAAGAACTCCCGCCTGCCACCGGCTTGCCGCTTCTTGCCTCCTCACCCCCGTCCACCCACCTGCTGGTGGCTCCCTCGCCGCTTGCATCTTCAACCCCTGCTGCCCGCCACTGGCCTTTCTCCCCCAGCCCCACCTGCTGCTGGCTCACCGCTCGAATAAAAGATAGTTTATTTAAGAATGAGGATTTAACTAGAAACAAGAGTGATGGAAACGAATGATTACAATATAAATCAAAATCATAAAATGTGAACCTGGCCTACACTTACCAAGAGTTATCTTTCTTATCTCGAACTAGGTTCCTCCTCTCCCCACAAAGTTCAGTCTTTGCAGGGTTGGCTGGTTTCCCAAACACCAGGATTCAAACATTCATGAAAGCAGCCCTGTTTCACAAGGGGTTTCCTCAGTGAAAGGATACAGAGTGCTACTCCCTCCTCTGTGTTATACTGAAAACAACCTTTATTTCTGTTTGCACACAGGGGGAACCCCAGTCCTGTTACAATGTTTCTTTTCTTTACCTCTAAGGTGTTTCAATTGTTTGTCATTGCCTCTGATGATGTCCCATTCAAAGTCTTACTATTGTGCAAAGCTAAACAACTGAGCCTTGCATTGCATCATCAGCCAGGTTAGGCGGGATGACAAATCCCCCTTGCCCCAAAAAGCCATTATCCCCTGGTGACTAATTTCTACTCCAAGTCTATAAAGTAGACTTTTAAGGTAATACATTATTCCTTCAATATTACCCATGCACACATCTCACAAAGATTCTCACTCTTGACAAGTTACCAGCCTTGTGTAGATCCCTTCCACGTTACTCTTTGTGGGTAAGTGCCCTGTAAGACACGTGTGGGGTGCAGTTAGTTTGTCAGGCCTGCAGTGACAGCTGTTTGTGAAGATCAGGGGGTCCTTTGCCATGGGGTGCTGGTGTCACAGTGAGATTGGGGTGGCTGACAATATGGGGCAGGGCACTGAGGCTGGTGGGACAGGTAACACTCACTGGGATGGGGGGCAGGCGGTGCCGGGATGGGGTAGGGGCAGGTACCTGTCAGTCTCCAGTGCTCGGGCTGCGCTAGGGCCAGCAGCCTCTTCACCTCGGAGTCTCCCCTGCTTGCCCGGGGGCCGCTACTCCTCTTGGGATCCCCAGTCGCTGCCACTGCGGCTGCCTGGAAGGACGCAGAATGGGGGGGCACTGCCACGGAGAGACGCAAGGAGCCAGGCACTGCTTGGGGGGAACCGGGTGGTCTGAGTCCAGGGTGGCGGCAGCCTCCTCAGCAGCAGGGGCAGGTGGGGAGCATAGCCTGCCATGGGGCAGGAGAGGCCGTGCTGCTGCTGCTGTTTCCCGACCCTGCCGTGCGGCGCAGGAGAAGGAGGCGCCTACAGCCACTGCCCCCTGCCACCCATGGAGCCAGAGTGCAGGGCCCGGGGCCCAGTCCCGCCTGCTGCCTGCTGATAAGGGCCAGGCTGCGACTTTCTGCTCATCGCCGCAATGCCAGGCCAGGAGTGAACCCAGTCCCCGCCAGTGTTCCCTGCTGCCCCTGCCCGGCTCACCCAAGCATCCTCCATTCCCCCCGCTCAGCCCCGCATCACTTTCACAGTAGGGTTACCATATGTTGCTATTTTAAATTAAATAAATAATAAATAAATTAATGGAGATATCCCATCTCCTAGAACTGGAAGGGACCTTGAAAGGTCATCATGTCCAGCCCCCTGCCTTCACTAGCAGGACCAAGTACTGATTTTGCCCCAGATCCCTAAGTGGCCCCCTCAAGGATTGAACTCACAACCCTGGGTTTAGCAGGCCAATGCTCAAACCACTGAGCTATCCCTCCCCGAACATTTTTAGATATTTAAAAATTCCTCCCGGACGGCGATTTAACAACTGAAAAGCTGAACATGCCCGGAGAAATACGGATGTATGGTAACCCTAAAGTGATCCAGTGGTCCATTCTGTCCTTAAACTTTATTACTTGAATTTTCAATTCTGCACCATGCAACACTTTATAGTTAGTGGAGAAGCTAGTTTGCCCTGCTCAGGAACTCAAGAAGAGAGCAAAAGTTTATAACAAACAATATGAACAACCACTGCAGAAACTGGCCCTGAAATGGTAGTCTTCTGTGGACTTGAGAGAGAAATAAAAGCTGGAGCTGGTTTAGCTTGTCCAGATATATATTAGTATTAGTATTTAATAATGCAAAGCGTGTTACCTTTTTATTTTTTTGATCAGTTATTCCCTTTCTTTTTTTTTCTTCCCCCTTTGGTATTGCTTAATGTTTTATGATACTTTGCTCTTTTTCTATCATTTCTCCTGTATTAGGCTCTTCTGAAACATGAGATTCAAAGGAGTCAAATCATGTTATTAGCCCATCCAAAGCCCCACAAAGTCAATGGAAAGATTGCCTTTGATTTCAGTAGGCTTCAATTAGGCCTTTGGAGAGAAATAATTTTATCATCCTGTCCCTATACAGTTCTCAAGTACACAATGATGGGTGAATTTACAAAACACTAGAATGGAATCACTGGGAATCCTTAAATGTTCATCATTACAGGAGAAAAAAGTTAATTTTAACTAATCTAGAAACCTTTTAGTATCATTGACTTAATATCAGTCACTGAATGATGATATATTTATTCTCTTTGGGTGAGATTCTCACCCCTGTTCTAGTGTGCCAACCTAGGGCCAGAGTGGCATAAAGGGTGTCAGGGCCAGGTCATGGGTGGCTTGTATGTATCAGTCAGCTGCTAAATTGTGGTCAGGAAACGAGTAGCGGGGTCAGGAGTGAGCTGGGTTAGGATGCCAGGAATTCAGGCTCAGGCACCAGGAGTCAGGCAGATAGCACAGTTGGGATCAAGCTGGGTCAAGATATCAGGGTCAGACACCAGGTTATAGTTAGTGAGCAAATAGCAAAGTTAAAGACGGACCAGCGTCAGAAGCCAGAGTCCAGGGTCTATAGCAAGCAAGGTCTGGAGTGGAAGCAGTGATGGCTTCCTGGTTTAAATGCTAGCATCAGCCAATCAGTGGCATGTGAGGGTCCACCACTCAGACCCTGCTGGCTGGTACTTTCTGCAGAGCCTAGCTCCACAGAGTCCTCCAGCAGAAACCTAGTCTAAGGATCAGCAGCCTAGAACCCCGATGGCCCCAGGTTCTAGTCCTTCATGTTTTTACAAAGTGACTCTAGAAGCTTTGGATCCAGTCAGGGGAAAATTTCCCCAGTGCAGAAACTGAGGAAAATGTCTTCCAAGGACCCCTGAAATGCCCTTTCACAGAAGGTATGCAAAGGGTGGGGGTGAGACAGGGGTGTTGGTGCAAGGTTGCAATACGTAGCGCTGCAGAGATTCTATACAGCAATGCTGCACACAGGCAGCTGGGAACAGGCTGCCTTAACTTTGTTGTCCAAGTTATACTAGGGGATGCTTGGGCCCCTGGAGCAGCCCAGAATTGTGAAGGTAAATAAAGTGACTTAAATCCTTAGCCTTACCTGCAATTTCACTGCTGCATCTCTTAGCATCTTGCCCTTAGTGTATTTCAATAATCAGGCCCATAGGAACAAGGGAACATGAGAGACAGTGTATAAGAGCAGCCTGATAAAGCCAAGAAATAAAATAGCTGAAGGAGAACTCTTCTTGGGAGACTCAAGTTTGCTTTACCCCACTTCGTTCCTCTCAGTGAAAGAGTACAACTAATTATACAGGAATACCACAGTCAGGTATGATAGAAAGCATTTATATACTCTGCAGTAGTGAAAGAATTATTGTACAATTCATATTATACAAACACCATAGCTGCCCAAGTCACATTACATAAGAAAAATCTAAAAGGCATATTTTAAAACATAAATTCATTTTTACCAAAAGCTTTAAAGAATTGTACTACTTGGCTTTTTGTCTTTAGGTTAGCAATAAAACTGCATTTGACAGCCAGTCCTTCTGAAAGAAAGAAAGACACCAGCTTGAGGTGAAGCAGTGATTAAGAGAGTACAACAGGGTTCCTCTTGCACTAGGCAGGAAACGTTCATATCTCTGAAATACTTCAGAGCTCTGTCATTTTTTTAAGAGCACACACAAAATGCACTAGAGCAGTCCATATCACTTTGGGACCATTTTTGCTTCATTTTGTGAATCCTGTGTCCCCAGGAGGAAAACAATTGAGCTTATTTATCATGGGTTTTGACTTTGAGAAATGTGTTTTTGGTACTTAACTCACTTTGACCACAGATAGAGCTTGATTTTGTTTTCAGTTTCTCTGTTTGTTTCTGTGAATCTTGTAGAACTCTGTTGACATGAGGGATGATTTGCTTGGTGTGCAGCTTCAAAAGAAACTCTGTATTCAAAGATAAAAAATCCATAGTTTTGAACTTCAATCCATTTGTTCTCATAGGCTGGGTAGCTAGGCTGCTGCACTTTCCTCATTAATTATCTTCATCTCACCAATGTCTTTAGTTCTCTGATTGAGTGTCTTCGCCGGGCTATATATTTCTTTCTTTCCCTCCTTCATTTCAAGATGGGCATATAAGCCTTCCATGGCTTTGGCTTTAGTGCCTCTTTCTTCACAAGTTTTTGTCTTCTTTTTACTCCTGAAAATCCTGATATTGGAGCATCATCTGCCAAAGTTTAAAATATTTTTTTCATTTTTTTCACAGCTCTCGAACTTTCTCATTTTGCCACAAAATCTCATTAGGAAAAAGACTCTTGCTTTTACTTCACCAAGCAGGCTCTTTGCATGTTCCTGAATTTTGCTTTCAATATGATTTCACCCTTGATTCGTATTTTCTTTTAACCCTTCCACTTGTGGTGCATATGTTAAATTATAACATTTAGAGGGCCATTTTTCAAGAGTAAATTGTTGTGGAATGTAGGCATCCTTTCCAGAGACACATGCTACATAAAGCAGCTGATCTCTTGTTACCCAAAATGCCCCCCAAAACAGGGGAATCCCCAGCATGAGCTTTTTGTGTAGAGGGGATTCCATAGAGACAGGGGGAGCATGCAACTGAGTCATTGCCACCCCTCTGTGTACACCCCTGGCTCATATCATCCTGCATGCCACTGGTGATGTCACACCCATTCTGAACAGCACTGGCACATGACTATATACCTACAGAAAGAACAATTTTCAGATGAAATGCTTCTCAGAAAAATCCTGTGGCTGAAGGATATGGCACTGGTGATTCAGTGGCTGATGTGCTTCATTTTTATCGCTACTGAAAAAACGGCCTGACATACAGGACAAATGTAAGTGTAATAGGCTCAGTCCCAAAAGTGCCCATCCACCTACCCACTCTGAGACCTACAGTGCTGCAGCTATCCTTTGCTGCCTCATCCTCCTAGGTGCTCCTATAGAGTTCCCACCCATATTATGGCAGCCGCCTCTGGCGGTGTATTGTGGGGAGCAGGAAGCTACAACATATCTCCCATCATACACAGTGTAGCCCAAACTTATACCTCTTTATCCGATTTAACAAGTCCCTACCGAGCATGTGTGAACACACAGCTGTCTGTAACTGATTTATTGTTTTCAAAAGAGAAAAAAGAGGAGGGTTACAAAAGGAGCACTTAAAGATGATAGAATCATTGCAGAGAAACTAAATGAATTCTTTGCTTCAGTCTTCATGGCTGAGGATGTTAGGGAGATTTCCAAACCTGAGCCGTCCGTTGTAGGTGACAAATCTGAGGAACTGTCACAGATTGAAGTGTCACTAGAGGAAGTTTTGGAATTAATTGATAAACTTAACAGTAACAAGTCACCGGGACCAGATGGCATTCATCCAAGAGTTCTGAAAGAACTCAAATGTGAAATTGTGGAACTATTAACTATGGTTTGTAACCTGTCCTTTAAATCAATTTCTGTACCCAATGACTAGAAGATAGCTAATGTAATGCCAATATTTTAAAAGGGCTATAGAGGTGATCCCAGCAATTACAGACCGGTAAGTCTAATGTCAGTACCGGGCAAATTAGTTGAAACAAAAATAAAGAATAAAATTGTCAGACACATAGAAGAACATAACTTGTTGGGCAAAAGTCAACATGGTTTCTGTAAAAGGGAAATCATGTCCTACTAATCTATTGTAGTTCTTTGAAGGGGTCAACAAACATATGGACAAGGGGGATCCAGTGGACATAGTGTACTTAGATTTCCAGAAAGCCTTTGACAAGGTCCCTCACCAAGGCTATTATGTAAATTAAGTTGTCATGGGATAAGAGGGAAGATCCTTTAATGGATGGAGAACTGGTTAAAAGACAGGAACAAAGGGTAGGAATAAATGGTAAAATCTTCAGAATGGAGAGGGGTAATTAGTGGTGTTCCCCAAGGGTCGGTCCTAGGACCAGTCCTATTCACCTTGTTCACAAATGATCTGGAGAAAGGGGTAAACAGTGAGGTGGCTAAGTTTGCAGATGACACTAAACTGCTCAAGATAGTTAAGACCAAAGCAGACTGTGAAGAACTTCAAAAAGATCTCACAAAACTAAGTGATTAGGCAACAAAATGACAAATGAAATTTAATGTGGATAAATTTAAAGTAATGCACATTGGAAAAAATAACCCCAACTATACATATAATATGATGGAGGCTAATTTAGCTACAACTAATCAGGAAAGAGATCTTGGAGTCATCGTGGATAGTTCTCTGAAGACGTCCACGCAATGTGCAGCGGCAGTCAAAAAAGCAAACAGGATGTTAGGAATCATTAAAAAATGGATAGAGAATAAGACTGAAAATATCTTATTGCCCTTATATAAATCCATGGTACTCCCACATCTTGAATACTGCATACAGATATGGTCTCCTCATCTCAAAAAAGATAAACTGGCATTAGAAAAAGTTCAGAAAAGGACAACTAAAATGATTAGGGGTTTGGAATGGCTCCCATATGAGGAGAGATTAAAGAGGCAAGGACTTTTCAGCTTGGAAAAGAGACTAAGGTGGGATATAATAGAGGTATATAAAATCATGAGAGGTGTGGAGAAAGTGAATAAGGAAAAGTTATGTACTTATTCCCATAATATAAGAACTAGGGGCCACCAAATGAAATTAATGGGCCGCAGGTTTAAAACAAATAAAAGGAAGTTCTTCTTCACACAGCGCACAGTCAGCCTGTGGAACTCCTTGCCTGAGGAGGTTGTGAAGGCTAGGACTATAACAGGGTTTAAAAGAGAACTAGATAAATTCATGGAGGTTAAGTCCATTAATGGCTATTAGCCAGGATGGGTAAGGAATGGTGTCCCTAGCCTCTGTTTGTCAGAGGGGTGGAGATGCATGGCAGGAGAGAAATCACTTGATCATTACCTGTTAGGTTCACTCCCTCTGGGGCATTTGGCATTGGCCACTGTCGGTAGACAGGATACTGTACTGAATAGACCTTTGGACTGACCCAGTATGGCCATTCTTATGTTGAAGAGAATCTTTTCTGAACTATTATATTGCTCGTATCAGAGTCAATTATATATTGATAGATCTATGGTAACATCTATGATTCTTGCTGTTTGTGTGCCTTAGCACCAAGTACCAAATACTTGCTCTCACCATGAACATCTTTGGGAAGCATATTGCTGGGCTTTTGTGCCTACAGATGAAATTCTTTGCTAACAATCAATATAATTTGTCAAGTGTAGGGTTTATGTCAGAGTCAATGCATGTCATCACATTAGACCTGGTCTTCTGTATGACACATGCACTGGATAAAATTCCCTACTGCTTCTGAACTGAAAGAGAACCTTATTTGAGATGATTTCTAGCTTGCATCTGTAGAAGTGCTTTATCTAGCTTTCCCTGCAGAAGACTGAGAAGGTCATCCATGGACAGAAACATTATTGATGGGCATGCTAATAGTGTTTTGATGTTTTTTGTACAGATCTGAGCTTGTAGAAAACTGTGCTGATAAACTAGGCAAGTAAACTAAACTCTTGGTGTAAATAGTGTGCCGTGACTCCTGCTATATATTCCAACTTAACTTTATAGGGTGCTATTATACTATAACATTATAGATGAGTTTCAGTTTTAATGCAACTTTTTAGTGGCTTGTGTCTCTCATTTTAATTTGTTCCAGGCTGAAACTTAGTGAACAAGATCTTTTCCTGTGGGTAATATTTTCTGATCAGATTTAAAAAAATAATCAGTTTATAAAAAAAAGTTTGGCACTCATGTTTTAAAAATGTTTTAACAAAACATGAAAGAGGCATTTAATGGTTTTTCTTGTACCCTTTTTCACTCTTATCATTCAGATTTAATTTAAACAACACAAATTGGCAAGACGTTAGTCCATAATAGGGTTTAATCATTATTGCTGCTTTGAAAATAAGTTAAAATTACAGCTTGTGCCCAGACAAAAAATTCCAACTTTGTTTAAACAGAAATAATATTAAAAGAATCAAATTTCCATTGGACATGTACTATTGGTTTAATTGAATAATTTTGGTCTAGTCTATTTATACTATTGGATTAATTTTTGCATTTATTTCATCATGAAAAGATATCAGTCATTTTTGGGACATCAATGCAGAATGCCTCATTCTAGAACAGGAAAAAATGCTCAGAGGGTTACGTGTCATTCTGTATAATGCCCAAGAGATTGGGAAGCCTTAATTGTGACACAGCTTACTACTATAGGAAGACGAATGAAGAAGTCAGAAAAATTACTGGACAAGGTACACTTTTCACAAATAATCTACAAAAGAAGACATCAGTGGCTGGGACATGGAAAAAGAACGCTTACCAAATACTGCCCTTGAATGGAAGCCAGAAAACACAAGAAGAAAGAGAGGAAGACCATGAATAACATGGAAACTAACAGTTCTGAACGACATCAGCACCTCAACATGAAATGGGAAGATTAGGAGAGAAGGGCAGTTGATAGGCAAGGATGGCAAATGTGGGTAACCCAATGTGCGGCAAAGCATGGGATGGACTAAGGTCTAAGTTTAAGGTTACTACTTTTTTGACATGACACACATTTCAAGATGGAGAGCATTCATTATATCATTGTGGAAGGAGAATCCTGAAACTTTTCAGTATCTCTCAATTTAAAGGAAGCCTGTCTTCACATTTTGACTGTTTCAACTCTCCTGCAGTTTCTCCATTTTGTACTAGGCAATGGTTATCTTCCAGCTTTCATCACTTCTGTTCAGCCTTTCCTGAGCCCCCAGAGTCTTTCTAGATTCTAAATATAGTGGTTTTGTCCTCCATCACATGAATGTGTCCATCTGATTATAATTAGACAACTGGCTACTGAAAGCTTTGTCTCTTCAGAAGATTACAAATCTAGTGCAGGAGTCGTTGGCCCTGCTATATTCCATCTGGGTTTGTAACAAACTTCAAGAGCAAGATGCCTCTATCCCAGCATCTGACTATGCCACAGGGACGCACTGATAGATAATCTTCTCTTAGGAACCGATGAAGTTCAGATGTTCAGGCTGATATTCTCAGATTTATCAACTGCTTTCAAAGTCATTGATCATTAGTAGTGATTGACATGCCTGCAAACTGTAGCAGCAGCATACACAGCTGGCTTTCAATGGTAACTTGTACATTCAAAAGATTGACATGTTTGTGGCTAATAATGATGAACCACACAATTCCAGGATACTGCACAATGGATGAAACATAAAATTAAGGTCTGAAGTATAAGTTGCAATTGTAGTTCCCAAGATGCATTTTTACGGTGGTGGTGACTTTAAATATTAATGTCCTGGACAAATTATAATTATGGAAATTATACGCCTCCTGATGTATCAGAGTTTCTTCCTGAAACTTATCCTAAATTGTGTTGCTGTACATTCATGAACAGCTGCCATGTTTCCAAGGCCAGATAGCACCATTGTGATCATCCAGTCCAACCTCCTGTATAAACCAGTCAATAGAACTTTCCCAAACTAATTCCTAGAGAATATATTTTAGAAAAACATTCAATCTTGATTTTAAAATTGTTAGGGATGTAGAATCCACGACAACTCTTGGTAAATTGTTCTAAAAATTAATTGCTTTAACTTTTAAAAAATATGTCTTATTTCTAGTCTGAATTTGTCTAGTTGCAACTTCCTATAATTGGATCATTTCTCTGCTAGATTGAAGATCCCATTATTAAATATTTGTTCCATGTGCATGTATTTATATGCTGTAATATGCTGTAATCCCTTAATCTTCTCTTTTTTATACTAAATAGATTGAGCTCTTTTAGTCTATCACTGTAAGGCATGTTTTCTAATACTTTATTCATTCTCATAGCTCTTCTCTGAACCCTCCCTAATTTATCAACATTCTTCTTGAATTGTGGGCACCACAACTGGACAAAGTATTCCAGCAGTGGCTGCACCAATGCCAAATATAGAGCTAAAATAACCTTCATATTCCTACTCAAGTTTTCCATGTATGTCTCACAGGATCACTTTAGCCCTTTTTGCCACCGTGTTGCAGTAGGTGCTTATGATTAACTGATTATCCCATCACAACTTGTAAATCTTTTTCAGAGTCACTGCTTCCCAGTATAGAGTCCCCCCCCCCGTAAATATGGCCCACTTTCTTTGTTCCTAGATGTATATAGTTACATTTAGCCATAATAAAACACACATTGTTTGCTTGCTCCCAGTTTACCAAGAGATCCAGATTGCTCTGTCAGTGACCTGTCCTCTTCATTATTTAGCACTCCCCCAATTTTTGTGTCATCTGCAAAGTTTATAGTGATCATTTTTGTTTTCGTCCAGGGTCATTGATAATATTAAGTAGTGTGGGGCCAAGAACGGATCCCTCCAGCATCCCACTGAAAATGCACCTGATCAGTGATGTTTCCCCATTTACAATTACATTTTGGCACCTATCAATTAGCCATTTTTAATTCATTCAATGTGTGCCATATTAATTTTATAACATTCTAATTTTTTAATGAAAATGTTGTGAGGTACTAAGTCAAATGCTTTACAGAAATCTAAGTACATTATGTCAACACTATTACCTTTTATCAACCAAGATTTTTAATCTCTGGGGGGAAAAAAGATACCAATTAGATTGACTGGATCTGTTTTCCATAAACCAATGTTGATTGGCATTCATGATATTACCCTCCTTTAATTCTTTCTTAATTGGGTCTTGCATCAGCTTCTCCATTATCTTGCTCACAGTTGATATCAGACTGACAGGCCTGTACTTACCCAGGTTATTCCATTTACTCTTTTTAAATATTGGTACATTAGCTTTCTTCTAATCTTCTGGAACTTCCTCAGTGTTCCAAGATTTATTGAAAAATCATAATTAATGACCCAGCAAGCTCCTTGGCCAGCTCTTTTAAAACTCTTGGATGAAAGTTTCTGGACCTGCTGATTTAAAAATGTCTAACAGTAGTAGCTGCTGTTTGACATTGTATTGAAATACTTGTGAACTGGAGTGTTGTTATATGATATGACTACATCATAATTTTCTCCCAAATGAAAACTGAAATATTGTTCTTTAGGACCATGCTATTATGTAGTCCTTGCAGGCAACTTCTGCAGAATTCCCTATGAGGGTAGGTGAGGAAGGAGGAGGGTTTGTTCCTAGGCAGGAGAAATTACTGCTGATCAAACCTACAGTGATTCCCAGATGGATTTTCAATGGGAAATATGCCTGTATCTGATGGAAGCATGCTGCACAGATTTACATCTCATCCTCCCTTTCCGGCTCCATGTTCCCTCCCTCAAAGCCATGGGTCTATAAAAAGGGCTCATTGGGTTTTGGGAGCCAGGAGAGAAAATGCAGGACAGCTGCTGTTCTTTCCCTCATTGTATCTGTTCACCATTTATTACTTGCTCAACCAAGACTGGAGCTTGGTGCTGTAGAGATGCATAGTACCAGGCAGCCCAAGTCCCAAAGAGCTTAGCTTACAACCTAAATAGACCTCACAGAGGATAGGAAAAGAGAAATGTTTATCCCCATTTTACTGATAGGAAGCTGCAGGATAGGAATTAAATAATTTGACCAAGATCACATACAATCTGAGGGCAAGCTGGGACTTGTACTCTGTCCAGGACCTTAATCACAAGACCATCTCTCCTTGCCACAATTAATTATCTTCCACGCCATGCAGTGAAAGATAGTATGTAATCCAATGTTCCCTGCTTACATGGGTGTTTGGGGTTACATCTGATAGATCTTTCCAAAGTAATATTTCACTGTCATGTCAGGGAGCCTTAATTATGTGGCAAACCTTCACTTGGATATAAAGTATGTTTTTGCTTCATACTTCCTATGGCATTTTTTGTAAACACGGTTATCCTTTACTCAGAACCAGCCAAATTCTTTACCTTTCGCTAGCTCACAGTTCCATTGTAATGTTACAGTAGTACAAAAATTGGTTGAAAATTACACTGTTAACAACATGCAAGTTAAACTGTAATGCCTTAAAAAGAATAAATGAACGTATAGGAAAATCCCTATTAAATTAATGTAAACACGTTACTTTCAAGCATCTCTCACATTGCAGAACATAGTATATACAATTCACAGAGCCTCCTGGAATCTAGTTGAGTCTTCCACTATTTTAAAATAGTGGAAAAGTTAACTCTTTGAGAAATCTTTGCTGGGCCCCCTTTAAGTCATACAGTTTCCTTCTCTAGCCATTTGGAAACCACAGACATTCTCCTAAGCCTCCATTTGAATGCCATTCTGTGAAATGCCAGAATTCTTGCTCTAAGGGTTATATCATGATAGAATGTAACTCTGAGGTTGGCACGTGCTGCTCTTTTGAAACATGTTGCTGTTCCATGAGTCAATGGCTCCCTATGGCTTTCCCCTTGAATATATAAGTGCAGCCCAGCATGTGAATATGAGATCCTTAACAAACTCTTGCTTTGTATGCAGGTATTTGCTGAGGTTTATTGGTTTGGAATGACTTCTGTGTGTGGAGATGGGGCAGGTGTTTAGATTTCCATAGGCTTTATTTAGGAGTTAGATTCTTTAAAAAAATTTACGTGTATTTAAGGGATGTTGTTAATCTTGAATGAGACTATAAGGTAACAAAGTACTTTCCACTTGATTAAATGTCAAAGCACAGCCAAGGAATGTGATGAAACACAAAAGCCATTTATTTGCACACATCCTCCCACAGTATGGACAAATGCAACAAGACCAGAAATTGTGGAGAAAAACCCTTATTTTACATGAAATACATCATTTTACCTTTCAGCCACATGATAATTAACTGGGTTCATCAGGAGGAGTTAGACTGGTTCATAAAGGAGTTCCAGAGAGAGATTTAATGCCACTCTCATATATTGTAGTATTATAATTCAATGGGTTAAATCATGGTAGAATGCCAGAGTTTGACAACCCATTTTTTCAATGGCAGGAATTGGCAGGATAATATTTTGAAAATCCTCCTGTTTTCTATGTTGATAGAGCTTCTAACATGTTCTTATGTTAAATTGCATCCAGACCTCAGAAATGAGATTGATATATATTAGTTTTCGGAAATGTTCTGGGATTAAGTATTTCTATTTTGAGAAAAATATTTAAAACATTAATGGTAAAATGCTACGTGAAAGGGTGCCGTTCTTGTGAATTTCTTCAGTCACTGTAGTTTCTTTATGATCAACAACCACTATCATGTTTCTTGTTTTAGTATAATTTCTGTCAATACAGTGGCTGTGGACAATCAGGGCCACTATTGGTGTATGCAGTAGAACGCTGAGCTCCCCCCCCCTATACCCCCCACATTTAGAGTTGAATTTTGATAGAGTATAAAGTTTGGGGGAAGGTATTTTGTTTTTAGATATTTGTACCAATTTTGGCATGTTGATTCCAAAAAAAGATTTTGCCTTGGCCTTTGCCAAAGCCTTTGGCACAGCCTGTATCCTGTTTGTAAATGTATACTTCATTTCATATGCAGCTACCCAGAAAAATTGTGTTCATGTGAGTTCTTACTCCAGAAGAGTCCAAGCCACAATGTTTTGAATCCAGATCCAAACTTTCCAATAGTTATGTCTATTCAGATGTGCAGTTTGGGTAGGACTCATCTACAGTTCATCCAATCTCACTTCAGCAACATAACTGTTCCCAGGTTACTGCCTGAGATATTTTTAAATTAGTTAAGAAGTATATTGCAGTGGTTGTTGTAGCCATATTGGTTCCAGGATATTAGAGAGACAAGGTGGGTGAAGTAATATCTTTTACTGGACCAACTTCTGTTAGTGAAAGAGACAAGATTTTGATCTTACACAGAGCTGAAGAATAGCTATTACCTTAACTACCTTGTCTTTTTAAGAAGTGTATAGTATTTTGAAAACCTGGGTTCTATTTCTGGTTTTACCACTAAGTCACTTAAGTCCCTGAGTGCCCTTAGGTAAATCACTTAAACTTTCTGTGCTTCGGTTTCCAAATCTATAAAACTATGTTTAATTTATGATTATTATTTATTATTTATTTAATTGTATTATCTTTCATTACAAGATTTGAGACCTTTAGATCTAAGAGCCAATACTATTCATAGCTTTTTATCGCATATGAAGACTTGCCTCAGTCAGTGCTACATTCCACTAAACCAGTCATTGAACTCCCTTTGAAGGATTTGAGTTACATCTCATGTATTTTTTGAATGTTTCCTTGTTTATATGCTCTGTGGAACTAGGATTTGGTTTTGCTTTCTCATTTTGGCATCAATGAGAGCTTGTGGGTCTGCCTCTGAATATCAGGTTTTAGGCAGGTGTCTGCCTGAAGTTGTGCAATCCAAGTTTTGAGAGACATACAGAAACAACGAAATCTCTTAAAAATGTTGCTCTGCCCAGAGCTGTTGCTGATGATGAGTCCCACTTCAGTCATGTTTGAAGGAGCCATAGAACAAATTACAAAGAATACAGTCAAAGCACATTCTCCTATGTGTATCACTGAACCGCTTGAGGCACTGGGAGAAAAAATAATCTCAGATTCATAGAAGTGCATTTTAAATGTTGTGCTTTGGGTTATCAGCACAGCTCCTATTAATGCTAATTGGAGTTATGTAGCCAGTTCACTGAGCCACTTGATGAACATTTATATCAGTATTTTAAGCTTGACAGATCTCTGAGGACTGAATCCAAGAGCTATCTAGCCTTGTTCATTCCTTGGGTGTATTGCCCCAACTTATTCATTCATTCCCATTCACACTCTTCCACTATTTTACCCAGATTCAAGAGCGATTGAAAAGTTGTTCTGGTAAAATGAATCTTCATTTTAAATAGTTTAGGCTGAATCCCTATGCAGCCTGCATGTTGACTGCAGTAGGTTTCTCTGCCACACACTGAAAAATCTCACGCAATTAAATGGCCTGTAACACTTCAGAAACCTATGCACTGTATGAAAGTAGCATAGTGATAATTTCTCGGTTATGTCATATATTGAGATGAGGTTTAATCCTTTGCCCTGCCCTCTTTAAACCAGTTTGTAGCAAATTGAATTTATGCACAGATTTCGCATCACAAATAAAGTAGGAAAAGAGTTGTGCTGATGTGGAAATGAATTCCTATCCACCAAAACATTCCATCCTCGCAGCTTTGAGTATCGCCAATATAGCAGTCTAGGCAGGCACAAGACATCATTAAAAGAGAGTGGGATTGAATAACATCTGTTGGATGCAGTAAATCACTAAAGTGATAGTGTATAATGGGTAAACAAATCAAAAAGGTCATACTTTGATTTAATTAAAGTATTGATTTAAATGTCCTGTTGGTTTCAGTTGGAGAGAGTCCTCGGGAATGCCCAGAAGTCACTGATTTTATATGTTGGAATAAGAACTGCATTGAGTCTCACCTTGTTTGCGACTACAAACCAGACTGCAAGGACCTATCAGATGAAGCTGATTGCAGTAAGTACAACTTTCTATATTAATATTAAAATTTTAACCATAAATACTGTAACCCAGTTTAGATGGATTTGTACAGCTGCTCAGGAGAAGGTAATATAAGCATGCTGTCCCCTCTCTTCTTCCCCCAGGCCTCATCATACAAAGTTTTACACTTTCAGATCCTCAAAGACATTTACTGAGCAAAAATATTTAAATGTGTCTTAGTCACAAATGTGCAACATAACCAAAACAAAGAGCAATAGAAGAGCAAGTTCAGTTTTTTTTTTTAAGGAAGATAATCCAAGGATAACTATACAAATTATCTAACAGAAGAAACTTGAAAGGATTTTGAGCTGTCAACATGAAAGGGAAAAGCTTAATAAGCAAATTGGTGAAAATACAGAAGCATTTAGAATAAAGTTCTGCTCCAAATACTCACCATGTAAAAATTACCCTTTGGATCAGCTCCCTGTATGGGTTCATTTTCATGACACAAGTACATTTTTATTGTTCTTTACTACTCCAAAGCTAACAAAAGACCAGAATGAGTGAGCTGGATTACTTTCCTCCTTCTGAATCATCAACAGAACTCTTTGATAAATTCCAATCTGTTTACACCTGTGCAACCTCAGTGACAACTGAAGATTGCAACATAATTTGGCCAGCAGAACTTTATTATCGATGATGATGTGTGAGAAGGAAAGAACCCAGTTTGACTTCCAGAACTTCCATTAATAGGGCTTGCAGTTAAACAAACTACCTTTAAACATTTAAACTGATCATATTTGATGTTAAGATGCAGTACACATGGAGCCCTAGCCTCTGTCCCCACGCTGCCTCCAATGCCATTTTTGCAGAGTCACTTTTGAGACTAGAACTACATTTGAAGAGCAAGAGGACAGAACAGTTTTTTTAAGGCATGTACTTAATCCTGGCAATCAATCTGTGTTTCTTAATCTTGAATCTATAGGATCAAATTCCGCTATGGTGCACATTTGAAACTATTACTGAAATCACTCTTGATATGTAGGGGAGAGAAAATGCATCAAATGCATCTTAAACAACAAAAATAGATTCCTCCCTCCCCCCCATATATGGTGGATGGTCACATTAGACAAGGCTCCAAAAGAATAGAGTGGCACAATCTTAAATGAGGCCATATAAAGGGTTTACTGAGAATCTGTATTGTGCCCAAATTTGCAAATAATATCACTATGACAAATATATTAGGAAGAAGAGGAAGGAAAAGGCATGTTATCATTAAAATATTATATGATACTGGAACTCTTCTCCCTATCTTCTATTTATTTTAAAGTAAATAACGTATATATCTGAAGTGTAGATCCTAAAGCAGTGTCTTTATGTAGTCTTTTGGCCAGATTCACAACTGGAACAAATCTAAACTGAACTGCACCTTTAAAAGGATAACCAGTTCAAGTAGATAAATGGATTTTTAAAAGATTGTTCATATTTTATAACATTAATATTTCTTCAGTAGTCAGACAGTGTGACTGCAACAAAATACTTTGTAAACTATCCATGGTTATATTTTACAGGGCCCTAATAGAAAAACATCACACTCTGAATCTCCGTCTAATGCAAACTGCTTTTTAATGACACTCAGAAAACTAATGAAGATCTTGATTTATTCTGTAAATGCTGTTATTGCATACAGTAGTTGCCATTGGTTTCTGTAAGTGTTCTCTAGAGATAACTTGTGAGACCTTCAGCTTTCTTTTCTTAGTCAGACAATGAATGGGAGCATTTAATGCCATAAATCAGTCCAAGTCACAAAGCAAAAGTTTGTTATGATGTATAAAAGCTATTCTTGGGAAAATATTAGCTTCAATGCACCTTCAACGTATAAGGCAAAACTGTCCTTTGCTTCACATATTTACCATGGATGAAGAGGGCATGGGGAACTTCATTCTCCCCTCTGTCCAGCAACAGTTCAATATTGCAATGTAGCACACAGAGTGCTAAAGTAAGTGCTAGGTTGCCCTGTCCAGCATACCACAGTGCCAAGGGCTGGGGGTGTTTGGATTTGAGATAGGGGTAGAGGTGATTCCTGGGTATGTCTGCTGTGGTGTAGAATAAACACTAGATGGGGGCATAAATTACTCTCTTATAATGAAGAGCAAAATGTACTCCAGTGTGCTTTCATCCTTCAGCTACCTTGAGCCCTGCCCACACAGGGTTGCTGTTGATCACTCCACACTCCCAGCATAATGCAGCTCCAAATAGCAAAGGGCAGATTTTCTCACACAATGCTAGGGGAAAGCCTCTGCCCCTTCAGCCTGGACACAGGGACCTTCCAGAACTCTCCCCTGGTCAGGAGAAGCAGCAGGAGTTGTTAAAGACAGGGCAGAATGACTGAGAGAGAAACACCTGCGGCTCCAACCTGCCCCAGCCTCGCATCACCTATGGATATTTGAAACTTTTGGCTGCAATTTTTCTTTTTTCTCTCAGCTCCAGGTTGGACTTGATCCTCCACCTCGTTACACCAGTTTTACACCAGTGTAACTATTGAAGTCAAGGACCCAGTTATGCTGTTTGTAAATCTGGAGTAATTCCACTGAAGCATTTCTCTGGATTTATAATGGAATTTGGCCCAACAGCAATCATATCCACATAAAATTGGTGTAATGGAACATTGTGTTGCATCCTATTTTTTAAAAAAAATTGCAGCAGTTGCTTTTTGTATGCTTCATTCCTTCCAGTGAGGCAATCTTGCACAATTTTTATTTTCTTTCAAAACCCATTGGAAGTACGGATGTGAAAATCACACATGAAAACCATTTCAGTTTTCGTAAACTGTAGTCAATTATACACCCAGATCTGATTAATAGCAGGCCTCAACATTGATGAACCATCTAGTGCAATGCTTGAATTATTGAAATAAAAGCAATTTTGCAGACAAATGGACCAGTCCTTTTCTCATAACTCCTAAACTGTCTCTGTTTACATCAAAAAGAAGAAATACCCAGAGGTGCAGACATGCAGGTGACTTCATCGACCCTGCAGATGCTGTTCATAAATATTTATTATTAAATGCTTTCTGAAGCACTGGTAAGATATTAGAGCTGAATTCCTGCTGTCAGGCAGTGTATTATAAATAGCGTTATAAAATCAAAATTCATTTGGTCTTTGATCTGTTTAGAACTGTACAAGACACACATACTTTCTCTTGAGATTGCACGGCCAAATTCTTTGCACTGCCTGCTTGTCTATTTCACTTATTAAAGCTCAACTGTCCTTTGTAGTGCAGCACGGTGTACGATATGGACCAGTGTGGTATGTTCCATGTGTTTGTGTTCCTATTTTTCTTTAATGGCATCAGTTGTAGGATCTTCCTCTTAGAGTTCACATGCTATATGTGTAATTTTAGCGCCCTCGTGACCAAGATGGAGTCTGCTCTGCAGGCAGCTCTGGCCAAGAGAAGGCGCACACAGGAATGCAGCAGGGAAAGTTCCTTCCACCCCAGGGGCACCTGTTCCAAACCCCCCAGAGTGAACACACCGGAAAAGTACAATGAATATAGGAAAGGGAAATATTTATTTACAGAGGGATGAAAGGAGGAAAACAACAAGGGGAAACATAGGGGGAGTGGTAAAACAGGGTTGCATTAAACTCAAGGCCCCACAGGCCCAGTGATACCACAGTCTGAACGCAGCAGACACCCAGCAATGTGTCTGCACACAGAGTTCAGGAGTCCTGGGCAAAGTTCCAGTCCAGTGGTGAGGCTTGGGTGCTCTTGGTCGCCGTCAGTGCCAGTGAACTTCCCCCAACAACCTCTCTGGTGCCCTCACCTGCCGCTCTCTGCAAAGCCACAGAGAGCGACATCCTCCCCGCTTAACTAGCTAACCGCCTCCCTCCTTAGTCCCAATGCAAAGTCACAAGCCCCAGTACTCACAGCCCCATGCAGCTCTGGGCAGCAGGGATACTGGATCCATCTCCAGCCTGTCCTTCTTGGGCAATTTCTTCCCGGCATAGTGCTCCTCCTGGCTCCTGTCCTGGGGTGTCCCTGATTAGCTGCTCTGTCCCTCCCAGGCTTCAGGTAGATTTTTGACTGCTTCACTCTGTGAGGGCCTGCTTGCTGCAGCCTTTCTGTCTGGAGCTCCAGCCGCACACACCCTGTTGCTCTCTCCCCTCTCTCTTTACTCCCACTCCCACCAATAGCACTTCCCCCCTCAGAAAAAATATTTAAAGGGGCCATGCTCTCTCTAAACCCTAAGGGGGTTACATATGTTATTCACATATGTTATTCAAAATCATCTTTATTTAAGGTATTTATACCAGACCAGATTTTTACAAGAAAATCCTACAAAACAGCATTGGTTACAGTTTATAGTTTTGCAAATCTGCATCATAATAAAGAGAATTGCTTTAGTTTCTCATTTGAAAAGATACTTCTATAATGGCAGCAAGTCTATTTTTGCAAACAACATGTTTTTGGGGCATCCTATTAAATAATTGAACATTAAACATCTCAGAAATGGTCCCATCTGCTTAGATTGTTTTCTTCTTCTCAAGAAGATAAGATGTGCAGTTTGTAATTGGAGAGCACATTAGTTTATAGCCCAGGAGTGTAAAAGAGGATCTGTAGTTTTTGTAGCATGTGGATGCTTGTCTACACTGCACTGCAGTCTGGGCTATGGCAATGTTTAATTTCAGTACCCACAAAGCTTCACACTCCTGACCAATATAGCTATGCTGGCAGAAGTCTGTAGTTCAGATCTAGCCTTAGTCCTTGTCCCTCTCCTGGAATCTCACAATTTAAACACCCGGTTTCTTGGTCCTCCCTAACCCCCTGGACTTTTCCCCTGGGAATCTAAAGCTGCTCACCTGGGACCATTTGGCCTTGAAAAGTGAGCCTAGGTCCTAAACTTCCTGTTGTGTAGATGCTTTGAAATCCAAAGAAACTCCAGAAAAGGTTTGCCTGCCCAAACCAAGGATGGTTTATCCCTTAATGACTGTCTGGGTGCACATCATTATGCACATCAATGGTTGCACATCAGTGACTTGTAACATTAATGACATTAGCACCTATTGCCCTGACAATATTATCTTCTGTTTTTGCTTTTTGCACCTTAGTGCTCATTATGAAATTAGCTGACTGGTAGTATTGAAAATAGTATCCCATTGGGGGAAAAAAAGTAAGAGGGCAACTGCTGAAATAGTGAGAGGATATGTGTCTCCTTCATCAATCAATCGATCAGTTTTTCCCAATGTAATGTACTCCAAGATTGATCTGTCCACTCATACTTTCTTCCTGTCCAGCCAGAGACAAAACTACCAGATACCCTCTCTGATTGTGCTTCTGGTGAATTATCAAAAGGGATACAGTATTGCCCTCTACACATTTTTATCCTGAACGTTAATATATCTTAGAGTCAAATGAATTATCTCCGCAGATTTGAAAAGAAGAATTTCTTGGGAACATCTTGTTGCTTTATCTCTCACTGTAAAGCATCTTGAGACGTGTTGAAACACACCACATAAAAATAAATTGAATTTAATTCTCAATATCTAGAACTGGCTGATTTAAAGGAACACTGTCACAGTGGGGAATGGTAGTTCAATATGAGACTATTTACATCTTGTTTCCAAGAGCATGTAACTGCCATATTAGCGGAAGAAGTGAGTGGATGCAATTTCTGAGGAAATGCCTTTGTTTTAAAAAAAATCATAAATGATCATTATTGGTATTATGCTAGCATCTAGATGCACCAACTAGCAAGCTCCACAGCACTAAATGCTGTACAAACACATACTAAGAGACAATCCTTGCCACAAAGTGCTTACAATTTAATAGACAAGAAAAACCAAAGGTGGGAGAAAGGGAGTCGTATTATCCCCATTTTACTGATGGGGAATGGAGTTAAGGGCCTGCTGCAAAGCCCACTAAAATCAATGGAAAGATTCCTATTGACTTTAATGGAATTTGGAGCTGGCCCTGAGTCACTTACCCTAGGTGACACAGGAAGTCTGTGGTAGGGTTGGGCATTAAACACAGATCTCCTGAGTCCAAATCCAGTACCTTAGCCACCATACTTTCTTTCACTTATAAAACTATGCTCATAGGTCACCATACAATGCCAATATATGCACATGTGAACGCTTGAGCATAGGAGTGGAGTCCAGGTTTAGCATCTGGTTTGCTATTATCTTCTCCACTCCACTGAGCTCAAACAAGTCCCATACTCAGTCATGTCTCCCTAATGTCCTCACCATTGGCCATAGCCATACACCAATGATGTTAAACATATCCAAAGGGTGGAGGGCATATCAATCTCTAATAAAGGGAATACTTTGTCTCTCGAGCCTGCATTATATCAAGATATACCATATATTATACCAAAATGTAGAAACATACGGTAAGTAACATTCTCAGCTTAACATATGTAAATTTGGCATTAGTTGAACAAAATCCTTGCTATTACTATGTGCGGTATGCTTATCATCATATTTTAAATATACCAACTGATATACTATATATTGGTATCAAGAGAGTGAATTTACTTTGTATTGCATTTTCAGGCCAATATACCAGTATCCCTGGAAGCTGTAACTTTGAAACAGGAGACCAAGATTGGACTATTGCATGTGGATTAAAACAAGATTCTATCAATGATTTTGATTGGAGTATTGGCAACAGGGTTGTCACAGGGCAAAGTGGTCCTGATGGTGACCACACACCAGGTAATATTAAGTTCCTCACATCAGGTTGGGGAAAGGGACAGAAAATTCTCACTCTTAGCTCTGAAAATCATTAAGTCATCTGCTGAGGAAACGAAGTATTCTGCAGAATTAGTCCCACAATAGACAGGAGGCCTGCTTAGTCAACATGAGATCAGTTCAGTGTATTGTGCAAGAAGGTAGTGGTGGTGAGCAAACCCCACAGTTTTGTGGTGTTAATTGGAAAATGCCCATAAAAATGTTCCATTCTTTTGGATGATAAGGTACAATAGGGGATAGACATCATAAATGGCAGTGCTAAAGTAGGCCAGATGAGTGTATTGAATCTTGTCATGTATACGATCATAGTAACCACCAGTGTTGTCTGAATGCAATTAAAAATAAATAGCCTAACACAGAGGCCTGTTATCACCTGTTTTAATCATTGGTTGAGTCAGCATCAGTGTAGTTTTATAGATTGCTCTTTTCAAAGTGGCCTTGATTATATCATTCTTGATATTCTATTGTGGTTTGATACATTTGTTTAGTCATCTCTAGACAATGAGCTGCTAAATCAAATGTAAGGATACCTATTAATCATGACCCCTGAGGAGAAACAAACTTTTTACAAGACGGCACAGTGGATATAATAAACCTACTGTCCATTTGCAAGCATCTGGCAAAACCCTTATTAATTAAAGAGGTATTTGTAAACCTACTCATTTAGACCTTTGAAGATGAAGAATTAGATACAAAAAAGAGGATAAAGTCAGTGACAATAATGTTTCCTTTTCTGTTGGACTTTTCCATAGGTGTTGCCTTATACGTTTCTGAATGAGGGTCATTGTTTTGTTGTAATTCTGCTGCACGTTACATCAGGAGTAGGCAACCTATGGCACTTGTGCCGAAAGCGGCACGCGAGCTGATTTTCAGCGGCACTCGCACTGCCCGGGTTCTGGCCACTGCTCTGGGGGGTTCTGCATTTTAATTTAATTTTAAATGAAGCGTCTTAAGCATTTTAAAAACCTTATTTACTTTACACACAACAATAGTTTAGTTATATATTATAGACTTATAGAAAGAGACCTTCTAAAAACGTTAAAATGTATTACTGGCACGTGAAATCTTAAATCAGAGTGAATAATTGAAGACTCGGCACACCACTTGTGAAAGGTTGCCGACCCCTGCTTTACATAATGAGCCAGGTTCTGCTTTCAGCTACGCTGGCGTGAATTCAAAGTAACGCCATTGAGCTCAATGGCTTATTTTGTATATTCTGTGTAATGAAGCTGTAAACACATTTCTATAGATATTGCTCTTCAACAGCATCTATTTCAGATGGTTACAAACAAAAACACATTTGAAATTTGGCTTTCAAAACTCAGAACGGATTGTTTTGTAAACAGCAAACCCATTTAATAAATGAACAAAATGTGCAGATAGGTGGTGAGCTGAAACCTCGGCTTATTATACTTGCCTACTTTACTGTTATCTTGTCCTTCCCTTTTCCCTGTTTCTGCCTCATCCACCCATTGTATTTTGTCATAATCTAGGATGAGCTCTTTGTGGTCTTTTTACTATTCATCTGTACTGAACCATGCATGATGGGGTCCTGACCCTGAATTGCTGGCCCTAAGTGCTCCTGCAGTGCAAATAATAAATAGTAAGAAATCACTGCAACAAAAGGATCTGACTTTAGAGTCCAAATTCTCTGCTGGTGTAAATGTGTGTAGTTCCACTGACATCAAGCATAGCACTCTGCTGCAGGTCACCATTTTCAATGTCTGTCCTGGGCTGAAGCTTGGCATAACACTGACAGGTTCCAGATGAAGATTCAGGAGCAAATGGGGGAAAAAAAGCAATTGTTGAGGGGCCACAATAAAAAATCTCAGTGTAAATTATTCCCCCCACGTTGGGGCTGGTCAAGAGCTTAAATACACAACACATGCATTTTGTATTAGCATGTCCCAACAAAAATCCCAGCTCCTGATAGCAAAGTAACCCTTGGTACTACTCACAGAACAAAATATACTAACATGGAATACAATTCCTGGTATTATGAAGACAACAGGCTGTCATGTTAAGATTTAAGGAGAAAACAAATAATGCAGAACAAGTATTAGTAGGTGGTGAAAATATTGTAATATCCATGGTCTTCATTGTGTACCTGTGACCAACATGTCTGCCAACTCTCATCTCCTCCTTGGTCTTTCAGATTCTCCTCTTAGGGCTGCCTGCTACAGCCTGTTGGCAACACAACGTGACTGGTAGTTGTGCCCCTTGACCAAGACTGAGAGGGGAGTGCAGGTTCCAGAAACTCTTTAACCTCCAGTACCTCTCTCTGCATACTATGGGGTCCTTGTCCACAAGCAGACATCTGCATGAAATTATCCAGACAACAGTAATCTCAATAAAAACAAGACTGATTAAAAAGAGAAAATGGAATTAAAACAAATTTAACAGTTTGCTTAACACATCTAGCTTTGCTCTTCTCATAAACTAACGTCCACAGAATTTTCACCAGCATATACATTAGGCGTTGCTTTATACATCTTCAGAGAAGACAGATAATCAATTAAAAAATACTCCAACCTCAAACACTTTAGTCCAATGCCAGAGCAAAATGATGATTATATTAATCATTTTTATTGTCATAGTACCAAGGAGCCAACTAGATTGGGTCTCTATTTTGCCAGGTATGATACAAACATATAGTAACATTCCATTGATTTAGGATACAGCATATCCATGTCTCTATAATAACTTTGAAATAACTTTTTCACTTGAGAATGTTTAAAATCTAACATCTCTTGAAAGTACTGAGGTGTAACACTCACACCCTGATAATCCAACCTGAGCAGATCATCTGAAAAAAATATTACAGACAGAGAGAGAAATGGAGAGCATTTCACTGATAGTCATTGCAATTTTCAAAACCTCCCTTTTCACGGTGTTCCAGCCAGAAATTGCATAGGTTTGAGGTGCAAACTGAATAAGTCTCATTCTGAATAAGTGATCATTTGCAGGTCTGTGAGAATGACATATTGTATCCAGTTTTGAAATCCAGTAAAGAATTTGACTTTATGAATGAGTGAACTAAGTGTGTGTGCAATTTTAGGTAAAAATAAATCCACTTCATTTCAACTGGGAAATGGCCTTTGATGTCATGCCCCCAGTCCATGTGAGCCTGATTCTTGAAATAATGAAGTAGTGAGCAAATATTTTTGTGTTCATTTTCATTTTCTCAAGAGGTTTATTATTTATCATAATATGAACAAAATTTCCAGATCAATTGCCAGAAACAGTTTTGTGTTCAAAAATCACACCAAAATAAATCTTTATTTAGATGTTCCATCAGCCGAACTCCTCAGAGCCAATGAGTGGCATCATCTGATACTTTAGTAATGAATTCACCTTGGTATAGTCTAATCGTTAAAACTGTAACACAGCTCTCTAGTCTCACCCCAGTTATCCTATTACAGGAAAAGAGCAGCATTCATCAGTAGCTCTTTGGAGCAGGGCCTCTTTCTTAATATGTATTTGTACATCACTTTAGCACAATGGGGCCCCAACTTTATTTGGGTCCTCTAGGCACTATTATCATAACAACAGTAATAATTAGCAGGGAGCAGTTAAACCAGAGTTGTCATGAGGCTGCAAAAGGGTTTGGGATTTCCAGAAAAGGGGACTGGTTGGGCTTGCTTGTCCCTAGGGTATCTGGGAAGGTTTGGCAAATAAGTGTGTTTGTGTTGTCTGAGATGGGGTGGAATAGGTGTATGTTACTATTCACTGGTCCTCGCCATGGGTCTTGCCTCCCTCTCTAGAATATTAATTCTTCCTTCCAATATTTCTTCCATGCCTCCTCCTCCACCCTCTATTATCACCATTTTCTTTGCAGAACCCCAGCTCCACCTTCCTTAAACATGATCTTCTAGGTCAGCTGCATAACACCTACGCCTCACCTTGGCATGATGCCTCACACTTGAATTGTTGGACAATGTGGTGCACAATGGAGTTTGGAATACTCCAAATCCCAGAACATATGAAACTGGAATTTGGACAGCCCCAAATTCAACCACAAACTAGCAAGAGTATGCAAGAGGCCTCATGGCCTCATGATGCGAGGCCTCATGGCAGGGGCCAGCACAAGGCAGATGGGACCCAAGCTCACCTTTAAGGTAGGGAGAGTGGCGCTTTGAGAAATAGATATTACTGCATGGTGGTGTACTGTTGACTGCAGAAATGATGCAAGACATCACTGGAGAAACTGTCCACCATGGACAGTGAAGTCCTCCTTCCAGGGAAAATCTTATTGTTGTGTTGCTAAAAGCCTGTCTTAATTAGATCATATTAATCTACTTGTAATTGCCCTAGAAGTTTCTCCAAACTCACAGGGAACCTATCAATTTGATTTTGCAACTTGTTAGCCAATTATCTACCAAAAGGTTTAGAAGAGCCCATTAAGGGCTGGGACACACTACTATTGTGATTCTGAATATGCTTGTAGCTGATTGTGTTTAAACAAGAAAGAGTATTCTGTGTACTCCTTCGTTTGAAAAATTCTGAATTTTATCCTCCAGAGGAGAATTACCCTGACCTTTCTTGCTGCTGCCACCAGAACAAAAATAGTTTGTCTTACCTGAGCAATTGAGCTATGTAAATGTTTGAAAATGGGATTTTAAGAGAGCTTGCTTGATCAAAAAGTGTTTGTTGCTTAAAACAAATGTACTTGGAAGGTTACATAATTACACATTGTGTGTTACTGTTATTTTGTGAATATGTTTATGTAAAATTTAGCTACTGATTGGTGCAAAGTCATTTCCATCTCTTTTAGGAGTTGACACCGCTGTGAAGCTCACAACAACCTTGTCATGTGCCAAAGTCAAAAGTGAATTCTATTTCTATAATAGTCCTTTAGACTTTTGACTGAATTTTTTTACAGCAATCAGTATTAAGAAGTCAAGTGAAGGAAAGTGACAACAGTACACAGTGAGTGGCATCTGAGGGCTTGTCTTCCCTACCAGAGTAAGTCGACCTAAGGTATGCTACTCCAGTTGTGTGAATAACGTAGCTGGAGTCAACGTAGCTTAGGTCGACTTACCCTGCATTGATGAGAGACATTCTCTGGTCCTCTTACCTTACTCTTTTTGGGGAGCTGGAGTACTGGACTGGAGAGTGCTCTGCCGTCAATTTAGCGGGTCTTCGCTAGACCCGCTAAATCGACACCCACTGCATTGATTGCAGCAGCATCAATCTCCCTGGTAATGAAGACAAGCCCTGAGAGATAGCAGCCTGAGTTCTCCATCACACTAAGGCCCTTTACATCACTCTTTAAAGAAGCCCTAAGTGAGGGTAACTATAACTGACCTCCATTTTAAGGCCCATTTACACTGCTAGAGCAATGCTATTCTGGAGAAAAGAGACTACTGTGGCATATCAGATGCCATTGTGTGATAGCTGGTGGCAATGCTGGCTTTTTTGTGGTGACCACTGTATTTTAGAGGGAATGTTTGTATGGAAGTGAAGTGTTTGGAATAAGGCTGTAGTGATTACAGACACTTTACAACCATTATGAAAATGAGAGATGTTTGTCATTAGGTTATACTAGGATGAAATATTACTAATATATCAATACCAATATACTCTCTTCTAGTAAAGAGAGAGCCGCTCTAAAGGAAAAAAGGGTAAGTGCATTCAAAAGAAATCAGACCTATTTAAAACCAGGCAATGGGTCATGTTACTCATATTCTATAGAGCTGTTAATGTATAGTGCTACATCTCTGGTTTAGTGGTAAAGATTTACTGGTAAGTCTTTTAGTGAATTATGTTCATGTAAGGTGCTGCTTGTCTCCAGCCCATGAAGGATCCATTGCCACACCCAGAGTTTCTTTTCCAGACAGTTTTATGTTCCAAACACAGGCAAAAACCTCACAATCACAGTTCCTCAACCCACCCAGAGGACTTTCCTCTTTGTCCCTCTCAGTCCCTCCTCATTCAGGACCTACTTCAGGACTTCTTCCAGGCTATTTTAACTGAGAACCACTTCCCATGGCTTTCTCCTGGAGGTCTTTTCCCCCAGCAGGTTCCTACTGCCTCCTCTCACAGGGGATGCTGGCAGCCCCTCACAGGGCTCTCCCTGCTCCCCAAGTAACACCCTGGCTCTTTATAACCCCCATTCTGCCCCCCTCTTCTTAATTGGTCAAACTGGGAGCACCTGTTCTGGCACAACGGAGTTGGACCTACTTCATTTAAAGGGGCCAGTCACCCTGTGACAGTCCAAAAACCTTCAAGTTTCCCCGCTTACATGAAGAACAATGTACAGGTAACATAACTTGGAGCTATTGTTAATTCTAGTACTAGCAAAAACCCCTTTCAAAAGAACAATGACTTTCATAGGTAGAAATCACTATCTCAAACCTTTTTTAGAACACAGTGTTTCTTTTAGAGATGAATTTGCATTCAGTTCTGAACATCCCCAATGTGTTCATGTCCACCTCTACTAATTTCTTTCATTTGCAACAGAGCTAGGGCCAAGGAGGTGGCTGAATAGCAAAAGTGGCTTTAGGAGGGTTTAAGAAATAAATTTGTAAAATATGTATGTGTTAATAATATATACATGTGTTATCAGACCCTTGGCCTATGTGTACATATATATTTGGATCTGATAAGATACATTATTGTGCTCACTATTTAACTAGCTACCTATCAATTTATCTATCGTGGCTTATGCTCTTAAGTATGAGTAGTATTCAAAGAATATTTTTATTCATTTTAAGGTAATGGACAACAATTTTTGTATGTCAACTCATCTGCCCAGCAGGAAGGAAATAGAGCAAGGATAATTACCACAAAACTCTTCCCAGCAAGCCTCGGAGTGTGTAGAGTCCGGTTCTGGTTCTGGCTGTGTGATTCCAGGCAAACAGGAACTTTAAAGGTAAGAGGAAAAAGTACTACTATTTAAATACCCAATATTAATAGTTGTGTTTCTTGTGTTTTGAATGGTTTAAATCTCAACGCTATATTAGCTTTGTTTAATCTCTGCTTGGTTGCCGGTTCCTAACCCAACCTTTCTGTATTGACAAGATCAATACTTACAACTCTGCTTTAGTCCTGATTTCACTGGAAATCCCATTAGTACATATGTGAGTCTCATCTAGTCATTGCACCCAATCTTACTGAACAGCAACACTTTTCTGCTTTGCATGCTTCTATCCTCAACATAAAATAAGTGCTATTTCCAGTTTATATAACACAATAATCCTGAAACATGCTATACGCAGTTAAAATGGGGTGTGTGTTTATGTCAGTTTGGAAATGTGAAAATAGAGATAATGTCAATCATACTACATGTGACAAAAAACAAAATTCAATACAGATTAATTGAACTGTCTGAAACGTGTTAGAACAGCAGTTCTCAAACTGTGAGTTGGGACCCCAGAGTGGGTCAGGGCCCCTTTTTAATGGGCTTGCCAGGGCTGGCGTTAGACTTTCTGGGGCCTGGGGCTGAAGTTGAAGCCCAAGCTCCGCTGCCTGGGGCCAAAGCTGAAGTCTGAGGGCTTCAGCTTTGGATGGTGGGGCTCAGGTTACAGGGCCCCTGTGTGGGGCTGAAGCCCTGGGGCTTTGTCCCCTGCACCCAGGGGCCGGAGCTCAGGTTCTGGCTTTGTTCTCTCCTCCCCCCCCACACACACACACAGGGCAGCAGGGCTCAGACTTGGTCCCCTCTCCCAGGATCGTTTAGTAATTTTTGTTGTCAGAAGGGGGTTGCAGTGCAATGAAGTTTGAGAACCCCTGTGTTAGAAGATAGAAAAGATGGTCATGTTGACTTGGAATCTGGAATGCAGTAGGCCTGGGTTCTAATACTGATTCATTCTGGCACCACCTTCCTGTTTGACGTTGGGCAAGCCACTTAGGCCCAAAGGTATTTGCATTCCTAACTTCCCTTGAAATCAATATACCTTTGAGGATCTGGGCCTTCATGTCTCTGTCTTGGTTCTAGATCTGTAGAATAGGAATTATACCACTTCCTTTTCCCACTGTTTTTCTGTCTTACTTAGACTGTTAGCTCTTCAGGGCAAGGGACTGTCTCTTACTATGTTTATTCACAATGTATAGGCATTGGGGCTCTGATTTCAATTGGGGCTTCTTGACGCCACCAAAAAATAAATAATAGTAACCTCCCAGTATACTATGTAATATCTAATCAGTAGAAGCAGCAATTAATTAAAAATCAGTGCATTAAACTGAGCATTTATACCAAGCATTTAACAAAAACATTTCTCAAAGCTGTACAGTTTCCAGGGATACTAGTTTCAGATAGTCAGCTTGAACTTCTAAGAAATTCTTATACAGAAATGTTACAGTTCTGTAATTCTGAAACTTTTTTAAACTTCTGCTCTCCATCATCAAATGCTGCTTTCTTATTTTACCACTTACACATGTGTGTGTCTGCACACCCACACACTCTTATATGTTTTGCTTAGTAAAGTTAATTGAGAAAAAGAGTTATAATAATAATAAATGGAGATATTCCATCTCCTAGAACTGGAAGGGACCTTGAAAGTCCAGCCCCCTGCCTTCACTAGCAGGACCAAGTACTTATTTTGCCCCAGATCCCTAAGTGGCTCCCTCAAGGATTGAACTCACAACCCTGGGCTTAGCAGGCCAATGCTCAAACCACTGAGCTATCCCACCCCCCCAGGTAAAGGTCAGCGATTTCTGTGCTTTGTGATTATCCAGATTATATTAAAGTAAAAGGCAAATAGTGTTTACTTCTGAATCTTTTATTTAAGTATTTTGATTTTACATTTTTAGACTAGGGTTTGTTTAATTACATGTTTCCTGAACATTATAGTGTGCAAGCCCCAGATTTTACTTTTATTTTCATAAAGAACTTCTGCTGGACTGAAGTTTTCAGTCATGTAAGCATTACTATATGTTTAGGGCTTGTCTTCACTACTGAGGAGATCAACACTGCTGCAATCAATGAAGCACGTGTCGATTTAGCGGCTCTAGTGAAGACCTACTAAATCAATGGCAGAGCACTCTCCAGTACTCCAGCTCCCCAAGAAGAGTAAGGCAATTCGACTGGAGAGCATCTCTCCTCAACACAGTACCAGTCAAGACACTGGGATAAATCAACCTAAGCTACGTCATTCACGTAGCTGGAGTAGCAGATCGACTTTCCCCAGTAGTGAAGACAAGCCCTTAGAAGTAATTTATATGTCTAAATATATGACCTATGAGTCGGGTAGCAGGAGGCCACAAAAAACCTGCATTTCTGTGATCATTTATTAAACTACATGAGTTAAACTTTTAGGCCACAATTCCACAAAGGGATCCATAAACATGAACTCTTACTCCTGCACAGGAGTAAGGTTCTGTGCTTTATCTCCTTCAGGACTAGGCCTTTCATGTGGGAGCACATAACAGTAAAATTCATACCAGACAGAACTAGTCCATCAAAAATTATACACATATTTTCTTTCTCTTGAAAAAGTTGCACACTGAAGACAATGTATCTTTGATTGTGTCCTTCCCTCGTGCCATCTAATAAGTGATCTGATTCAGCAGCAAGCAATTTTTTTTAAGAGGCAAATCACTCAGGAAAAAAAATCAAACAATCACTGTGAACAGCTCAGTGAAAACTTCTGCTCAGTTTGCAGTGGAGGTAAAAAAAAAAAAAAAAAAGCAAGCCATGTTAGGATGTCTGCAAAATGAGATAGAATATTATAATGCTATTATGAGAGTTAATGGTACATCCACCACCTGAAATGTTCTGCTCAGTTCTGATTACTCTATCTCATAGGATATAGTCCAGAGATGGGAGTTTAAAGTGACTCAAGTCATGGATACTCCAGAAAAAGACAGATTTAAAAGACTGGGACTGTGATTTAGTGAGGAGATATGTTAGAGGCATACAAAATAATGAATGGTAAAGAAAGGCACATTGGGTGATCCTGTTTACCCCTTTACAGTACAAGAAAATTCAATGGAAGTGAAAAGGGAAAATTGAAAACAGGCACATTTTTACACAATGCATAGTTAACTTGTGGAACTTATTGCCAAAAGATTTCATTTCACTGAGGAGAAGCACTTAGGTAGTATTAAAAAATATTAATTAGATGTTTATAAAGGTAATTGCATTAGATAGGGTAAAACATTTATAAGGGAGATGAGCCCTCATACTTAAGGGTATTAGCCAACTGCTATCTTCAACTACCAAAAGTTCTACTGCATATTACGGTCAGGGAAGCAAGGAAGTGGCCTAGGCCTTCAGATGGGTTACAGGTATCTCAGTCTAAGCAAGTTGTTCCATAATTTTCCAGTATGGGGTTTCTTTCATCTTCCTCTTAAGTATGTGGTGGTAGACACTGAGGGAGAAATAATTCTGGACTAGACAGACCACTGATCTAAGCTAGTATGGCAATTTCTCTGTTCACAGGAGTAGTTTCAGGTCAATTCAATTAAATTACATTACTTTACCCGTACAAATAAAAACAATGCATTTCTTTGTAGATTTGGATAGCTATTTACCCATGTTTATGCAGAGCAGGAGAGAGCTTGGAGGAACCAAAGTATTAAGCACAATCTCTCATAAAACAGTTGGCTTCTCTTTTAAAGTTTTTTCTTCAGTTCTTTTTGCTCCATTTGAGTCTATTTGTATGGAGAGGAGTAAAGCAATTACAGTTTCACTATTCAACATTCTTCCTGTTCAGCTTTTATTCCACACATTGTCATACCATGGAGAGTTAAAACTAAATTAATTCCCCATCTGACAATATAGTTCCAATATTTCAACTTTCTGGATTGTTCAGGCAGTTAATATTAACAGAGGTTGCTATGAACTAGAATGCAGTAAATTCACTAAAAATGACTAATGGGTTTTGCATTACTATTATTATTTAAAAACATAAAGACATTGGATTACAATTTATTTTCAATGTTATAGTGGGTGGTAGGCAATGTAATCAGTGAACTTTGCTTAATTAATTCACCTAATTACTTTGGCAAATCAGATGTTCCACACTACCAGGGGCAGCTCTATGGTTTTTGCCTCCCCAAGCACGGCAGTCAGGCGGCCTTTGGCGGTATACCTGCGGGCGGTCTGTGGTCACGCGGATTCGGCAGCGTTTCTGCGGGTGATCTGTTGGTCCCGCGGCTTCAGAATGCCTGTCACCAAAACCGCGGGACCGGCGGTCCTCCAGCAGGCACGCTGCCAAAGGCCGCCTGACTGCTGCCCTCACAGCGATCGGCAGGCCGCCCGCCGCGGCTTGCCGCCCCAGTCATGCGCTTGCTGCGCTGGTGCCTGGAGCTGCCCCTGCACACTACATTACATTCAGGGAAGTAAGGAAGAGGCTAGGCCTTCAGAAGGACAGAACCTGAATCGGATTCCCACTGTGAACCCCAAATATAATGTTATATCAGTTCCTGCCATTCTTGTTCACTTTGTATACAGGCACATCTCGTATTAGTGTGTTAGTGATCTCACTTCTTGCAGTCTGGCAGGAGGCACTGCTTTAAATCATGTTGATTCAGCATGAGGAGGAAAGGTATACTACCAGTTACAGTAGAACAAAAGACATGGGTAGGCTGAAGACATGAACTTGCAAGAATGTGGTACAAAAAAGATGTCATCATTCTATATTAAAGTCAGCGGTCATTTTTCTCAATTAAAACTGGGTTGTGGCTCACAATAAAATGAACATGTGTGGTTGCCTTTCACAAGACTCGGGTACTCCTAGTTTCATGACTGGAGAATACAGTATATATGGGGGGAATAATCAGAGATTATAAAATGAGTTCATAGTTACCTGAGACAGCACACTTCTTGCCATGCAACCTATAGATCTGCCAGGTTCTCAGATATACAGAAAATCATGTAATTAACCTTCCAGATGGAATACAGATTCTTCCATCATGACAACTGTTAGTCAGGTAAGATCAATCACGCAAGATAATATGTTATTTAAAAAAAATATTTAAAAGCCAGCAGGAAGGCATGGAAGAGCCTTGTGTGCTGCAGCAGCTGGTGACTAAAGAAAGAGTAGCAGTTTACATTCCCTTGTCTTTCAGAAGTATGTGCCCCTCTCCCAAAAATTTATAGTTGGTGAAAAAAGAATTAGCAAACCGTTACCAGGCAGCGCACACTTCAGAGAATTAGAACTGAGTCAAAATTGTAAAACAAAGCAATGGGATTTGCTAAAGAATTCAGTTCCCACACCAGAATACAAATGAAGCAGGTGCAAAGGCACCTTGCAGAAGAACTAAGAATCACAGAGCAGAGCCTCACTGACACATTCATCTCACAGATCTACAAATGGTAGATTCTTTAAAAAAAACCCACTGTGCTATGTATTAATAGACATCTGCAGTTTCAAACATTTCATAAGGAATATTTTGCAATAAAAGCATCGCTAACTTGATTTCTCTCACTTGGTTTATTGTCCATGATGATTTAGGTGAGATGGGCATTTTTACTAGCTCATGCCAGACATGTGGTTTGTTTCTTATTTTAAATAATGATGCAAACCAGAAACTTTGCCAATAATTAAATTATCACTGACTTCTCAGAAGCACAGTGACAGCCTGACCCTTCCCAAACCTGGTAGTTAGGGAACTGTACTTTCACTATCCAGGTTTATAGTGGCTATAGTCTGATCCCCTTTCATCCCTCCATCTGTTAAATAATCAGCTGTGGACACACAGGGGTAGTGTGCGCCTTTATGGCACAACTCACAGTATGTGGAAGGGCTAGCGTCTCTTGGGGCACTGAGCACTATGCAAGCATAATTCCTCCTGGGGGTCTGGGAAACATGGGCCAAAGTGACTCTTCTGTACTGGGTACTAGCTGTGCTCCTCCATGTATGAGTCCATCTCAGCTCATATAGAATGGGAGGAATATTGCTCTGCCCCTCCTCCACTTCCCTCTTCTACAGAGGCTAATGACTCTGTCAACATTAGCCTTAAGCAGTGGTTGTGCTCTGTGTATCCCTGTGTAGGGGCCATATACAAACCTCATCCTTGTGCTGTCTGTATACACTGAGCATAAAGACTGAGACTGCATCTAGGTCTTGAACAGCAAGACACATTGGGTTCTTATTGTGGTGGGAGGCTCTGGCAAAGAATGCAACATTGCAGTCTGTCAGTTATCCTCTTCACTCTCTATGGGCATATTGGAGCCACTTACCCCGGAGAGAATAACACCTACATTGCAGGTAAAGAACCCCAGAGTTCTAATTGAGGTTCACATTTTTCTGAACCTCTTGGGTAATTGCTGAAATAAATCAGAATCAAAACTTTTCCATATTTTATATATATATATGTTATGGTATTTTGTAGAGGTCCCAAGTGAGAATGGGACCCGTTGTGCTGGGCATTATCCAAATGCATCACAAGAGACAGTCCCTACCCTGAAGAGGTTACAGTCTACACATACAAAGGATTGGAGAAAGGAAGTATTATTACCACCATTTTACAGATGGGGACCTGAGGCAGCTAGATTAAATGACTTGTCCAAGGTCATACTGGAAACTGTGGCAGAGCAGGGAATTGAACAGAGATCTCCCAGATCCCATTCTAGTGCCTTACCCAGAATACTGGCCATCCTCAGAGAAATTCAGGTAATTCTACATCAAGAAACATAGAATCTGGCTCCCCATTGGGTTACTCCAGCTTTATGTTAACATTGCTCCATTTTTTTCAGTGGAATTCCACCAGTTTTAAGTTGGAGGAATGCAGTCATGAGCCACACATGAAATGTGTAGAATAGGAAACATCAGAGCGGGATTTTTCTAATCTGAAGCTTTTACCAAAAAACCTCTCTGATACTTCGCCACTAAAATTTTAAATCCAGAGCTCAGGAAAAAAAGCCTGTGTTCTGAGTCCCAGCATACATTACTTTTGTCCACTCCAGAACTGAAAGCAGCAGAAGATAAAGTTCAGGGAGAGACTGGGATTCTAGATCCTGAGTTGGTAGAGGCTGGCTAGGCTACTTAGGTGAAGAATAGTAAAAGGCCAATATGGCTCCACCAGGAACCCCTTTTTTGATTTTCAGGTAATTAAAGAAACGTACAAAAAGTGGAAACATGGACAAATTGCTAAGGAGGAATACAAAAGATTAGCACATGCGTATAGGAACAAAATCAGAAAAGCTAACTCACAAAATGAGTTACACCTAGTAAGGTACATAAAAGACAATAAGAAGAGAGTCTTTAAATACACTAGAAGCAAGAGTAAGATGAAAGAAAGTTTAGATCTTCTAGTTAGCAAGGAAGGAGAGCTAATACTTGATAATATCTAGATGTTTAATGCTATTTTGCTTGTCTTCACTGAAAAAGTTAATGGTGACCAGATACTCAACATAATTAATATTAACAACAAGGGGGGAAAGAACACAAACCAAAATAGGGAAAGAACAGGTTAAAGAATATTTAGATAAGTTAGATATATTCAAGTTGGGAGGACTTGCTGAATTTCATCCTAGGGTACCAAAGAAACTAGCAGAAACAATCTCAGAACCATTAGCAATAATCTTTGAGAACTCTTGGAGGATGTGTGAGGTCCCAGAAGATTGGAGAAGGGGGGTGGGAAATGTGGTCTAGATGAACGTACTAAAAGATGGGTGCACAACTGATTGAAAGACCAGCCTCAAAGAGTAATTATCAGTGATTTGCTGAGAACAGGATTAGAATTTAAAATGACCTTGACAAATTGGAGAATTGGTCTGAATTCAACAAGATAAAATTCAATAAAGACAAGTGGAAAGTACTTCTCATAGGAAGGAAAAATCCAATGCATAACTACAAAATTGGGAATAAACAATGTGATGCAGCTGTAAAAAAGGCTAACTTCATTTTGGGGTGTATTAACAGGAGAGTTGTATGTACACCAAGGGAAGTAATTGTCCTGTTAGACTCAGCACTGGTGAGGCCTCAGCTAGAGTATCATGTCCAATTCTGGACACCACATTTTAGGGAATATGTGGACAAATGGAAGAGAGTTCAGAAGAAAGCAACAAAAATGAAGAAAGGTTTAGAAAACCTGACCTATAAGGAAAGGTTTAAAAAAATGGCATGTTTAGTCTTGAGAAAAGAAGACTGAGGGGGGACCAGATTAGTCTTCAAATATGTTAAGGGCTGCTATAAAGAGGACTATGATCAATTTTTCTCCATGTCAACCTAAGGTAGGACAAGACATAATGGGCTTGAACAAGGGAGATTTAGGTTAGATATTATGAAAAACATTCTAACTAGAAGGGTAGTTAAGCTCTGGAATAGGCTTCCAAGGGAGGTTGTGGAATCCCCATCATTGGAAGTTTTTTAAAAACAGGCTAGACCAACACCTGTCAGGGATGGTCTAGATTATACTTGTTTGTGCCTCATCACCAGGGGTTGGATTAGATGACCTCTGGAGGTCCCTTCCAGCCTTATATTTCTATGATTATATCAGCCAAGGAGCAGAATTTGCATTGTTGTTCTGAAAGTTAGTACATATCCTGCCTGTCAACAAACAGAAATTTAAAAGAGGCAGCTGGAAGAAGAAAGAGGTTACAAACAAAAAACATAAAGAAACGGAAAGTATAGAAGTGTCTGATCATTAAAAATTCCCTTCAGCCCTAGGTGTAGAAATATACTTAGTCTGACAATTAGAAAGTACAGTCCTGGGAAAAAGATGAATGACTAAATCCCAGAAATGCTATGGGGAACAAACAACAAATGTTCTGCCTTCTGGTCATCCTTTGCTATCCAAATGGGCCTTTCCCACCCCCCCCTTCAGAAGAATTCTTTGTCATAGGAGCCTTTTTATATTTAGCTTCCCTCATCTATTCATGAAGACTTGTGTGTGTGTGTGTGTGTGTGCATGTGTGTATATTTTTATATAATAAATAATACACACATGCACTTCAGTTATATTTGGTGTCTCTTTTTTCTAGTCAAATCAGTCCATTGCTAGAAATGAAAGATATTCATTGACATGTATTCTCCACCAGTGGAGGTGGCATTCTATCCAGTGAAACGATTGCTAAATCTATGAGTATGAAGTCTATTCCTCAGGGAATAACACCACATCATTTTTCACCCTATTGGTTATCATTTCTTTTCTTAAATTGCCCTCAGAGGAAAGCTCTAAGATCACTCCACCAAGCACTCTTTCACCTTTAGTGAGTACTTGACTTTTTCAACTGATGCTTGGTAAGAACAGCTGCACAATGGAGTCGTTCCTCCCCTATGTAGAGGCTTCCAAGCAGGTGGGAGTTATGCCACTGTTCCTGCCCATTTCAATCTCATTTAGATAGTGAAGCATGCCCCTGACATGGATATTTACTTCCATTCCTCAGCCAGTTTTTCACTGATCTAAAGATGACTGAAAGGTAGACACCCGCAGAGAGCTGCTGGAAGCAGAGACTGACTCTGCTTCACTAGATATCTGCTTTGATAACATTTTGTCTCAAAATTCTTATGCAGTAAACCTCAAAGAAAGTATCTGTTTAAGGTCCTGGTTGGTTTTTAACTCAATTATCCAACTGAATTGGTTGGGGGACATGAAGGTCAAGTGACTTATTGAAGGTTATGCAATTAATCAACCTGGATTTAAGGCCAGAATTTTCTTGGCTCTCATTCTTTTGCTTTTCTTTATACACCACTACCTCGATATAACGCTGTCCTTGGGAGCCAAAAAATCTTACTGCTTTGTAGGTGAAACCGCGTTATATTGAACTTGCTTTGATCTGCCAGTGTGTGCAGCCCCGCCCCCCCGGAGCGCCGCTTTACTGCATTATATCCGAATTCGTGTTATATAGGGTCGCGTTATATCGGGGTAGAGGTGTATTTCATTGCCATATCAGGGACCCTCATTTGGGAAATGAGCTCCAGAGTGGAGGAATATCAGGCCCAATGGTGACTCTCACAATTTCTGGCAATCTGAGATGCCAACAATATAATGCTTCAGTGTCTCCTGCTGGTCAGCTGATGGAGTAAAATTGGTTTTAAAAAATCACAGTATATCAAGACTTATTGGGCCCTTCTGTTGTATTTGAGTGGCACTGGTTCAATAGCTTGGTTTTGCTGCAAATTCATTCCATGTAGTTTGTTTTAATATTTGATTTTGTTTTACACTGACATTTATCATTAAGTTTATACGAGTCAATTTGCCATCACTGAGTGCAGTGCAAATTGCATCACTGAGTGCAATTTTTTAAAAGTGTTTTTAACAGATGCCAGATTGAAACCACTGGGTACTGAAGTCCTCTATTTATACATCTAAAAGCTTCACATTCTCTCACACCTCAGTTCACACAGAGAGGGACCAGTTTGAGGGATTGAGAGGTCAATTCATCCTCTGTGCTGAGTATTTCCTTTGACATCAATGGATTTTTGGATCTGCTTCTATGCTGGCCAAGGCTGGCAGCAGGGTTTCCCAATTAATAACTTCTGGCAGCATTTTCTGTTATGGGAACTCTTGTTTACTAGAAACTGGATTGAGACCACCATGCCCATGTCACAATATTCAGTCATCACCAACCAGGTAATGAACCACAGCAAAAAGACTCCGTATTACATAGCCAGTTGTCTGAGCCCTCAAACTTTGTTGGGTTGACCTAACTAGCTGTACTTCTCTGTAGTTTCATGCTGATTACATTTTGTTTCCTGGGTTTCATTGTCAATAGGTATACACTGTTGAAGAACATGGAATGCATATTTTGATGTGGTCTTCAAGTGGAAATAAAGGAAGCAGGTGGACGTATGCAAATGTGGTTCTCTCTAGCAACAGTCCTTTCAGAGTCACATTTGAAGCTGAAGTGGGAGGGAATGAGCTCACAGAAGTTGCTCTTGATGATATTTCTTTCACCCTGGAATGTATGGATGCAGGTATGTGATTATACAAATACTGTGAAATGCAATCAGAAATGAAGGGGTTTACCATTTTACAGTGGTGAGTTTGTGTTGTGCTACTAATGTGTTCCAAAATATCTGAAGTCACCAGTAAAAAGTATTTAAAGAAATCACCATTTAAAAGTCAGCATTTTCCAGTCATTGCAACCTTGGTATCTAAGAACCCACCATTAAGAATATATTCCTGTGAAGAATATAGAGGAAAACTGTGAGATCTCAGATACCACTGCATGGAAATTTGTTTGTTTGTTTGTTTTTAAGAACAGTATTATTCCCATTTTACAACATCCATCAAAATGTAGAATGGAAAACAAACTTTTAGTCTGACCACAATACTGGACGGTGTGACTCCACATTGAAGAAGAAAACTGGGTGGTAGGAGGCAAAGGAGAAATTTCTCCTTTTTGATCTATATGGCAGATTTTGATTTAGTCCGTTGGCTTTCCCTGTGTGTGTGTATTTCCCATTGCCATCAAAAGAGTTCCACCCATAAAGGAAGAGAAGAATATTTGAATAAAAATATTTGTCATGTGGCTCTTTGAGGACAATTCTGCCCTAAAACTAGCATTTGAATAAATCTGTAATTATAGCAGACCCCGACAGTATCAATATAATCGAAGGCCTGTTAGTGTTTTATTCTGAACCCTGTTTGAGAGGGATTTATGATTGCTGCATTGTAACAATTCTCTCCAGGATGAAAACAATCAGACAAGGGTTTAACCTGGGATGGAATAGTTTTATGAGCACAGAAGTCACTCACAATTATTTTAAAAAGTAAATGGTTTGTTCTTTTATCTTTACTCTCTTCATGAACTATCTCAGCAACATAACAAATTTACCATGCTGCCGCGCGATTTGAGAATTTATGATCTGAACTTCTACTACAAAAGCTTTATAACTTGAACTGTGCAAAAAATGGCTTATATCCTAAAGCCCTACAATACTATTTATTGTGCCAGTGTAATGTATCATATAATACAACATCAAAAGAAAAAGTATATGCAAGATACTGTACTGGCTCTTTTTCAGCCACTAACATCTATGGAGATTTTCAGCACAAATAGCGAGTATCTTTATTCACACTTGAACACCATTGTTTGTATGCAAATAATGGTATTTTCATGAAGTTCGGTCATTCCTTAAACATTTATATGAATGAAAAACAGTTTGTCATGAGTGTTTGTTGATAAATAACCAATAGGGATTGGATATGGCAAAATATAAAAAAAAATACAGATTTACAGTTCTAATAGTGACCCAGAATTGTTCAGACAGCATCTAGGAAACACAGCCCATGTGTGAATTACTTGTATCACACTGTGTTTAAAACACTGCCTCTATTGTCAGTGATGATTCACTTTTTTCTGAAAAGTGCAGTTCAGGCAAAGGCTATTATTGGAATGACTTCCGATGAGCTGTGATACGCACACATGGTCAAGTGCTTGTCCTAGATTTTTTATGTCAACAAACTTATTCTCTCACAAGAATCATTTAAGAACTTTCACTGAATGTTGGAATTACATGGTATTGTGAGGAGGGTCACACCAGAGGGTTTTTTAATTATATATTTTAGTACCCATGACTAATTGGAATACCCCGCAGACCCTGTTTAAACCACACTGAAATCTATAGATTGTCTTCTGTCTCCTAGTTCATTTCCATAACTTCTATTGACTTCACAGGGAGTCAGACGTGTTAACTCAAGAAAAAAAATCTCTAGTTAAACAGGCATAGTTGTCTGTTCAAATGATGATAATTTAAGAAATAAGATAACTCTAGTGGTACAGTACCATTTTCTGACTGCTCTCTGATTTTTCCGAAAGGTTTCCCGGTTACAGAATATTCTCAGGCAGATAGCAATTTCTGGTTTATTCTTTATTAAAAACATGGCTTGATCATGAATAAACCTCTGTGAATAGTCAGTAGTCATAGCTATTGAGTTAGGTTGGTTAGTTGCGATTGGTCAAGTAAGTCACAAGGTATTGTACTTGTTCTCTGAATTGGATGAGCACCAGTCTGTCAATGCAAATACTTTTACTTGGATATTTAAAATTTGGTTTCCACAAATATTTGTTCACGAGGTTTTGACTTTGGCCATACCAGAAAAAGCAATTGCACAGATGTTTGCTGATTTAAAAAAAAAACCCACAAAACAAGGAATAAGTATGGCTGAAGCAAAAACAATTAGTCACGTGTAATCACCGTAGGAACTCCCATTGGACTTTGTGAGAGGTCTCTCACATGAGGCAGACACACACAGAGTCTTCATGATTAGAATCTTTATGAGCCATCTTGTCATGTAACTAATAAAGAGAGTTGTGGTCTAAACTTTATATCCCTGGTCTCACTCTGGCTCCTGAACTAGAGAAGCTGCAACATACCCATGGCTGCCTGCCTGTGCTAGAAAGCACAACATGCAGGGCCGGCTCCAGGGCTGCCCCAAGCAGCCAAAACAAAACAAAAAAAGCCGCGATCGCGATCTGATGCGGCAATTCGGCAGGAAGTCCTTCGCTCCCAGGCGGAGTGAGGGACCGTCCGCCGAATTGCCGCCGAATACCTGGTCGTGCCCCCCCTTTCCGGAGCCGCCGCCCCAAGCACCTGCTTGAGAAGCTAGTGCCTGGAGCTGGCCCTGACAACATGATGTCAGAAGTGATCATATTGTGCATGAAGCAAGATGTGGCTGCTTTTGTCAGGAACACAGTGCATTAGGAAATGGTGGAAACTACTACACAGAGGAAGAAACTGCAAGCTATAGACCACCAGGAGCCAAACAAAAAATACAGAGTACTGAGACCCAGAACATAGTCAGTACACACAAAAATAACACAGGAAAAGAAAAAACAGGTTTTTTTAATAAGAAAAAATTAACATAAAAGGTTGCAAGCCACCCCCACCTTCATCTTTCCCTGATAATACAGCAGAAAATTGGAGGTGAGGGGAGCAATGACTCCACATCTCTATGACAGCCTAAGGAGCCTATAAAAAAGAAGAGGAGATAAAAGAAGCCATTTTATTGCACATAGTGGGAGAGGAGACTCTGGAAGTGCTTAACACATTCTTACAGCTGCCAACTGAAAATGGTCCCATTTGGGGTGCTTAGGAACTATTGTAACCCTAAGAATAGTGTGATGTTCAAACGATACCTGTTCTGGTCTCACCTACACCTAGGAGACAAAAAGATAGACAAGTATGTCACAGAGACAAGAGGTAAGACATTGTGAGTTTGGAAATATTAAAAAATGACATGCTCAGAGACAACACTGTGCTCCGTGTCACTGATAAAGGACTAAAGGAAGGGTTGTTGAAGGAGACTGATTTGGGCTTGTAAAAAGCAATAGACATTTTCAGACCATCTCAAGCCATAAAGACACAAATAGAGATCAAGGCGGGGCCACATTCTGACAAGTTTATACAGGCTTTGACACAAAAGTACGGACAAGACCCAGTCACATAAGAATCACAGCAAAGCAGACTCACCAACAGGTCAGACAAAGAAACTGTGCACATGCTGTGTGGTAAGACACCCACCCAGAGTCTGCCCAGCCTTTACAGTAATGTCACAAGTGTGGACAATTAAATCATTATTCTTCTATGTGCAGAGCAACAAATGTAACCAAAAGACAAAGCCACAAATCTCTGGCTGAACTAGAATGTGAACAATCCCTTGTAGATATAGTATCACAGGGTAATAGAAATCATATAACACACACTCAGCAGTGTATACTGAATATAAAGAATGCACCTGAATGATACTGGAGATGAAGCTAATGTTTTCTCAATTCACCTTCTGAAAAAGATACCATATCCCATCAGAATAAAGCCGTCTAATGTTGCACATATAGCATATGACTGTTCGAGAATAGACTCTGAAGGAGAAGTCACGCTAACAGCAGCGATGGCCAAGGCTAAGGTCAGTCTTCAGTTCTTCATCACTAAGGCATTACAACATCACAGTTAGGCAAAGAAGCTTGCACACAGCTACCTAATACACAGAATAGGCATGCTTCGCACCAAAGCACCCAACACTAAAGAAAAATTGATTGCACCATACCCAAAAGACCTTAGAGAACTAGGAGAGTTCCATGGGAAGCATCACATAAATACAGACCCATCAGTCACCCCATCATACACACCTGCAGAAATATCCCCTCTGCAGTGACTGACAGATTCAGAGATGCATGCAGGTCATTAGAAAAGGGTCATAGCAAAAGTGAACTGACCCACTCCATGGATTACCAGCTTGGTCTTAACTGAAAAGAAAAATGGCACGATTAGGATGTGTTTGGATCCTAGAGACCTTAATAAGCCTATACTGGGACAGAATTACTCCATCCCCAGATGTTCCATGCTAACTATCTGGTAAAAGCATATCCACTATTTCAGATGAGAAAGATGGATATTGGCAAGTGTTGTGATAATTGGGCCTACAAATTTACACTCACTGTTTAGAGTTGAACTCACAGTTAGGGTAAGTTCATAAGATGTCACAATAACCTATACCAACAAATGTTGATGGGAAAAGGTACAAAAGGGAGACAGACTGAATTAGTCCAAACAAAAAGTCCAACTGATACAACTCAAGGACTGTGTTAAGATCAAGCCTCATAAACAAGAAGAGGGTGAAATCAGAAATCAGTGACTCAAAACTGATGTGTCAGAAACTAGGTCCAATTGGTGGACAAAATAATGAGGGGATGGGCTGTTCCACTGACCATTCCCCTTGTGGGTTCTTCATGAAAGAGGCTTTGAGAAGAAAAATTGGGTACTGGAGTGAGCTTCACCATCAGGGCTACACCCCCACCATCTCCTGCACCTCCAGGCCTTCATCATCTTGACCTTGAGAGATGTCCTAACCAGATCAGGCCAGAGAGAGGGACCCAGATGACATCTCCACCTCTACTGGCTCCAGCTGAATCCCAAACACCACTTGGGATGAAACGGAATTGGACTTTAACAACAACAGCTCCAACTCATCTCAACTAACCTCTTCTCTTTTCCCATAAAGGACAGTTATTGCCATCTTTGTTAACATCTAAGAGACTGTCAAACAACAGCAGCCGGGTTTCCTTCCAAAAACTCTCTTCAGCTAAAAGAAAGGAGAACAAGGGATGTTATTAAAATTGACACCTTGATTAATACTTTACATGTCAAATACTTTAATTGTTTTTCCTTCTTTTCTGTATTTAAGACCAGGTTAAAATTATTTTAATGGAATGTTTGCCATGGTACTAAGCAGGCTGAAGTCTCTGTATACCACATCCTGGACATTGTTTAATATTAAACAGTAACTAAGTTATGTTAACACCTTCAGCCCATATATCCTATCTAAATTAATTCAACATGTCACATTAGATTAGGAGTCATCTGAACTGTGCACTTTGAATACAGCCTAGGGAAGATACAATTTTCTCCATCTACCTTTTAGAATAAAGTCAGCTAGTGAAGTGTTTCAACAAAAGAATAATGAAATATCTGGAGATATTTCAGGCATCCATATAATAGCAGACAACATGATAATAGCAGCATCAACTCAGGCAGAACATGATCAGAATAAAGTGTGGCAAGGGCTCAAGTTCAACCCAGCTAAAATCCAGTTTATGGGAAAAGAAATCAAATACATGGGACACATTCTCTCATCACAAGGAATTAAGCCAGATGACAGTCAGGTTGAAGCCATCGCTAACATGAGACCTCCACAGGACAAAAAGGCATTACAGAGAAGCTTGGGGGTGATTAGATTCCTTGAACAGTACATGCCAGGTGAAGCACCTTTGACTTGCTCCACTGAGACAATTCCTATGTGAGAACATAACTTGGCAATGATCATGGGAACAAGACAAGACAATGGAACAGCTAAAGACAGTGCTCTGTAATGTTCTGGTACTCAGTCGCTATGAGCCCAACAAGCCAATCACTATTCAAGCAGACACATCCAAAGGTGGTTTAGGAGCTTGTCTATGGCAAGACAGAGGCCCTTTTTCACATGCATCATGAGCACTGACAAATCGAGAATGAACTACTGGCAATTGTGTTTGCCACAAAGAAATTTCATCAGTACATATATGGAGTACAGATTGAGGTACACTCTGATCATAAATCATTGGAAGCAATATTCTCCAAAGCTTGAAGAAAAGTATCTGCAAGGCTACAATGGATGCTACTTCCATGATCTCAAAGTCACAGAAATCCTGGTAAAGAAATATCAATTGCAGACATTATCGAGAGTTGCAGTGGAATATACTACGGAAACAGATAATGAAATCACTGATGAAAAGGTTGTCTATGCAGTTGAGGCCACTTCTACACTCAGCACAGATTTGTTAAACTGAAGGTGGACAAACAGAAAGATCCTGTACTGCAAGTTTTACAGGATATTGTACATAAGAGCTGGCCCTATAGAGAAGACAAATGAATCTCAGACATCAGCCATATTGTTCTGTGAAAGACTCTATTTCATTACAACAAGGGTTGTTAATGGCTGGTGACAGGATAATTATTCCTAACAGGACCACACATAAAATGCTTAACTGCTTAAATGGGTCACATCAAGGCATTCGCTGAACAAAAGCAAGAGCGGAGAAGACAGTGTAGTGGCCAGGTATGAAACAAAATATAGAACAACGTATAGAAGGATGGACAAAGTATTTCAGGAATATAGGCTGAGTAACCAAAAAGTCTTGTGAGATTCCTGATCTGCCATGGCTAGAGATATTCCTGATCAGATATTCCTGATCTGCCATAGCTTCAGATATTATTGACTACAGCAGACACTCATATCTACTCCTATTGGACTATCTTTTCATATTTCCAGAAGTTCTAAATCTGCCTGACAAGTAGCATGTTCTATTATTGCTAAACTGAAAGCTGTATTGGCAAGACATGGCATCCCTAAAAAGTTAGTGAGTAACTATATTTCATTTACAAACAGAGAAATGGGAACTTTATGAGACCCTGGGGAGTGAAACTTGCTCACTCCAGTCCGGGATACCCACAATCTAATAGAATGGTTAAGAGAACCATTCAGATGATAAAATACAGTGTTTCACAAAATATTGATCCCTACTTAACTATTTTGGAATTGAGAAACACACCTCTGACAGGTATAGAATACTGTCCTGCACAATTGCTGATGGGGAGGATGTTGAAAACCACTCTTCCATCCTCACATACATTTCTGTAACCCAAAATACCTCAGAAGGCTCACACCAGATTAAGCAGCTACAGGAAAGACCGAAGAAATACTGTAACCAGAGAGCTAAGCCACTATCTGTGTTCCATCATTGAGATCCAGTACATGTGGAAACAACACAAGGTTGACAACCAGCAAGGGTGACAGTAACAGGTCCAAAGTCGTGGTCATCTCACATTGAAAAACCTACAGGAGAAAAGTACAGACATAACACATGGCACCTAAGATCTGACTATACAATGCAAACAATAGCTACACAACAAATATCTCAATGTGAAGAATCACAAGAGCAGCACGCAGTATCTATATCAGAAAACTAGCAATCAGAATTGACACCACCATGATCTGAGACATAGGTTGTATCAGAAAGAAAATTTACAAGAAGTGGACATCAGGTGCACCTATCAGCACAATACTGTAACTCGTATGAAAATTTTATACAGGGACAACAGGCAGAAGTAGACTGACCCAATGGTAAAGATTGAGCTGCAGCCAGTTAAGTGTTAATGACCTCTGACTCACACAGATGAAGTCAGTTGCAGGGGGGAAGCTGGACTTTTCAGTGTTTTTTTTAATCACATTGCATCCCTTTTCCCACCTCTTTTTAATACAATAGTCAACTTATTGAAGCTCATTTTTCATATTCAGGATCTGAAGAATTGTCCCCTTCCAACAAAAATTCTCTTTGTTCTCTTCATTCCCCCATTTACACTTCTCACCCCTCCCTAGGGTAACCCTCCAAAGTTCCATATTCCACCTCCCCATTCCATCTCTTGCTCCTGACTCAAATGCCCTACCCAATTTGAAAAGTCAATCTTTCTCCTTCCCCAGCCAGACATCCCAATGCCATGTCCCCCATTCAATTTCTGCATCTCCCACCCAGTCCCTTAATTCCATTTGTTCACTCACTATTCTATCTATGATTTATATTTGTCCCCTTCCTGAATCCTTGTCTTGTTCCCTGTTCACTTACCCTCAAAATCCAAAGTGTAATATAAACTCTTGATGAATTTGGGACTGAGAGAGTCAGCTGGCAGTTGTGGCCTACTGGACAGATAGAAGATGGTACCTGAGTTGGACTGTGATCTGCTGCTGGTCTTTAGGCTGACTGGTGTAGACTGGCAGGACACTCAGATACCCTCTTCTTTCCACACTGGTCTTGGACCATCTTGAGAAGAGGCCTTTCTTGCTGACCTGGGTTGGTAAAGAAACAAGAGTAAACAAGAGCTGTGTACCTGCTTAGAGAATCTATACGAGAATGCAGTGATGAGGTCAGGAGGAGGATGAGGAATCCATCTTTTAGTTTATTCAGAATCTGCCCTAGCAGCAGCACCTCCTTGTGAATGTATTTTCCTAGTGGCCACTTCTTTTACAATAAAATCTGAAGATTGTACTCTGCAAATGGCACAGGCGCAGTGTTCTGAGTTTCAAGTGTGATTTGCTTTTTTTGCAGAACTCTGCAAAGGTCCCAAACAGAGAACAAAAAGGCAATTAACAGATATATAAAGTTCTTGAATGAAAGTTTACACTGTTCTGTGCCAGCTTTTATTTTGATTTTGCCCATAATATTTGTCTTTGTTCAAAGAATTCTCAACTGCAAGATAAAGAAGTATGTCACACCTGAAGTTACACTTTTCTTATATTCTCTCTTTTTAAAAGATTGCTTTGCTGCTACAGATTTTTCCTTTCTCTTTCTTTCTCTCTCTCACTGCATTACTACTTCTCCAGCCTCACTTTAATTACTTTAGGTTTCCTGGGGCAACATGTTCTAAATGGAAGCAATCATAATTTAGTTGGTTGGGAGCTCTAAGCAATAAAGCATTTCCAGCAGCTCTAATTCAGCTGAGGTTTTTATTTGTTTTTAAATAGTGAGCCCTCATTAACTAAGAGACTTTCTATGGATCCAAGAATATTTCTGAACATTTGAATAAAATATGATCATGCTCATCCCCAGTTTAGTGCTGAAGAAACTTCCTGCTAGTATCCTCTGCGCATTGATAGCTACACTGCCAGCTGCTGATTGCAAAAACCCTTGCTGTCTTCAAAACTGCCTGGCAAATGAGATGTAAAGAAAAAGGCTTGCCATGCAGGAGATCCAGAATTTTCTCCTGCCACTCAAGCTACTTAGAGATTTCAAATTCCTCTCCACCAGTAGGGAGAGGCAGGATTCATAATGGGAATTACTCATCCAGGAATTAGGGTCAGTTTTAGGGATGGAAAAATATAGTTAAGGATCAATCCAAACTTCCTCTTTAAACTTAAACTTTTAACCAGTACTTAGTGTTATGAAAAAAGTTCATTAACTTTAAAAAATAATAATGTTTCCATACCTAGTTTCATATGGATCCAGAGGATGAAGTACTAAAATACTGCATAAAAAGCTATTCTCCTTGTAGTTCTAGCCCAGCTGAAAAAAGGAAGGACCAGAAATACTGTTAAAATGCCTTGTTTTACATGATTTCCATGCCAATTCGAGCTCAAAGAGGATTGTATCATATACCAAACATCCAAACTTTTGTCTGCTAAAGCAAACCAAAATTCTACATTTTTGGTTTTCACCCATCACTGCTTTAATTAGTTATACTTCATTAGTTATAATGCCCACATGCCAAAATGCCTCTGGCGTATCCTAACAAAAGCATAACTAACAATTTCATTTCAAAAAGACAATCTGGCTGATAATCAAGCATCTTACAACCTATTAGTAAATCCTCCAATATCTCACATCCTCAACACGCCCCATTCAAATCAATATCCAACCAAAAAGGAAATTTAATTTGCACTGCACAGATGAATTCTGGCTGCAGTACCAAGGCTGTTTAAATGAGTTGTTGTGCTCCATTTGCTGCAACAGAAGGGATGGAAATCTCTTTGTAATTGAGGCACTTGAGGGGAGATGGGGACTCCATCCGGCCCAGTGCTCTGAGTTCCAGTCTGAGGCCCTCAAGACTGGACAGCTAAATTTCCTGTTTTCCCAAGACTGTTATTTATTTTTATTGAGGTAGCATCAAGGAGCTCTAGCCATGGACTAGGACTCTGTTGTGCTAGGTGCTGTACAAACACAACAAAAAGTCCCTGGGGAACTTGCAGTCTCTCTCTCCCGCACCTTTTCAAAGCCAAAGTACAATAAAGTTCTCAGTTTAGCCAATCTGTAGCCACATTCTCTTGGAAGCTTTCCCTTTTTCCAAACAAAATATAGCAAGACTGCTTGCTAGTGAACAGTTCTTCTTGTGCTCTTTCTTTCTTTCTTTCTTAGGTAGGCTAAAATAAAGAGAACCAACAGCCTCAAGCCTACAATAGGTTCACATTCAGGTCAATAATAATCCTTTGGTGTGTTGCAAATCTTTCCCCTCGTCCAGGTCCATGGGCTACTTAACCACCTTAAAAAGCCCTTAGCACTGACTTATAAATGCTTCAAGAAGGTTGCTTCCTGGCCCTGCTGCTTAATCCTTTCTCTCAGATTGTGGAATGCCAGGGCTCGGTGACCTGGCCACACTACTCTGCCGCTGGGGACCCAGACAGAGCACTGAATTGGGATTCAGGAGATGTGGATTCTATTCCTGGCTTGGCCAGTGGCCTTCTGGGTGACCTAAAGCAAGTCATTTCACCTCCCTATGCCTCCGTTTCCTGATCTGGTGATAAAGATATTTACCTCTTTTGTAAAGCATTTTCGAGATCTATTGATGACAAGCTCTATATAGTAGCTAGATATTATATTCCTGTTACAATACACTAGCTTTGCTGAAAACACTGCAGCAAAAGAACTTTATTTAAACAACCTTAGTGACATATGGAGGGGAGAGAGCATTCCAATGTCACAAGCCTTCAGGAGAAGTATTAGTCTCCTGTACATTCAGAATTACACGGTGAGATGGTGAGCATTTCCAACCCATCCAACTCAAATATTTCAAGATCAGTTATCCCCCAGGTAGATTAGACCTAAATTATGTGTGGCTTTATATACCAAAAGCAAGACCTTGGGGCTCACTCGGTGAGTTATAGGCATCAGTAGTCATTTTAATGCTTTAATGAACAACCATGACAATTCAGAGGTGTGTCAGAAAGCCATAAACAAGGCCAAAAGTTTGACTTTGTGGGCTCTTTCAGAGATCAGTCAAATGCGATACTTGCCCTTGGCACAGATGATCTGCTGGAAATGCAGATATATGTGAATGCTAATTTTTGACTGCTGCTTCAGCTTTTTCTGCACTGAGGGGTTCTAAATGATGCTTGGAAATAAGATTTTTTTTTAAACTAATTAGTTACAATTTTGGTTTATTCAGCTTTAGAAGATTGACCTCTGTCTTGAGATTTTATGATGAGTATTTATATAGCATAATCACAGGTATAAACAGGAGCAGACACCATAAGAAACTCTGGGCCGTTGGAGACCATTAAGAATTAGGGCTGTCGAGTAATCACAGTTAACTCACACAATTAACTTAAAAAATTAATCGTGATTAAAAAAAATAATCGCAATTAATCACACTTTTAATTGCACTGTTAAACAATAATTGAAATTTATTAAATATTTTTGGACATTTTTCTACATTTTCAAATATATTTATTTCAATTACAAACACCGAATACAAAGTGTATAGTGCTCACTTTATATTATTTTTATTACAAATATTTGCTCTGTAAAAATGATAAACAAAGAAATAGTATTTTTCAATTCCCCTCATACAAGTACTGAAGTAAAATCTCTTTATCATGCAACTAACAAATGTAGCTTTTTTTTGTTACATATCTGCACTCAAAAAAACAAAACATTTAAAACTTTTGAGCCTACAAGTCCACTCAGTCCTACTTCTTCTAAGAATCTGAAGTGCCTTCCAAAACCTGAGAGGGAAGAGATGTGGAGCATGCTTTCAAACGTCTTAAAAGAGCAACACTCTGATGCAGAAACTACAGAATCCAAATCACCAAAACAAAAAAAATCAAAAAAAAAAAATCAATCTTCTGCTTGTGAAATCTGACTCAGACTGCAACACTGGCTACAACAGTGCTATGTGAACGCTTTTCTCACTTTTAGGTGACACTGTAAATAAGAAGCAGGCAGCATTCTCTCCTGCAAATGTAAACAAACTAGTTTGTTTGAGCGATTGGCTGACCAAGAAGAAGGACTGAGTGCACTTGTTCTCTAAAGCTCTAAAGTTTTACATTGTTTTATTTTTTAGTGCTGTTATTTTTTTGTACATAATTCTACATTTCTAAGTTCAACTTTCATGATGAAGCGATTGCACTATGTTATTTGTATTAGGTGAATTTAAAAATACTATTTCTTTTTACTATGCAAATTTAGTAATAAAAATAATATAAAGTAAGCACTGTACACTTTGTATTCTGTGTGGTAATTGAAATCAATATATTTGAAAATGTAGAAAACATCCAAAAAAATTAAATAAATGGTATTCTATTATTCTTTAACAGTGCTATTAATTTTTTTAATTGCTTGCCAGCCCTGTTAAGAATCCATTATCTCCTTTGCGCCATTCAGTCATAAATGTTAGGAATTTCTCAACCTTGTAGTCTTTATATAAAACTGGTTAACCAAACAATGAACATTTTTCAGAAAATTAGAGAAAGGTTACTTTTTAAAAAAAAAAAAAAAAAAAAAGGACTCCAGTAGATTTCCCTTTTTTCTTCTCTGTCACACCTTTTTTCTTTATCTTTCTGTACCTTTTCCTTTCACTCTTTTTAGTCGGTTTTCTCTCGCAGTAGGCTTTTCAGTAGCGTTTAATGCTGTTTTAAACTTTATTTCATGATGTCTTGTACTTCATTGTTTTTCTTTTGATTCTTTTTTGATTCTGCATTTCTCAATCTGTCCCTTCTCCCCCCCCCCCACCCCTTCTCTCTATATTTTAAACAGATTAAAATCAAATTGATCAGTTTATCAACAGAATAGGTAGAACAAAGGTGGCAGCTGCATACACTTCCTCACACTGCACCAACATGAATCTAGCCTCACCTGGTAGGGACTCTCATGTTTAACAATGGTGTCAGATGATCCTGGTTAACCAGGTGAGATTATACTTCACCTTGGATGACACCTGAGTTTCTGACTTCATTGCTCAGGCTGCCAACAAAGGGGCCAATTCTCACTGGATTATGCCAACTAGGTGCTAGAGGATAGTATAATTTTTTTAATTGGTTGGTCACTGCTTTCACTGGGGTGAAAGGTTCCATTCGATAGCTCAGAACTCAGACAAACTTTCCCATCCTTTCAACACCAAAAAAAACCCAAAACCGTTATTGCTCCTTGACCCCAATATAAAAATCAACTGTCTCTTCCCTGAGAGGAGAGCCTTGAAGAAGCAAATAGACAAACCAGTTGGAAACTCTGAATTGCTGGATTAAATTTTTGCTGCAAAGTTCTTCATTCTCTGTCTTTACTGCCTCAGTGAAGAACCAGAATTTGGAAGTCAGACCTAGGCAGTATCCCAACTGTTTGCAATGAGTTACTATCATTCAGCCTGCCAGGTGGTACAACTCTCAAATGAATCTCAATGGGATATATATTGATTTTTGGTCACCCCTTTCAGGAGCTGTGAGCCTCCTCCATCATACACTCAAAAGGGACATAATTTTCCAGCTGAGACATTCCAGTTGTTCCCCCTCTCCATCTTACCAATACCCTTCATGTACCCAATCTTCAATCCCTTATGAGCCACTGTAAAAGATTTTGAGATAGTTATCTAACTGATCATCTTCCCCAAACTCCCTAGCTCTGTCAAGAAGAGCTGTGAGGGGGTGGGGGTGGGAGGGAGGGAGGGAAAGGGATGCTTCAGTAATAAAATAGCATTAGCAATTTTTCAGAAAAGTTGCCTCCTTCTGAAGGATGGTCTATGGTCAGTGTAGTCAACAGTTAAATTTGTTTGCTGATTTCTAAAATGTAGCTAGGTTTATTTTCAATGACATTGAAAAGCAGTTTGGTGCTTCCTAACTTAGAACCTGAAATGTTTAAGAGGTGTGTTTAAATCTTGATGTATTGTACTAGCCTGCTGGCTAGCATAAAGAATCAGCTTTCCTTACACCATACTGGGAGAGATGTCACCCATGTGCCTGGCAGGCCTTGATCCTGGTATTCCTAAGGCACCAAACAATTTTGGTTGACCTCAGTGACAGTTCCACATGCACACAGGTTACAGTATCAGGCCTAAGATCAGAGTAACATTCATGCCTCTGGAGGTACTGGTACTATAACTGTATGTGTGCTTTCCAAGCTAAGAAGAGTGAAAGTGGCCACACAATTTAGGAGCACAGGAAAATCTGAAGAAAAATATTCATGCAAGCTGAAAAAGTCATGGATCTAGAATCCCCTCACCACTTTTAAGAAGAAGAGAACCATTACCTGGATGAATGGATTTGGGAGAAACTATTACAGAATTAAAATGAAAAAGAAGAGGGCTTCATTCCTATGGTAATTTATTCCTTGGCAAAGAACAATAGCCAAGATTTTCAAAAGTGACTAATAATTTTGGGTACCTCAATTTTGGGGTTCCAAATTGACATGCTGTGATGAGTCCACTGCCCCGCCCCTCTTCCTGGGCCCGCTAGCTGTCCCAATAAAGTGCAGAGAGGCCTCCAGTTGTGCAGCACCCGTGGCTTTATTTAGACACACAGTTCTCCAACCACCAGTGTTGAGCTATATACAAGGCTTAGCAGGGTTAGTTCCCTCTTTTCCTGCAGTCAGCCCACAGCTAGGAGACTCACCTTTTCCTGGCTGGCTTTTCTGCTGGCTCCCAGCCCTCATGACTGCTGGCTTGTCAGGCCCGCAGGTGAAGCCAATCCTCAGGCCAGGCATCAGGTCTGTTTCACCAGCCCCAACCTATTTCTCTTGATTGGAGCTGGCTGAGGAGGGGTAATTAGGTGTTTTTGAACCAGCACCCTGCTACAGATGCCTTACAGAGGTCAGGTCTTCAGAAAGTGCTGAGCACCTCTCCTCTGCAAAGCAAACCCCTTTAAGGGGTGTCAAGTTGGGAACCCAAGAATTGAGGCACCCAAAATCACTAGTCACTTTTCAAAATCTTGGCCAATTATGTTATTAGTTAACTTCCTTCATGCATGTATTTGTTCTTTTATTTCCCATGCTTTCCTTGATGCATGGAACACCTATGCTGAACTAGTCCACATAGCCACTACACTGTTCTCCTTCAGAACCTTCCTCAGTACTCACTTCTACCCTGCTACCTATAGTAAATCACCAACTATTAATGGAAAGTTTGAAGACCTTTGGCGATATTATACACTCAAAAACTACATTAAAAAAATTGGTAAGGTTGCAAAGCCAAGACCGCAAAAGTGAGGAAATGCCAGAATTTAGGTTGCCTATGCAATATAATTTTCATCTTAACTCTTCTCCCTAGACGTGGTTGCTTCTAGAGTTTCTCCCTTGGGACTACTTAGACGCTATCTTAGATTCTTTCTCTTCTGAACAACCTTAGTGCTTCAATACAATCTATGTAACCTTTTACCAGCAGGATCTAAACCTAATTACTAGGGTGTGGTGTCTCAGGCAAACCTTGCCAATCTATTTTAGTGTGTTTGTACAACACCTGCCCACAGTGAGCCTGCAAACTTGATTGGACATCTGGGTGCTACTTCATACATGCATAATAGCATATAATAACACACTGATCCAAGACTACCACTTTTCTGTCTATCTCTGTCCAAGCTTATGCTACATCCATCCTGAGTTTTCTATTAAAGAGAGATCCCCATCTGAAAACCAAAGGTCATGGATTTATTATTTTTTTTTATAAATAATTGAAATAACTTAATTCATTAGTTGAGTTTATCAGAGCACCAATCCTAAAACCTATATTTGCCAAAAAATAAAGCTTTCATGATATTTTGCCCTGCTGAATTTGTTCAGGAAAATCTGTAGAATTAATGAAAGTATTTAATTTTCCAACCAGAATGACATAGCTGCACTATATAGATTTGGGAGGGAACATCATATCCTGAAGTCCTTAATTAGGCAACTCCCCACATTTACCTCAATGAGCATTTTGTCTGAGTAGCAACTGAAATATTTGGCTCTAGAGTTGCATAAAACTTCCAATGTTCTCTTCTCAAGTCATTGCATGTGATGATTTTCCATCTGCAAAATCTGCCTTTTTTATTCTTCATCTAAATATACAGCTGTGAGAGAAAATACTTTGGTTGCTTTTTTTCAGGAACCAGCATCAGGAAAAATGTGAGTAATTCATGTTGATAATAGCCATTCTTACCCTGCTCTAAAATTGTCCCCATAGTCCCTGTTTCAGTCTGTTGGAAACCAAACCTTCACACAGCTTTTTACCAATTCTCAATTTCTACTGAAAATAAATGACTAGCATATGACAAGCAATAGCGCAAATTGGTTGTTTCTGAACTGCTTATTGCAGAAGTATGCCAAATGTTTACAATGTTGTACATAGGCAATGGGCAAGCTTTAGTCAATAATATGGGCCTTCAGTGAGAAAGTTCAGAGTCCCATGAGTCTTAGATCTACTGGTAGTAACTTAACAGTCAGTTTAACATTGTATTTAGTCTTCAGCGAACCATGATCATGTAAACTAGTCAAGACAAATAATACACATTAATAGAGTTATGTTGGTTCACTGAGCCAAGTTGTGTTTTCATTTACTCCAGATTTACACCAGTGTCACTGAATGTAAAATTTGGCCCAATAACTGCAGCATCATCCAGATAGGATAAAATATTAATTTATCTGCAATCCAATAGAGTCCTTTTGGGTACTCTGTCCAAGAACAAAAGTTTTCCCAAGTTCTTGAAGAGGAAGGGGATTGAAGATGAAATCATCTTTTCCACTATGTCTCCTTATAAAATTTGTCATCCAGTCAGGAAACAGAAGCAATACTTTGTGACCAAATCACATGCCATGAATAACAAAAAGACAAAAACATAGCTATAGCATATATTTACATGAAGTAACTGAATAATTGAAAATAATGAATAAGTTCCTATCCTGCCAATAGAATCATAGAATATCAGGGTTGGAAGGGACCTCAGGAGGTCATCTAGTCCAACCCCCTGCTCAAAGCAGGACCAATTCCCAACTAAAGCATCTGAGCCAGGGTTTTGTCAAGCCGGGCCTTAAAAACCTCCAAGGAAGGAGACTCCACCACCTCCCTAGGTAACGCATTCCAGTGCTTCACCACCCTCCTAGTGAAATAGTGTTTCCTAATATCCAACCTAGACCTCCCCCACTGCAACTTGAGACCATTGCTCCTTGTTTTGTCATCTGCCACCATTGAGAACAGCCGAGCTCCATCCTCTTTGGAACCCCCCTTCAGGTAGCTGAAAGCTGCTATCAAATCCCCCCTCATTCTTCTTTTGAGACTAAACAATCCCAGTTCCCTCAGCCTCTCCTCATAAGTTATGTGCTCCAGACCCCTAATCATTTTTGTTGCCCTCCGCTGGACTCTTTCCAATTTTTCCACATCCTTCTTGTAGTGTGGGGCCCAAAACTGGACACAGTACTCCAGATGAGGTCTCACCAATGTCAAATAAAGGGGAACGATCACGTTCCTCGATCTACTGGCAATGCCCCTACTTATACAGCCCAAAATGCCATTAGCCTTCTTGGCAACAAGAGCACACTGTTGACTCATATCCAGCTTCTCGTCCACTGTGACCCCTAGGTCCTTTTCTGCAGAACTGCTACCTAGCCATTCGGTCCCTAGTCTGTAGCAGTGCATGGGATTCTTCTGTCCTAAGTGCAGGACTCTGCACTTGTCCTTGTTGAACCTCATCAGGTTTTTTTTGGCCCAATCCTCTAATTTGTCTAGGTCCCTCTGTATTCGATCCCTACCCTCTAGTGTATCTACCACGCCTCCTAGTTTAGTGTCATATGCAAACTTGCTTAGAGTGCAGTCCACACCATCTTCCAGATCATTAATAAAGATATTAAACAAAACCGGCCCCAAGACCAACCCTTGGGGCACTCCGCTTGAAACCGTCTGCCAACTAGACATGGAGCCATTGATCACTACCCGTTGAGCCCGACGATCTAGCCAGCTTTCTATCCACCTTACAGTCCATTCATCCAGCCCATACTTCTTTAACTTGGCGGCAAGAATACTGTGGGAGACCGTATCAAAAGCTTTGCTAAAGTCAAGGAATAACACATCCACTGCTTTCCCCTCATCCACAGAGCCAGTTATCTCATCATAGAAGGCAATTAGGTTAGTCAGGCACGACTTCCCCTTGGTGAATCCATCCTGACTGTTCCTCTCCTCTAAGTGTTTCATAATTGATTCCTTGAGGACCTGCTCCATGATTTTTCCAGGGACTGAGGTGAGGCTGACTGGCCTGTAGTTCCCCGGATCCTCCTTCTTCCCTTTTGTAAAGATGGGCACTACATTAGCTTTTTTCCAGTCATCCGGGACCTCCCCTGATCGCCATGAGTTTTCAAAAATAATGGCCAATGGCTCTGCAATCTCATCCGCCAACTCCTTTAGCACCCTCGGATGCAGCGCATCCGGCCCCATGGACTTGTGCACGTCCAGTTTTTCTAAATGGTCCCGAACCACTTCTTTCTCCACAGAGGGCTGGTCACCTTCTCCCCATATTGTGCTGCCCCGTGCAGCAGTCTGGGAGCTGACCTTGTTCGTGAAAACAGAGGCAAAAAAATCATTGAGTACATTAGCTTTTTCCACATCCTCGGTCACTAGGTTGCCTCCCTCATTCAATAAGGGGCCCACTCTTTCCTTGACTTTCTTCTTGTTGCTAACATACCTGAAGAAACCCTTTCTTGATACTCTTAACATCTCTTGCTAGCTGCAACTCCAAGTGTGATTTGGCCTTCCTGATTTCACTCCTGCATGCCCAAGCAATATTTTTATACTCCTCCCTGGTCATTTGTCCAATCTTCCATTTCTTGTAAGCTTCTTTTTTGCGTTTAAGATCAGCAAGGATTTCACTGTTTAGCCAAGCTGGTCGCCTGCCATATTTACTATTCTTTCTACACATCGGGATGGTTTGTTCCTGCAACCGCAATAAGGATTCTTTAAAATTCAGCCAGCTCTCCTGGACCCCTTTGCCCTTCATGTTATTCTCCCAGGGGATCCTGCCCATCTGTTCCCTGAGGGAGTCAAAGTCTGCTTTTCTGAAGTCCAGGGTCTGTATTCTGCTGCTCTCCTTTCTTCCTTGTGTCAGGATCCTGAACTCGACCATCTCATGGTCACTGCCTCCCAGGTTCCCGTCCACTTTTGCTTCCCCAACTAATTCTTCCCTGTTTGTGAGCAGCAGGTCAAGAAAAGCTCTGCCCCTAGTTGGTTCCTCCAGCACTTGCACCAGGAAATTGTCCCCTACACTTTCCAAAAACTTCCTGGATTGTCTGTGCACCGCTGTATTGCTCTCCCAGCAGATATCAGGGTGATTAAAGTCTCCCATGAGAACTAGGGCCTGCGATCTAGCAACTTCTGCTAGTTGCCAGAAGAAAGCCTCGTCCACCTCATCCCCCTGGTCTGGTGGTCTATAGCAGACTCCAACCACGACATCACCCTTGTTGCTCACACTTCTCAACTTTATCCAGAGACTCTCAGGTTTTTCTGCAGTTTCATACCGGAGCTCTGAGCAGTCATACTCCTCTTACATACAACGCAACTCCCCCACCTTTTCTGCCCTGCCTGTCCTTCCTGAACAGTTTATATCCATCCATGACAGTACTCCAGTCATGTGAGTTATCCCACCAAGTCTCTGTTATTCCAATCGCATCATAGTTCCCTGACTGTGCCAGGACTTCCAGTTCTCCCTGCTTGTTTCCCAGGCTTCTTGCATTTGTGTATAGGCACTTAAGATAACTCATCGATTGTCCCTCTTTCTTAGCATGAGACAGGAGTCCTCCCCTCTTGCACTCTCCTGCTTGTGCTTCCTCCCAGGATCCCATTTCCACACTTACCTCAGGGCTTTGGTCTCCTTCCCCCGGTGAACCTAGTTTAAAGCCCTCCTCACTAGGTTGGTCAGCCTGTTGGCGAAGATGCTCTTCCCTCTCTTCGTTAGATGGAGTCCGTCTCTGCCTAGCACTCCTCCTTCTTGGAACACAATCCCATGGTCGAAGAATCCAAAGCCTTCTCTCCGACACCACCTGCGTAGCCATTCGTTGACTTCCACAATTCAACGGTCTCTACCCAGGCCTTTTCCTTGCACAGGGAGGATGTACGAGAACACCACTTGCGCCTCAAACTCCTTTATCCTTCTTCCCAGAGCCACGTAGTCTGCAGTGATCTGCTCAAGGTCATTCTTGGCAGTATCATTGGTGCCCACGTGGAGAAGCAGGAAGGGGTAGCGATCCGAGGGCTTGATGAGTCTTGGCAGTCTCTCCGTCACATCGTGTATCCTAGCTCCTGGCAAGCAGCAGACCTCTCAGTTTTCCCGGTCGGGGCGGCAGATAGATGACTCAGTCCCCCTGAGGAGGGAGTCCTCGACCACCACTACCCTCCTCTTGGGAGTGGTGGTTGTGGAACCCCCATCCCTAGGACAGTGCATCTTTTGCCTTCCAATCAGTGGAGTCTCCTTCTGCTCCCGTCCCTCAGATGGGTCATCTAGTCCACTCTCCGCATTAGTACCTGTAGAGAGAACATGGAAACGATTGCTCACCTGTATCTCCATTGCTGGTACGTGGACGCTCCTCTTTCTCCTTCTGGAGGTCACATGCTGCCAAACTTCTTCACCATCCTTCTGTCCCTGCTGCGCCTGCTCTGAATCTGCAGAACTTTGTGGCCGTAGAAGCATCTCCTGACGTCTGTCCAGGAAATCTTCATTTTCCCTTATGCAATGCAGAGTCGATACTCATTTCTCCAGACCTCGAACCTTCTCTTCCAATATGGAGACCAGCTTGCACTTTGTACAGACAAAGTCGCTTCTGTCCTGTGGGAAAAAAGACAAACATGGCACAATCTGTGCAGGTTACAACAGCTGATGGCTCACCTTCCACATCACCTTCCTCTTAAGAGCTTCCTCAGCTGTTACAGGAACTACTCAGAGAAACCTGCAGATGAAAGCCTCAGTGAGCTCTCCCCAGGCAAACTCCCTCTGTTAGCCTCTGCTATTCGCTACTCAGCTGGTTTGCTGCTGACTGCCCTTATATACCAGTCAGGCCCACCTGGAACAAAGCACTCCCAATTCACACTTTTCAAACAAACAAGCAAGCAATCAAGCACACAGTCAAACTGACAAATTGTCCCAGCAACAGACAGACACTCAGACACTCACCAACACAGCCCCCCTAATGCAGCACTTAGCGTACCTCCTCTCGGACAGATCCCAGGCAAACTCCCTCTGTTAGCCTCTGCTGTTTGCTGTTCATACTTATGCATGAGCTTAACTTTCAGCACGTACTTGATCCTTTTGACTTCATAGACAAATTTCAAGTTGTAAAGTTTTGTGTTCTCAAAGTAGATAATGAGCTGTATTCACTATGCCACATACATTGCAGCTGAGGTAGTCGATATCCTGGTATGCTACTCACCAGGGTAACAATGTAGACAAATGTATACATTTTATCTGATGGGTATGGGGTCTATGTATGAAAAACCAGCTAACAGTCATTACAATTGCATCATTGTATAAGCAAAATTTGTTTAATTTTTTGACCTCTAGTCTTTTTATTTTCTCTTCCCTCTCCTGGCCATAGCCAGTTTCCTGTTTCTTTTGCTAGTTCTGGGCTACGTTACTCTGGCTAGTCTGGCTCCTCAGCTCACACTGGACACCCCTGCCTAATGTCCACCACAGCTGGGTGGTGCACAGAGGATTTCCGACTGTAATTGGAATTTCACTGTACCATGTTCACCTAAAGTAGTTGCTAAATATATTTTTAAGCCTTCCTTTAAATTTCAATATTCATTGTATGTATTATAGGTATGAATGGCAGTGTATAAGACAAAACAGATTATATGGCACAGATCTATGTAATTATGTAATATTATGCAAAGCGTTTAAATTGCCAGAGCTTCATAGACTTCAATAGAGCTATGACAATTTATACCAGTTAAGGATCTGGCGCAATGTTCTTTGGGGCAGGACTTATTTGTATGGTTCCAAATGTACCCTCGCTGCTCATTAAAACAGAATATTGATGACAATATTCCCTTTACATATTGTAAAATTGTTTTTGGTTGGCTTGTTTTTCCCTCCATGTCCTTATACTGAATGCAGTCCTCAATATCTCCCAGACCTGACTTTGAATGACTATCCAGCCTGAACTTAAGAAGTTCAAGTTTTCTCATGATATATTGTTTGGAATACATGATTTTGTATATCATTATCTCCCCCTGCGCCCCTTAACTCCCACCCCTTTTTGGATGGGTGGATGAACTGTATATAATACAGTACATTGCTGTAGCAAATAATACTGCCCTAAGTACAAGTCACTATCCTTCAGTGACTGGGGAAGTATTCTTTCCAACAATTAGTCAGCACGTAAGTAAATGGAGGAACATGGGCTCTTGAAAGCTTGTATGTTTGGTTTCCAGTTATTGCAATAAAAGTTATTCTCTCAAGAAAGTATCTGAGTTAAACTTCATGGCCCTTCATCTGAGGGCAAAAATAAACCACTATTCATTACTGAAAGAAACTGCTTAGCATTACTTATTGTATATGGGCATTGTTAGGAAAACATTAGCATGCACCACATGTCAAAACCAGAAACAAGCAGTTATAAAATCAACTAGATTCAGATGTACTAAGCCAATGGGTCAGTTTTACTTCTATGCTCGAGACCTCTGGTTTTGACAAACATGAAAAATTTATATTTAGCTTGATGTTATCATAGCTGTGCTTTCCCGCTATTCTTTCAGCTTTTCCAAAGTCTCCTTTTTAATACTACATACTTTATATATGGAGTTGATATCCATGTGATAAATTGCATGATACATTTATTTATCATGTTCCTTTGACTACCTCGTCTGACTCCGGCTCACCCTAATCCATCCACACTACTCTCAAGATTTATTCTAAATTTCAAACAAATACAATATTTAAAATTGACCTGCCACACAAGTATTTTCTTTTCCTCTCTCAAATGTGGAATTTCCCACCAAAATTACTCCTTCCTGAGGCCCAGGAAAAATAAGAGTTCAGCCTTGGAATGGAAACAGCTTTTTCACTTTTGGAGGAAGAGAAAAGACACATCTCGCCTTCTTATATACAGTGTGGGTATAGAATATATACAATGTGGGTGTACGTATTTACACATACAAACACACACATATCTATACACACATATGTATATAATGCTCACGTGTATGTAATAGGTATATGTCACTTCTAAAGCTGTCACAGGAATGGGCTACTATGCAACTCACTAAAACAGGATATTTATTATGAAGGAAGCTCTCAAAGTCTGATGGTCAACTAGCTTGCTATCAGCAATATTAGTGCGTTTTGCATTTCAAAACCTCACTGCATCTCTAATATTTCAGCTTTTCTCCCCAATATTAAGAAAACAATTTAAATAGTCCTACTATTAAGAATGAAATATGTCAGTAGCAGATACTACAGCAATGTAGGTGTAAATACCAAAATAGATAGTAGCTTTGAAAGCAAAGAATTAATGTTGCGTTAATGACAATGTTGAATGGGATTTCATTCCAATTGAACATTAGTTACTAGACACAGTAGACTTACCCAGTCCTAATCAAGGAGTTTGAATTCTTTGTTAATTATGTACAAATGAATGTTTGATAAATTCTCAATATTCTTAGCATACACATTTCATTTGTTCTGTATATAAACATTTATAACCTACTTTCTGTGTGGAGGCCAAATTACACTCTGGGGGACACACTGTGGAACCCCATGGACTTCAGTGATGTTTTATCAGCTGTCATTTGGAGCAGAATTTGGCCTAGTGTATTTAAAGCTATGGAAAATGTGCAATAGTTAACATAAAAGGGGAGATAACAAGACAGCATGGTGGTATTGAAGTCAGGTCTGTCTACTGGCTCACAGCACAAGTTTTACTTCTGTGTCTTAAAGACAATGGAACATATTTTGATTTTAGTTACACTGGCATAAATTTAGAAAATTCCACTGACATCAGAGGTGTTGCTTTGGATTTACAGGGAGTCAGGACAGCAGAAATGTTAAGCTACAATTCAACAAAGCATTTAGACACATGCGTGAATGCTTTACTGAAGTAGGATGAGATTGTTCATATTCTTAAGCCCTTTCCTGAATCATGACCATATGTTTGAATGTATCAGCATTTTATGAGCCAGAAGTATATATGAAACTAGACAGAGGGTTCAGAATGGAACCACAAATTCAAATACCTCTGAGCATGAAGCTGGAGGAGGTTAGAAACCTGGATCTGACTCAGTAACATTACCCGATCTGTAACGATGTCAGTTACAAAAGTTCACTTTAGTAGAGAATGAGTCATATTCAGCAAATGACTTCACTAACATTGTTTTGGCATAAGAAAGGGCATAATTTGTGTCCTCTGGACTAAATCCTCATCCTGGGCCCAATTCTGCCACCTTTACATAAGTTAAGTAGTTCCATTAACAATGATCTAGCCCAAATTCAGAATGAAAAGGGGAAAAAATGGAAAATGTTAAAAAAAATGTTAAGCTCTATGAATATTTTAAAGAAGTTACAGGTCAGAAGGGACCATTAAATCATCTAATCTGAACTCTTAAATTAATTACTATGTGATGTAAATAAATTCCTAAAATCAATCAGACAAATATAACTATTATTTAGGAGCCTTTTGAAGATACATAAAGTGAAAATGATAGATTTGTAAAGCAAAAAACAACTTAAAACGTACGTTAAAACATTACATAAAAATTGGATTACCTCATTTTGTCTATTTAATAATTATATGTGGATCCAATACTGCTTTTAAAATTAAAACATCTAAAAATAGTGAATATTATCTTTGCAACAAAGGATATTGTGGTAAAGAGAAGAATTAAATTCTTAAATTAATTATTTGTCAGAATAAAAACAAAGACTTTTATTCATGGCTACAGACAGTATTTAAAATGAGATGCTTGAAACAGCAGTGATTGGAATGTACATGTGACATTGCACAGATCTTGAAAACTTTCTAAAAAAAAGTTAATTCATCATTCTAATCTTGGGTCGGAGGATTACGCTGACATTCTGACATAAACCAGCAGTTTACCATTTTTACTATGTCAAACAATTGATGAGGACTATTTTTAAGTATGGCTTATGGCCAGAGTATGAAGGATAGCACATCCAGCTTCACAGCACCACCTATCTCAGGGCACTGGGGACCTGGAATATGCCTGTAGTATGAAGGTCATTTTCTGTCCTGGACCCACATGATCATCAGAGATTTCTCTCAGGTCAAATGTCAGTGTCTAGAGTAGTAGAATCAGGGCAGGGGGTGGGAGCTCTTTTTCCCTATAATATTACTGGAAGTCACTAGATGGGGCTATTATAAAAATATTAAATAATTATTAATATAAAAATAATATATTAATATAAGCATCCGAAGAAGTGGGCTGTAGTCCATGAAAGCTTATGCTCTAATAAATTTGTTAGTCTCTAAGGTGCCACAAGTACTCCTGTTCTTCTTTTTGCGGATACAGACTAACACGGCTGTTACTCTGAAACCTATAAAAATTCTGTTTATTTGAATGGTAAAGCAGTTAGATCTTGAAAGAAGTGCTTATTGTCAATTGTGGAGCACTTCTTTTAGATGCCAATCATACATCAATAAATACTTTTTACTGTCATAGGTCCTGATCCTGTAATGTGTCACACACAAGTTGTCAGTGATTACTGCACTGAAAACAAAGGAAAATATAAATGATGTAGCCTCATTTGTACATTCCCATGCAGCAATAGCATGTGATTTCACTTAGTCTCTGACTGAATCATTTCTTCACTGCAGCTGCTGTCTACAGGGTCTACCACCATGAGCAAACAAAAACATTGCATGGTGTTTCCACATTACACACCTGTTGGCTAATTCTCATCATTCATGAATGTAATATCATTCACATGATTTAGTAAAGCAAACTAGCACCACAGGTGAATTTCCAGATTTAGGCCTGCTTCGTCTCTTGTTGAAGTCAATGGCAAAACTCCCATTGGCTTTAATGGGAAAACTGTTTGTCTGACATGTAGTGTCTTTAACGCTGTTGGTGGTAATATAAATCATTGGATTTACTGGCATGCTGCACATTCATCTAGATATAAAGAGAATCGAGCATACAGGGCCAGATTCTCCAGCCTGATCTTATCTATACCTTTTGCACTCACGCTGTACAAAGGAAATCAGACACATCTTTCCAATGGGGGAATCATTGTTATACTGGACAGAGAATCTGCATAATCAGGTCCTTTTGACACTCCCTCCAGGAATCCTGGTGTATGGAATATGTGGGAGCAGACATAGGGCATGACCAGAGTGCAACAGACAGTACCATTTGGCAGAATTTAGGGCAGCCTCCAGGGTTTCTGTAAATTCCACCAATGCCCTGGCTGGAGCAGACAAGACTAGAGAACCAGGGAGCCATAAAAAAGTTCCTTGTTGGCTCCTTCCCTCTCTGTTGAACTGAACAAAAACTCGTACAACAAAGAGTCTGGACCATAATTGGCATCAAATTATTTATCCACAGAATTTAGCCTGTAAACGGTCCTTCTCTTTGCAGAGTATTCACAAGATGATGTCAATTTTTTCAAATCTGAAAGAACATAGTGACTTTTTTCCAAATTTGTCAATTCTGAGAATTGATTGCAATGAGCTATATTGTCTATTCAATCAATGTTGATTAGTTGTGATCGGCCAGATAAGTTGCATGTTATTACGGTAGCACCTCAAAGTTATGAACACCTGGGGAATGGAGGTTGTTCATAACTCTGAAGTGTTTGTAACTCTGAACAAAATGTTATGATTGTTCTTTCAAACGTTTGCAACTTAACATTGGCTTAATGCAGCTTTGAAACTTTACTATGAAGAAGAAAAATGCTGCTTTCCCTTTATTTTTAGTAGTTTACATTTAACATAGTACTGTACTGTATTTGCTTTTTTTTTTTTTTTTTGTCTCTGCCTGAGTGCATACTTCTGGTTTCAAATGAGGTGTGTGGTTGACTGGTAAGTTTTTAACTTCCATGTTCATAACTCTGAGGTTCTACTGCACTTCTATTCCATGATGGATGAGCACACCAGCACTTCCAGCACAAATACTCACATGTGTAGATTTAAAATGTCCATGAGTATTTGTGCCAGTAAAACTCTATTGCACTAATATTTGCACACACACACAAACAAAAGGAGCCCAAGCAATGTTGAAGTAAATTAGTTTATTATTCACAGAAAATTGTTTCCAGTATTTCTCAGCTCTAGAAAAAAATGTTATGTGTTGGGTTAAGCCTCAATGAAACTGTGGTGTAAGAGCTATTTTTCATTATTGATAAACATATTAAACAGTTCAGCTCCTTTTTGGAATCAGATAGTTGAAACAATAACAGCCTCCACCCAAACATGGGCACATGCAAGGCACATGTGGGTGGTGGTGTTTTACTGGGTATTGTTTGGTGGAGGTGTGTGTGTCTGTCTGTATAGGAAAAGCGAGAGAAACAGCAGAAAAGCAAGGATGCAGCTGGAACAAGCACTGGTAATGTGACTCTGAGAAAAGCCTAAAGAGAGAGCTTTTGGGCTAAGTGCTGGCTCAAAAGAGGCTTGGAACTGTCCAAAGAAACTGTTTCCTGCTGTTTGATTCATGCTATGTTCAGGGAAACAAGATTTTGTACATTCTTTATAAATAAACAGGATTGTATCAGGGAAACTCCTGACTCCAGGATCAAATTCTCCTCCTAGCCAAAACGAGCCATTAGACCCCAAATTTTGACTAACTGCTGGGGTCAAAAAAGGGTAATATAACTGTACAGTGTGCCCCTCTATTGTTAAGGATTTGGATTACTCCAAGGGTTAACCAACAAAATGCCAGTTTTTGCTTATGCTGCTGGTGAATAGTATCCTGAAAAAACATTACACAGTCCTTCCTTTGATTTAATTCCCCCATTTAATGAAGCTATGCTACAGAATCAAAGCAAATACATTGATATAACAAAATAGTTTTCTTTGCAGCTACTCTGCAAAAATTTTCCCCTTGCTATTTTGTTGATGTCTAAGGGTAAACCTTGGAGTACATAAAAGCTTTCTGTGTGAAATGTTCTTGTTGATCTAGAGGCTTATATAACCCTTCTTTGTTATTGTTTTAATCCATTAAGTCTATTGAAAGAGGAGCACTATAACTTGATGGCTGCCAAAAATATTAATAAACCTTTTCCTAATACAGGGTGAAAGATAACTTTTAGCAACCCTTCTGTATTAAGCCTCCTGCACAAACAAGGTACAAACAAAAGAATCAAAATAAATGGTGCATTTAGGCTCTACAAGAAAAATGCTGCAACAAAATAAACAAGGAGGTGATACACAGACTTTTCAATAGTGAATACTATACAAAGGGTGGAATGTGTTTATAAATAATTTGCAATCATATTAGAGTTGAATCTGCAAAATGAATTGCCTTCCCAGTAATCCCTAGAAGTCAGGATATATTGTGACTTCAAGACTGACATGATAATTATTCCTTTCTTGGTCTTATTTCATCTGTCTAGGAACAGCCAAACCACAACCTCCAACGTGCAGTGCTGACCAGTTCACTTGTGTGTATATACAGCAGTGTCTATCTCTTGCTGTAAAATGTAATGGGGTAGAGGATTGTATGGATGGAACTGATGAAATTAATTGTCCTACTGAGATTCCTACCACTGCTTCTCCATGGCTTTGCAAGGAAACAGAGTTCCTGTGTGCTAATAAAGGTTGTATCCCATCACTCTTGAGATGTGACGGTGTGCCTGACTGCCAGTTTAATGAAGATGAAACTGACTGTCGTAAGTTACGTTTAGTGATGTAGTTATACACAAGCTAACTTATTTTCATAAAATGACAAAGTACAATAGAACCGTACTAAACAAATCCAAATCCAGTGAATTTAGTATGATTTCATAGCTAATAACATATTTTTTTTGTATCTGCATATCATATACGATCATTTATGGTATGATCATCAGTGGTTAACTCCTTGTTCAGACCTCCCACGACTGATCAGAGGCAAGTAATGAAGCACAGTTGAGGAACAAATGCCCAATCCATTTCTTGAGCAGAATGCAGGAAAACTTTATAAGAACAATTGCATGTGACATAAAAGGGGAGAGACTTGTGGAAAGGGACCATTCCAGACCCACTCCTCCTCATTTCCCACATTGCTGTCCCCATGGTCCATGGAGAATGGTATCATGGGTCCAGTAAAGGACTAGTGGGGTGGAGCAGGGACTTATATATTTCATTCCTCACCCCCATGGTATCTTCCATTTCTTTCTCTGTAAGAGCCATATCCCCTTAGCAGAGAGGTGGTGTTTGCTCTGGAGATCCTGGGTGATGCCTGCTAACTCTGTTTGAGGAGGAATGTTGCTCCTGTCTGATGTTACATGCAGGTACATCTAGTGTTTCTACGGCAAGGACAGTATTGGAGTCTATGTCCTCCACTGTAGCTGCCTCAAGGTGTGCAAGGAAATACCCAATAGTAAATTTGATGAAAGAGGGAGAGAAACCTTTCCAGAAGGATGATCTATAGAGAAGAAATGACTGTGAGGGTGCAGTTGGACATGGCACAGAAGAGATACTGTAGAGAGCAAACTGAGAGAAGATAGTAAACTTCTGTGCAAATAACAGAAGGCAGCAGCAGCTAGGGAGCATCTACAGCCAGGGGTTGGCACTGTTACAGTGTTATTTAAACTGCATGGCTGAAACAGAGCATTTTAAGAGGCTGCCATTTTACAAGTTCCAACAAGGAGGAGGAGATCCTCCCTAAATCTAAAATACTGCTGATGGGTCTGATGTTAAACAAAGAGCAATGATGAATGGGCATCCAGAACTGGATAGCTATTCTGAAGGAGTTCTGAGTCAACATGGGTAGTGCATATACTGGAAATGGACCACAAAAAGATTTTATTTAATATGTTACGGCATATAAAAGGATGTTATTTTGTTAATCAAGCAGGGAGTGCAGCCAATAATACTGTACTGCTCCACAGAGTAACCACAGTGACAAATGCTTTTAAATGACTGTATGGTACTTCTGCTAATTTACATAATTGGAAGCATTTCTGCTTTTGTTCTTAGATCACTCAGCTGCATTGCTTTGCGATTCTGCCAGTTCAATGTTCCAGGGAACACTCCTGACCTCACTAGAGTTTCAAAAACAAGTCTGGTGCTGTAGTAGCAACAACCTGTGTCCTAGCTCCATAGGGGATGAAAGCATGAGGGACCTGGAACTCCAACTCCCAGGGGGCACTACAGCAGCTCAGGCTGATACAGAGATTAATGCCGCCCAACCCAAAATGCTTCATTCCAGGTTGACAAACTGAAACCAAATGTTTCATTTCAGAATGAAAACACATATTGCAATATCAGATTTTCCTGCTGGATGGAAATTCGATTTTTCAGTCGTCTCCGTTGATACATGTTATCCATGCAGACAAATAATCACATACTGTATCTAACACAATCAACTACAGTACACAGGCAGGAGGTGTTCAGCAGTTGCTTTTACAAACTATATGGCAGAACTTTCCTGTGATTCTGAGCTGAAAGTTGAGCTCTGTGTTTTTGTAGAAAATTATGAAATTGAATCAATGAAAGCACAAGCTCCAGGATGTTTCTGTCTTTAGATCATTACTTACTTCAAGGTCTCCAAGGTCTGGCTGTGTCAAAAGTCCCCGCTTTCAATCCTCTACCTCCTCTGTCTGCCCTAGGCCTGTTCCCTATCTTTTCTAGATTATCTCATTATGTCCTAAGGCTAAGATCCTAACTCCAGTCCAGCAGGCCAGTTGTGTGCTCCTAGGATCACATGTCTCCCACTACTAGTTCCAATGCTCTTGAAATATTACTTCAGTACAGTAACTCCTCACTTAAAGTCGTCCCGGTTAACATCATTTCGGTATGTTGCTGATCAATTAGAGACCATGCTTATTTAAAGTTGTGTAATGTTTCCTTCTAACGTTGTTTGGCAGCCACCTGCTTTGTCTACTACTTGCAGGAAGAGCAGCCCGTTGCAGCCAGCTGGTAGGGGCTTGGAACCAGGGTGGACCAGCAGCCCCCAGCAGCTCCCCCTATCAACTCCCGGCTCCCCTAAGTTCCCTGTGCAGCAGCTGCCCAGCAGGCTAGCAATTGCAGCTGTCCCTCCCACCACTGCCATGTGCTGCTCCTGCCCTCTGCCTTGGAGCTGCTCCCTGAGACTCCTGCTTGTTGTGTGGGGGGGAGGGAAAAAAGAGGGGGGCTAATGTCAGCGTGTCTCCCTCCCCCTGCTCCTGCACCCCTCTTCCACCTTCTTCCATAGAGCAGGGGGGACACACCAGAGCATAGGACGGTGGGAGCTTGCAACAGCTTCCATCTCAGCGAGCTGATCTAATTAACAAGGCAGTGTACTTAAAGGGGAAATGCGCATATCTCCCTCCATTCCTGCTGCCTTGTAGAGTAAGAGAGTTAGCCCTTGAAGGCTCAGCCAATTGCTAGTTCATCATTTAGCAGTAAGGGAAATATCCCACCCTCTGACTCCTCCACCTCAAACAAGCTTCACAATCATCATCACTGTGTACCAGTATTCAATTGTTGTTTAAAACTTATACTGTGTGTGTGTATATATATAATATAGTCTTTTGTCTGGTGAAAAAAATGTTCCTGGAACCTAACCCCCGCATTTACATTAATTCTTATGGTGGAATTGATTCGCTTAACATCATTTTGCTTAAAGTCGTATTTTTCAGGAACATAACTATAACGTTAAGTGAGGAGTTACTGTATCTTTCAATCTTAAAGCTACACCTTGGGTGGGAGGCAAAGTAATTCCTGACATAGTCAAAGAACAAACAGCTCCATGCTGAAATCTTAAACCCAGGAATTGTGGGTGGGTTGGAAACTTATTCAAACCTACTATCACATCCCTACTCCAAAAGTTTGATAGTTTTATGCCTACAGTATGGTAGCTGACAATATAACACTGCCATGACAGCTCCTTCTAAAAAGCAACCATAGTTCTGTCTTTTTTAATGAAATTTCTTTGCTACTCTTTTTGAAAGGCTTGAAGTCAATGGAAAGATTCTCATCAACTTCAGTGGGCTTTGGATCAGGCCCTATTCTCCTCTCAGTTCACGTGCACTGTTTCCCTTCACAATTTCATTTACCTGGGTGTATGAACAGAAAGCCACAAAATGCTCATCCTGTTTCAGTCCCAGATTGTATCAAATGATAGCATCATCTCCCAGGATGAAGACAGGTTGGCAAAATGTGTTCTGTAGAGATAAAGTATAAATCCTGAAAGAGGCCACAGCAAAGAAAAACAAACACAAATGCATTAGTCACATCTCTACTACAACCACCATCACCACCACAGAAATTTCGCCATGTATGATTTAAGGATTTATGTAGAAAGAAATTTCCTGCAGAGGTCACTGAACAGTTTGCGTGTGAGGTGTCATGTTAATGTTGTGGATTTCCACTATTAACTTGGTGGATTTTATTTCTTGCTGCTCTTTACAACAGAAGCTTCAAGTTATGTTGCCTTTACAAAAGCTCTGCTTAGCTAGCCTAGCTAGCCCTTCTGTCACATCTAATTTTAGGAAATGTCTCTTTATCTCACCAGCTTATTTATTTATTTATTTATTTATATTATAAATTGCATGATCTAAAATGGAAAGGGTATAAAATAAACATAAAGACCCAACGGGTATATGCATTACTTTCCACATGCCCCCAATAGAATCTGACTTAAGTGCTAACAGCAATGAATAAGAAATGATTTCTCATTTCTCTACAGTGCAATAAAATGGATCTGTGGTGTGCACCTATAAACTTCCAAAGACATAAGAAACGTTAAAATCATACATTTAAAAAAAAATCTTTCTTTCTTTCTACACACTTAATTTGCACTTACAGAATTAATTGTGGATGCAAACCTAAGTATTTTTGACCATTTGCTCCCATTTTAATCCCTGCATTTGGCATCTGCATCCTTAAAACACATGGTGGACTCTTATGACATTAAATGATAACTCTGCTGCGTTGTAGTTGTGTGAATGACAGAGTGCATTGACTGTATCCGAAGCATTGATGCAATATTAAAGTAGAAATATCAATGTTAAAAAGTCAGAAAATTCTAAAAGTTAGTTACTGCTGCATTGATAACTCAGTCATATCCCCCTTCTTAACACCCACTGCAGTGGTGCAATGCAGTCATGAAGGAGATCCACCCTCTGGAAGGGGAATTTTAGGGTGGTGCAGAGCCACTCAAACAACTTCTTCACCACCCTCCCGAGTACAGGGGTAGGGGGTGGGGAGGTGATAAACTGGGAGGAAAGGGGCATGTTCAGGGCATCTGTATGCCCCAACAATCCCCAGCTATTGAACTTGGGACTAATGACAGCCAACACAAAGTAGAGAAGCAACCCAAAGATTTCTCTGTTTTACCCTATGGTATCCATGTAGCGGAGAGCCAGTCCCAAGACTGGGGAAAGTAGAAGTAGCTCTATGCCACATTTGTCTCCCCAACACAAGCTATGCTGAGCACAACTTAAATGTAGCCCAGGTACAGAGCTCCTATGTTTATCACAGTGTACATTAAACAACATCAGCAATACTACATGTGTCCTTACATGGAGCGTCTTTAAAATAGATGGGTAAGAAAAATCATACAGAAGGTCTAAGAGATATACATGAAATTGCTGAGGTTAAAGACTTGAGTTTTTAAAATATCAAATTATCAGGGCGTGTGCAATTTCACCCCTGATTTTGGATGCATTTACTGCTTACTGCAGTTATATGCACAAACTTGTATTTGTGCGCAAATGACACCGGCTACATGAGCCCTGTGATGTATGCAAAAGGAGGAAAACTCGCCAAGATTTCCTAAAATGACTAGTAATTTTGGATATATTTATAGTCCTTGGTAAATTGGCAGTGTGTAAGATTTATGGGTCTGATCCTGTGAACCTTTACTTCTAGGAGTCTACTTGTCGTCTGAGAGACTGCCTGCATTAGCAACATTTGGCAGGATCTGATGTAATATTCGTATTGCAAGGTTGAAGTGCAGTATTTTATATTCAGCATTTTCTTTTGGCTCGGTGTAATCCAGTGATTTAGAGTACTTAAAATATTCCTAAATTCTCTCATGCTTGTTATAAATCTAAAATCCGGGCCAAATTCTGCTCAGTTACACCGGTGATATGTCTAACTCAAGTGAAAATAGTGTGTTACTCCTGGTTTATGCAAGCATAATGGAGAGAAGAATTTAGCTCACAGTCCCTTAAACCAAGATGTTCAGAAATAATGGCTCAGGGGCAGTGCAACAGAACATTTCATTAGCTAGAATGTTTCTCAAAGTGACAAAATGCTGTTAGATTCTCGGACAGAATGCAGAACCACTGGGTACATCTTATAGAATCAGTGATGCCATAATGAATTACCTGGAGGCTTATGTGATTCTGTCAAGATTTCCCCTCTATAATTCCTTTAGATGAGTTTAGAGAATATAACTGAATGCTACAGCATGACAAATGTCTGTAGGTTTAGATTTTTAATGTAGCCTTTCTCCACTTTTGTTACATCAGCCATATATAATGTTTAGCTTCTAGCAACAAAATGGGATACTTTTACAGCACGTTTCTGTTCTATGTTTAAGAATTAATTCAATTATTTTGATAACTGAGTTATCTAGGCAGGTTGATTATGTTTTCTGATATCTGATTGTGGATTTTCATTAAGCATTGCACCTATTCCACCAATAACATATCAAATGTAAACACCCCTTCCCAGGATTTGAACATAGTAAAAGCTTGATTTGGCAACCTAAGCTGTCTTTTTTAATGTCTAAGTTGTACACCTCTCAAATGGACGTATATAATGGAGATGCCGATCCAGATTTATATACTCTGACACAAATAAGCTGCTATAGCGTTCCAATAGTGTTTTATCAGTGAATAAAGGAAATGTGTCTGACTATGTCATCTTGTTACTTTGTTCCAGCCACAAAGGACTGCTTCAATGGTTCTGTGTTGTGTGCATCAACTAATACATGTATTCCAGTCTCCAAGCGCTGTGATGGTATTGCAGACTGCTTTGATTTCAGTCTTGATGAATCCAGCTGTTCAGGTAGTCAGTTTCACATCAAAATATCATTTCAATAGAAATATATAGAGTTTTTTATTTAACCAGCAAATGGTGCACAATATTGACTGAATTCATCCTGCTGAAGCTCAGTCAGATTACAGGAGGGACGAATTTGAAACATTATGTTATTTTTATAGAGAGGATAATGGGAGAAAACAACGAAAAACTTGTGACTGTTTGAAATGGGGGTATTTCTTGGTATATATATTGAATTACAGTAAAACCTCTATCCTGCAAACTTATAGGCTTGATTTTAATTATGCAAATAGTCCCAGTAAAGTGAATTGAACATTTGGAGGTCCCTGGGATTTCTCATGCGCTTAAAGTTAAGCACAATGCACATGCAGGACTGGGGCCTAAACCAGGACATAGAGAATGCATCTTAGCATAATAAAAATATTGCAAAACCTGATATTTTTAGTACAACAGAAAAACAATGGATAAAAGTAAAAATAGGAAATGCAGTATATCTAATGAAAATCATCTTTAGAACATACATACGAAGTGTTTAACTCACAAGGCATCCATAGAGCTATGTTCTGTGCCCAGATGTTAATATGAAGCATTCACTGACTTCTGGGGGAACACTTGGAAAAGAATTAGACCAGAAATACAGTTTATATTATGTTTCATGAAACAGTAATATTTTACCATGAAAAATTCACAGTAATATAAAATGCTTGGTAAATAGATGTTGTAATCTATCTTTGGTAATTTTGTAATGTTTTGAGTGAATGTTATAAATGCAAGGAAGTATATTTAGTATCCAGTTAAATGTAGAGGATTGTGAGATGGTAAACATAAAGCAGTAAATTCAAATAGTGGTAAAAAAGGGCCTCCTTCCACTTTTCAGGTGGCATATCTTTTAAATAATTTGCTTCCCACACGATCTTGCTGGAAATTTAGGTATCTGAATGGAATAACTAATCTGATATTTTTTTCTTTTATGTCTCCAGCAAACAGCCCATACTATTTCTTTTATCTGACTCTATGCAGCAGTGAATTTCATACATTTTCTCCCATTCCAGGAAGATGGCCCAAATCCTGTAGTTAACTCTAACACCAATAGACCCCTGTGTCCAGGCAAGGCACCACATAGGTGTTGGAGTGTGGCCATGCCACATGCCATGCCCAGCCAATTGTAGGATTGGGACAATGATGGGGGTTTTAATAACTTGTTCAGTCCCATAAAATTGCAACTTTGTTATCTGAACAATTACTTGCTTATTGTTCAGATTGTGCCATATGGTTTCTAATATTGTTTTGGGATACATTTTCAAAGCAATGAGCCACTGCCATTGTTGTTAATGGAAGTTCTGTCATTAAGAGCTGAATCCTGCAAACTTCAGTGGAACTAGTCACCATGTGTGAAGTGAAGCTCATGTACAAATCTTTGCAGGATCAGGCTCTTAGGCATGCATGTAACTTTGCTCAGATAAGGAGGCCCACTGAATTCACTGTGCATACCAGTAAGTAGTAATTTTGCCTCTGATTCTACAAAACTTAGTCACATACTTGACTTTACTCCAGAGACTAGTCCCATTAAAGTTCATGAGACTGCTCACTTAAGTAAAGTTATGCATGTGCCTAGAGTTGCAGGATAGCAGCCTAAATTGTTTTACTGCTATAGATATTGCCATGGGTATAAATTCCAGCAGACTGTTTTGAAAGTTTAGAGGCGCATGTACTGCCTTGCTGTAATTATATAACTATAATGTGGGGGGATATTCAGTGGTAATAAAATAGTAAATAAAAGAAGACCAATATTCATTGTAATAGGAAAAGGAACTAACAACAAACATTTGTAAAAATTATTTTGTTACTTTTAAAACCTTAGGGTTCTGTTTTTGGTTTATTTGGGGCTTTTTTGGTGAATGAATATTTTTTAAATTAAATGTGTAAATGCTAAAATATATGTGAACTTAGGTTGACCTCATGCCCACCAAATACCCAAGGTGTGTCACAAGTCCATAACAACACTTGGCTTGGCATGTCTTTCTTCTTAAACATCTTATTCTATTAAGACTGATTTCCCTTGAGCTGTATGAACATGTATCTATGAGACATCTTTCATGAAAAGACTGGTCACACAGCAGATGGTGAACATCTGTTCTTATCTCATCCTTACATTTAAACTATTAATAATAATATCAGACATAGGCACTAAATCAATCTATGAAGTTCAGCACTCTAAACTAACTCCTTTCTCTATTGAATAGTGTTGGAAATCTTCATATTGTAATATCTGAATGTTCCAATGAATGACAGAAGCCCCACTATGAGAGTCATGTAAAATTTGACCTAAGAAATTACTAGGGCCTGGACCCAACAAAGCACTGGGATTACTTCAAGCACAAGTAGTGCTATGACTTCGGTGGAGATGCTTAGGATAGGCACGTGACCAACTATGTTACCGAATCATGGCCTACAGTGCTGGTCTTCAGAAATGCTCAGCACCCAAAACATCAGATATACTAAATGAGAGCTGTGAGCATTCAGCAACTCTGAAAATCAAATTGTAGAAAATCTGATGTAGGGAAAAAATCTTGCATTGGCAGGTGGAACAGACTAATTTCTATTACATCTTCCTTAATCTAGTTACCTTTGTTTACTTATATTTTCCTAGGTTGTCCAGAAGGATATTGCAAAAACGGAGGAACTTGTATCATCAAAGACGCTGTTCCTTTCTGCCAGTAAGGTTCACTCTCTTATTCTTTTGAGAAGAGTTTCTTTTGTTCCCTACAATTAGAAATGACAGTCAATGGAAATGTATTTCTGAAGAGTAAATTTGCACTGCATGAGTTTGCACTATTCTCATTTACAGTAGCTGAGTGAATAAGAGACCAACAAATAATGAGGGTGTTTTGAGAAGAATATTAGCTAACAAGCAGAGTTTTCCATGACTTTCATCTGTCCTGTATTAGTTAGGACAGCCTGTTTTTTCAACACCTAACATTTCCTCCATCTCATATTGCACATCAGCATTTAAAAGAACATATTGTTATAAAAATAATGCCTTGTTTATAGCAGACATATTGTCCATCTCAAGGAAGATTCACAGCAGGCCATGTTCCCAGCTCTTCGTTAATTTATGATGTATCTCTGGCATAACATTACTTATTGTACTTATTTCAGCTGCTGCTTTTCCACTTATGTCAAACAAAGGGTTAAATGCATTTAGGAATGTTGCAGTGCAAACCAGGGGAGCAATTGTGAATGCCCTCCAAGCTTCTGAAAAGCAGTCGCTTTTTATTTGTCACAAGCAGTGATTTTCTGTATTTTCAGCATAGGCTGGACCACCAGGTAGCCAAATAGACTATAAACAGGTAGATTAAGATCTCTACAATATTAAGGGAGAGTGAGTTTGGAGTGGCTGCTTACACTAGTGGGCAAAAATAATCAAGCACTCTAATCAGGGTGAAAGTTGAGGGTGGCTTTATCTGCCTGGTGCCCCTCCCTGAGTCCCTGGCATGACTGAATACAAGAGAAGAATCAAGAACACGGTGTTTCTAATTTTTAAAGCAGGCCTCAATTTGACTTCTATTTGACTTGTTCAGACATAGAGTATCAAACTACAGTTGCTGCATCCCTTTGATAACCACAGCCAAAAGGGTTGGTAGATGCTGGGGATGATAGGAAGACAAGGTAGAAAATATCATGTAGTAGGCACAAGTCTCGATCAGGTTTCAACATCTGTTTGACATCTGGAGCACAGTGTTGGCAGATGTGGATCCTGCCATTCAGTTCATGTTGCTGAATATAAATTCATTAGTTGATAAATCATAAAAAGCAATAACTTTAATTAACAGAGAGGCGCCTTTGTGCATACAGCTGATGAAAGGATGAGACTGCAGGGCTTATATTGATGTAGTTGTCTCCAGCCAGGCTTACAATTAAACATAGAGCAGTGGTGGATTGCAGCTTTGGGGGGCTGTATTACTTGCACCTGACCTGAAGATCTCCCACTGACTTATATGTGAACCCTGAGCTGGGGCTTGTTTTGGTGTGACTGTCACTCCAGTGCCCCACGCATTCCTAGTTGACCTAATTAAGTTCCTGTCAGTAGTGGATATGCAACTCAATGCCCCAGCACCTGCGGGCCCCCCGGGAAACCTCCCCCGCACCCAAGTTTTACACATGGGTATTTTTAGTAAAAGTCATGGACAGGTCACAGGCCGTGAATTTTTGTTTACTGCCCATGACCAGTCCGTGATTTTTATTAAAAGTAACCGTAACTAAAACGTAGCCTTAACGATAAGGGGCACACACTGAAAATGTGTGGTCATATTGCTCTGAAGTGCGATGGTATAGTGGCAAGAAGACTGTGCAAGTGTCAGAATGCAAGCTGGGGGCAAGAGTATATTTTCTCACCAAATTAGTTATACACAGTTTTAACTCTAATACTAGCCAGACAGCATGTACAGTACTGTATGTACTGTACATTCACATTTAATACATACCACTGTTCACATATAATACATTCAATACACTGCTTTATCTTCCCTCTATTTAAAGCAGACACTGGATATGTAGCAGGCCAAATTTAGGGTCAACTGCATCTGCCCACTATAAAGTGAACAAATGGCATGTTTTTATTAGTGCCTGGATTGTAAGGATAGTCTAGTTAAGTAGTAAATGTAATTACATCCCTTGCCCTGTAGTTAAAAAAGTGTGTTAGAATTATATCTTCATTAAACACAATTTTTCAATCATACTGAATATGTACAATCTAGCCAACTGAGCTATAGAGATTAGAATTTCAAGGAAACATCATACACAGATAATTAATTGAGGTTATATTGGTACCTGTGTGTCTCAGAAAATGTTGGATTTATCCAAAATATAGAAATCAGGGTTTGATTTTATTTTACTAGATAGAAATGAGAAAGATGCCTTTTCCTTTTTATTTTACAGAGGAGAACTGAGATTACAGGATTATAGTTGATTCAGAAGAGCCTTTTAACTATTTCTTCTTAGAAATGCTAGCTGGCCTCAAATTTTCACTTATCACTCTTAAGAGACCCAAATAATCTGTTTTAATGCACAAAGTAGTTTATTGCCTGTGGCACACTAGTGTTTAGCAGTATTGCATGAAAAGATGAAAGTGGAACTTTTTAGTAGCTAGACATTTTCCTCAGTGTTTGAGCTGGTCTCTCAAAATCTAAATCCTGTAATATGGCAGGAATTTGTACTTGGAAAGCCTAGGTCCCCACAAACAATTCTAAATGATGCCATAGTGCATTGGATTTTTGGTACTAGATAAAAGTCCGTAAATAAACTGTTACTAACATGAGTGGTTATCTAAAATTGACTTGTCTCTACACACAGTGGTTCAAAGTTTGAGGGTGACATAAATGTTGTATAAGTGAATGTATGCTGAAAGGATGGTAGGGTGGGGATGTAGTAGGAAAATCAACCAAGCGTAGGTTGTACATGTTACCCCTGTTAGAAGCATTATTGTCTATGGTTTTAGAGTTCAAGAGTAGGAATCAGGAGATTTAGGTTTGATTCCCAGCTCTACCAATGACTCAATGTGTGACTTTATGTGAACCTCTTAATCTCCCTAAAGCTCGGTGTCCACATCCATAAAATGGGGATAAAACTTACTGTACCCACCTTTGTAAACCACTTTGAGATCCTTTGATGCAAAATGTCATTTTAAATATTTAATCATTTATTATTTTAATTAATTATAATCTCAATGTAAGCAAATGTGATATGTACTATATTTTGCTTATAACCATAACTAGATTCATTAGAGTAAATAAAATTGCTGCTGATAATTACTGCAAATACATTTGCTTCAGTCTCTACAAATTCCACACCTTATAAATATCACATGGCCTACTAAGGAAAAGTCAGAGTGAAAAATACAACTTGCAGGTAGGACTGTATGAATGCTCATATTGGCATCCACAGTGATTAGAGGTTCAAAAATGCAGGGGCAGTTATTTGCAGACGTAACATTTTGCCCTCAAAAACGAAGGCCATTTTAGAATATTTGGGACTTAATTTTATCAGTAGACAAGATTTGGGAGCTGTTGTTGCATGGGTATATTTATTAATGAAAGACATTGTTCAGGTGGAAACTCTATGTAACATCAGAATGATACTTGTTGCACAGCTCACTAACTTTTTGTGAGGGCACATTAAGAGTTACACTCAAATTATTAGCTGACTTTTTTCCTGCTGAATTCACCAGAATTACTCTGAAAAAAGCTGCAACTCTTTGAAGCCGAGGTTGAAAGCTAAGTTGACAGTCAGTTGGTCAGTGCTTACTTTAAAGCAGGAGGCCTTATAACTAAGCAAACAAGGAATCAGGAATATAAGTTTCTCTCAGCAGATTTCTGATAAATTACATTTAAAAAAATAATATTTCCACTGCTTTTTCACATGAAGTTTGTAAGAAAAGCTGTCAAACTGATCTTCAGTACAGGCGAGCCACTTCCCTTCAAAAGCATTATTGGCCCGATAGACAATACAAGATGTGTGCTGTTTGTTTTGATCTAGCTACAACTATATCAAATACTGGAATGAGTCTACAGTTTGCCGTACTTAACATTTTGCTTCTTTCCTCGGTTTCAGTATCTAGGTTTTTTGGGCAATAAAATCGGTCATTTGAAGCTTGCTTTCTTTTAATATGGAAGCAAGAAATTCCACTTTATTTAAGATTGAAGGAGGAGGAAACAAATTGCTATTTGGGTTGACTGTGTGTGCCCCCATTCATATTCACTTATGTGGGAGAATTCATAGAGTTTGTTTGCATGAATGTTTGGGGAGGAGGCACTGATTCTCCCACTGCCTTTCACTTTGTGTAATCACTTACACCTCCACAAATTGGTGTAAAATGCTACCATTCTGATTTGCTTTGTCCTCTTTGCACAGGTGGAAATGAGTACACAAGTTGCAGGTTATGGCCTGCATTTATGTGAATATGTTTGTCTATGTGCAGGCACATATATTTGTTTGTGATTCTGAATTTTCACACAGGAAGTGGCATACCAACTATATTACAGGTATTGTCTTTTTGGATCTTGGAGTGAGGGTGGTAGAAGGTAAGAGCAGAGGCTGGTTTTAAAAGCTGAAAGCAAAGGAACTGTTTGGTCATCATGCATGCTGCTGAGAAAGAGTTTCAAGGAATATGTGTTTTGTTTTAGCCATGATGAGGAGCTCAGTGTAACACAGGGGCGAGCAAACTTTTTGGCCCGAGGGCCGCATCGGGTTTTGAAAATTGTATGGAGGGCCGGTTAGGGGAGGGGGGTGAGGGCTGGCCCCCACCCCCATCCACTCCACCCGCTTCTGGCCCCCCGCCTCCCCGACTCCTGGCCCATCCAAACTTCCCTGTTCCCTAATGACCCATCCAACTCCCCTCCCCTGCTCTCTGTCCCCTGACTGCCCCCAGAACCAGCTGCGCAGCACAGACCACTGGATCAGGCCAGGCTCTGCAGCTGCACTGCCCCAGGAGCTTGCTGCCCCACCGCCCAGAGCATTGCGCCAGTGGCGGAGCGAGCTTAGGCTGCGGGAGAGGGGGAACAGCGGGGAAGGGGCTGGGGGCGAGCCTCCTGGGCCAGGAGCTCAGGGGCCGGGCAGGAGAGTCCCACGGGCTGGATGTGGCCCGCAGGCCATAGTTTGCCCACCTCTGGTGTAGCAGGCAGGGCCGGCTCCAGGCACCAGCCGAGCAAGCTGGTGCTTGGGGCGGCAGCTTGTAGGAGGCGGCATTCCGCCCCATCCTAGGGCGGCACGGCCGCTTTTTGTTGTTGTTGTTGTTTCGCTCCAGCCGCCCTGTAGGGGGTGGCGGCATGGAGGACGGGAGCGCCCTGCAGCAAGCCCAGCAGGGCAGCCCGTGTCTTTCCCTCCCAGCTGACCGGAGCGGTGCGGAGCCATCCCAGCAGGGGGCACAGTGGCAGGGGCCGCGCCACAGGGTTTTTGGTTTTGTTTATTTTGGGGTTTTTTTGCTTTGCTGTTCCGGCCGCCGTGGTTTATTTATTTATTTATTTTGTTTTGCTTGGGGTGTCCAGAAAGCCAGAGCTGGCCCTGGTAGCAGGTGATAAGTCTGGTGTTGAAAAGTAGATTTGAGCATCAGTGGTGTGGAGGTTGATACTTGAACACATGCAAATGGATAAGGTTACCCAAGAATAAGTTGTAGATAGAAAAGAGGACTTGATGTAATCCTGAGGGATATGTAAGCCTGAATGGAGAAGAGGAGAGGAAAGAAGGGGTTGCTGAATGAATGGTCAGAGAGATAGGGGGAAAAAAAACAAGCGGAGATAGTGTTATGAAACCTGAGGTGGCATAGAATGTTAAGGAGGAGGAGGTGATTCTAAGTGTCAAAGGTTGTTGGGAGATTAAGGAGGATGAGGATGGAGTTTAGGCCTTGAGATTCAGTCATGGTGAGAGCAGTTTCATAGAGCAAAGCGGATGGATGCCAGATTGGAATGGATCTCGCAGTGAATTAGAGGAAATTGAAGCCTATATACCAGTTGCAGACCACTTGTTTGAGTTTAGAAATTCAGAGAAGAATAGAATAGTTGAAAAGACAGGTAATATTGAGATTTGGCTTTTGGAGAATGAAGAAGGTAAGAGCCTGTTTGTATGAAGACATTCATGCACAGATTACATAGGTAGCACAGAGAAGTTCAGTTTTGTATCTTCCCATTATATTACTACAATCTGCAAAGTGATATCAAGGCAAATACAAAGAATTTTCCTGACTTCAGTGTATTTGTGAGTTAGAAGACAGATTAAATATTTGACTTCCCTGGTATAAATAAGAATGAAGCCACCTGCTGCAAAAGGAAATATACAGTATTGATGGAAAAGCTCCTTTTTAGATTTGCTGATGTCTCATGGGAAACTCCTTGCTGAACATCCTGATCAGAAACAATTCTGTTTTTCCTATACTATGTTCTGTTTTCTTTTTACACTTTGTTTTTATTAAGAATATTTGCATGAAAACGAGATGCTTGCTCCAGAGGGATTAATTTGCCCCATTGCTATTTCTCACCTGAAGTCTAACATCATAATCATCTCCAGAGCAGCCAAGTGTGATGTCACAAACAATATTAGTCTGCAAGTGAACAATAAGCTTCAGGAGAAAATGAACCCTCAGGAACAATGTCTTGTTTTCATGTCATAAAAACCAGAGTAATAGGAAGCAATACAGGAAAATACTGCATTTGCAGCATAGACAGAACTGTCCCTAAATACAAAAGAGCAAATGTTCTGTGGCTCCTTAAGATCAGTGTTGTGGAGCCTGTTTTGTAGAAGTTGTGTGAACAGTGCTAAACATTTTTCTTGAATATTTGCTTTCATTTAACAATGAATTTGCTTTGGCCACCTTCATCTCTTTTGTGTTTGCTTTCAGCAATCATATGAGTGATTAAATGGTACTCACCTGAATGCGTGTGGAATTTAAAGTTTGCAGATTCAAATAATCAAAGTTCATGCCTCTCTTCCTCCCTTGATCCCTGAGGTACAAAGGAAACTAATGTACTTCAAATCTGGGTCCACATACATAACCAGGGTATCACGCTCTTGGTTATGTATTTGTGTAATTTGTCTGTTGCCCTTCAGCATACGGTGAGCCAGTACTAGACCTATCTCATCAGTTTCCTGTTCATGCTGCTGGGACCAGAGAGATGAATTTCTCCTCCAGCAGGCAGAGAAGCGATATAATCTGGCTACTACCAACTGTCACAGAGCTGGTCAAGCTTCCCCTTCTGGACACTTAGTGTGCTGCTGTGTCCAGGCTCACACATTGGATCCAGGTGTTTCTGAGCTCCTCTGAGTCTGGGCAGGCTCCTGGCCCAGACTCTAGCTCTGGCCTTTAGACTCACTCCCAGGGTGGAGACTCACTGTCTGATACCCTTTCTTGAAAGTGGGACTCCTACAGTCTAGCTACCCTCGTGCTAAACAAGCAAGTTTCCCTGGCAGCTTAAGCATACTCTTTCTCAGAAGTCCGCATTAGTGCGGTTTGCAGTTTAACCATTTGGGAACACATGACAGTTGAAGCCAAGAACTTAGCAGATGTGCAAAGTAACTTCTTAAACATTTTATTCATAAAGAAAGCACAGAGACTTATAGATCCATGCAAAAACAATAAACCTGCATGCAAAACTCTCCCTCCGGTATCCTCACAACTCCAAGAGCCCTTTGGATTTTGATCTGAGTCTTTCCACAGTCCACGTCCCCCTGGACCTCACTTTTCCAACTCAGTCTTTTCTTCCTGGTCATGGCTTCTCCTCTCTGACCCCTGCAGCAGGCTCCCTTCAGCTGGGGCTGGTCAAAAGCTTCCCTCCTCCTCAGAAAGTGTGTCCTTTTGTGTCTTCCCTGAACCTCCCAGCATCTGAATTTTTAAAAGCCAGTGCTAATGCCTGGTTTCTTTCTTCTTCTTTTTCTTCTTCTTAGATTTTCCACTCCTCTGCAGATAATCTGGGAAGAACCAGGTTCCCTAGCCTCCAGCTATCCCATTATTTTAAAGTGCTCCCATTTGTACAGGAAGCTATTTAGGTTAATGACTCTCCATTGTTCTTGATCCAAGAGAGGTGACACCAACCTGGTACCAGATGTACTGATGGCACATCTGCTGAGGAATTCAATGACACAGCAGTTTCATAAAATATCCAGAATTCATAAATTGTGCATAGACAGATTCCCTGGGTCATTACACCAACATCATCACCACTAATCAGCTTTGTGGATTCTTCAAAGGTACAATCCTTTATGAGTGATCATTCTGCTGGTGTTTTTCTTGAGTGGATCAGCATAGGTAGCAATAGTACACTTGGCACTATACATAACTTCCCCAAGAGGCAGTCTCACATGCAGAGTGTTTAATCCACCAGACCCCACCTCTTCATCTGGTGGCAGTGAAGCTGCTTCTCCTCCTGTAGTTTTTAGAGAAGGCATGAAACTGTAAGACGAGCTGAACTGTAGAATAAGCACCAGAAGCACCTGGACCAACCCCCCCAAGAGCAGTGAGAGAAACCAGTAGGGAGAACTAGGAAGCAAGACAGATTGGGTTGTGGGGGGCTCTGAAAGGAATAGGTAAGACCTTCCCCACACATACCTATAGACCCCACAGGAACCTGGAGAAGTGGGTGGCTAAAGATCTACTTCCTTCTTCCCAGAAAAGAGAAGCCTCAATTTCAAATTGCTTTCCAGTTTTTGGAGTTCATTACTGGGCAAGCAGAGCTAGCTGGCTGTTCTGGATACAGTATCTTTGGAAGGAATCTGCCTGTCTCCGTTTCTTTAATGCCAAAACAACAGTTTGCCTCACTGTGCCTGTTAAACTCTACCCCTAAGTAGCATGATGGAGACAGGCATCTTATTTGATTAAACAAATGTGACAGCACTGCCCCACATTTTTTGTTTCTGAGCATCCAGCATTGTAAAGAAACCCGTGGTAATCAATTTAAGTAATCAGATCTAATTTTCTTACTAAGCAGCATATTTTCTGTGGTGAGAAACTGAAGGTCAGATTTCTCTGTAAAACTGGAAGAACGCAAAGTATCTTCTACCTTTCTGTAACCCACTGTCTGAAATGAAATATTATTGCTTTGATGATCTGACAAAAGTATCATTTGACTAGCACTGTTACAGTATTCAGGATAGCACTCTTTATGGAAGGACACTGGCCAGATTTAGTCTATTGTCATCCTGCACAATGAATTGTTCCCTGGATATTTCCCAGTTTCCCTTTTATGACTTGTTTGGTAAGTGGATAGTTTTTTCTCTACAGAAAAGTTGTACAAACCCAAGACATTTTAAGTTGCTAAATAAAATGGAGAGACTCATGAAAGTGATTTGCAGCCATTCTTATGAGTTTGAGTAGCTGAGTGGAGCCAGCCCCTGCTCTGAGAGTAACAGAAGCAGAACATGGTGAATGTTACTGCTTAAACAGCACAAAGTGTATTTTATCAGTCCCATTGGAATATGCAGGATCTGTTCTGCTGGACGGGCGGAAGCAGTGGAGCATAATTTAACGAGGAAAGTGAAAGTGACTCTGATTTGTAAGAATGCTGAGGAAAAAGTCATCTCTTGGACTTGAGATTTGTAGTTCTCCATACAAAGCTCCTGAGGTAGGCTTACCCATAGTGCTTGAGATGCAAAAAGCATTCCAGCCTGTCTGATATATGTCCTGTGTACCAGGTTGGATTGCCACATTTTTCAGTTGTGCCAAATATGACAAAATTATAGACCACTTACAAGTCAATCTGCTCCTCAAAGAGAAAGCAGATACCTGCGAGCAGTGGAGAGTCAGGGTGAGGGCTGCTAGCTGGGCGGTACCTTATGGCTTACCCTCACCTCAGAATGACTAGCACCCCAGGAGCATCTCTATCATCACACTGAATGTTGAGGTCAGTGTGGGCGAGTGTCTGTCTACAATGGGGAAGAGGTTAGGTAAGTTTCTGAGGAGGAGTCTATACTGCAGAGGTTTCATGATTGAGAGGTAAGGGGGAGGACTTTGTACTGGAAGCGATGGTGTTTGGGTGTCTTGTGGGGAAGGAGGTTATCACATTCTTTAATGCATCTGCTGAAGAACTGCGAGGAACATGGCTGAGAAGCTGTAAAAATAATGGTATTTTGTATTATACTGAAAAAGAGAGAACTATCCAGAAAGCCAGAAGTAAATTAAGAACAAAAAAAACTAGGGATGGTGAAAATAAAGAATGGGAAATCGGGCAAAGAATAAAACATCTTGTGCTGCATCCTTCCCTCTCACAGCTTCTCTCTGCCTTTTGTCTGCATATTGTCTATAGAGATTAAAATTTCATTGGGGCAGGAATCTATCCTTTTTTTAGGTCCATAAAGTGTCTAGCACATTTTTGGACTTCACAGAATTAAATAATAATTAAGGGCCAACTTCAGTTACTTTACCCAAGATGAATAAGTACCTTGCTCTGAGATTGATCCCATTGACTTTAATGAGGCTACTTGTGGATTTAAAGTAGCACGCCAGGTGAATAAGAGTATCAGAATCTCACCCTAAAAGGATTAGAGCAGCATGTCTGTGCTGTAGCTCAGCCAGCTCAGAGTTCCATTGCCTAAGAGAAGTTTGCATGTAGAGATTTCTCAGTGAGAGGCACCTGCATGCTGGTTGTGCATATCTAAAGAGACCATACAGAATATAATATGAAGAGGGCCTGAGGGGATAAACTGTATCCTGGTATGACTGTGGTTAAGGGTTGGAGATTTATATTGCAATGGAGAAGAATGTGATGTGGGGAAAACCCATACTTGGGAAGAGGCAGGTTGGTGGTTAGAAGAGTTAGAGGGAGATTTGTACTGACAAAGAGGTATGTCCTCTATTCTGTGTTGATAGCATAGCATCCTGACCTATGACCCAGCCAGTCCGCCCCTGCAAGACTCCCTGGTGGCACTAGAGCTGCAGGTTACCTTGCTTCTCTCTGATCTTACTTTGTCTTTCTTCCTGCTCAGCCAGCATGAGTTTAACTATGTGAGAATTAAACCCTTTGTGCTGTTGCTAGGTGGCTGGGGCACCCTCTAACAAAAGCCAAATTAAGTAGAACTTCTTGAACTTCTCTTGCCAGCTATTACAATGCTGACAGATCTGCAGTGCTCCATGCATTTTAATTTTAAACAAATACACACAGAGGATTTTTCTCATCACTCTGAAGGGCCTTTTCATGTTTGCCATTGCTCTAATCAGCTACCAGTCTGCATCTCTAAGAGGAAAGCTGTAACTATGTGCTATTCCCACACAGCCCTCAAGAAGTATTCTTATTTTTACCCTAAAGCTTGAAGAACCATGTCTATATATTAGTCTCCAGGTCATCTAGCCAATTTGCATAAACAGTCCTCTTGAAAAATTTAGAGCAGATTTTAAGATGCATTTATTTTAGAAAGATCCTTTTTGTTCACATGGTGGGCAGTACAGTTATGCCGGGGACAAATATGGCTCATTGTGCCTAGCACACTGTAAAATGCAGAAGGCAATTAAACACATAAAGAGTTAATTTTGAAATGATTAATGTAAGCTTACTTTCATGACCTTTTAGCAATCAGAAAGGTTTGGACTCCAAAAGTGAATTATCTCCTTCTTGGATGAGAAATGATTTGTCTAAAACATATGATATTTTATACTCATCTCTGTTTATTTACAATATGTGTGCTTTTGAACACAGGGATTAGATAGCAAAACAGACCACAGACAAGTCACAGGCCAGAGTGCTGGAAAATAATTGTATCAATTACCGTCTGCTCTGTTTGAGCCCTGTCCTAATTTACACTCTGTGATTCCCACTGAGGCCAGTTGGAATGTGCAGGGTGAAAATCTGGGAAAACTTTAACAATTGGTGTGTCTAACTATTACAGGACTCTGCTGGACAACTCTCTGGTGCTGCATTTCCTTTCTGCAGCAGAGAGGGATGACTGTCAGACATAACTGCCTGCCTGATTTTCCCTTTGGTTCTATACACATTAAAGCAGTGGTTCTCAAACTTTTTTTTTCTGCAGACCACTTGAAAATTGCTGAGGGTCTTGGCGAACCACCTAATGATCTTTCCAAATATTGTTTGTACCATTAGCTAACTATTGCAAAGTGCTTTGGATAAAAGCGCTATATAAAAACATTAATAATTAACTTTTTTTGTTCTACAAATAAAAGCACACAACTCATATTTTAATATCAGTAGTCTTACCTTTCTAATGTGATGGATGTGCGCTCTTTCCCCCGCCATGGCAGCCCCCGAGCTGGGGCTGGGAAGGATGGGGGTCTCTCCCTCTCTCCCCCACCTCAGCAGCTCCCAAACTGAGGCTGGGAAGGAGGGCCATCTCTCCCTGACAGCCACAGCCCTGGAGCTGGGGAAAGTCGCCTCTTTCTCTGACCGTCACAGCCCTGCACATCCCAAATTCCCTCCACCTTTTCTAACCTCACTGCCCCCTCCCACCTACCCTGTATTCCCCCCAAGGCCACCACCTCACCTTATATGTGCGTCTTCTCCAGGGTCCAGGCACCTAATTAATGGAGCCACAACTACGCGGCTCGACTAATTAGGTGGGTGACCCTTCATCCCTTTGTGTGCGGCTGCCCAGGCATGCACCTTAGAGGGAACTATCCGCGGACCACCTGAATGGAGCTCGCAGACCACTGGTGGTCCATGGACCACAGTTTGAGAGCCTCTGTGTTAGAGCATCATAGGGATAGATGCAGCCTGCATATACCAGCTAGGTATTGCTCTGGTGCATTGCACTTTGGTCCACTCTCAGCAAAAACTTATTTCAAATATGTATTTTTAATAACTTTTTAATTTTGTGTCTTTACCATTCTTGCCAGACTCCTTTGTCAACTATTGGTGGTTTCCACAGACAAATTCCTGTCCTACTCCAATTGATAGCAAAACTTCCATTCCCTTTAGTGCAGCCAAAAATTGGCCTGGGACTGTAAAACAAAAATGGTAAATACTTAAGACTACCTGATGACTGATTTCCTATAATATGTAACAGGAATTTTGTACCCTTAGACACTGGTGTGGAGGTTTGGACCTGGACTCCCTTTCAAACAGTGACACCAGACACACCAGAATGCTCAGTTCAGAATTCTGATGTTGTTTGCACAGGATAGAATTCTAATGTTATGAATAGGGAGCTCTTCTCTGGAACAAGCCATTTGGAAACCACTGATTTACTTCCAGGTGAATTAAAGTAGATGGTTTGATATGTATTGCAGTCTAGAAGGACAATGATCAGTAGGAGTTCATTAACCAGCCGTTATCTCCAACAGCTTTCAAACAGGGGGGAAAAAGCACAATTCTTTTTTTTTTCAGTCCTCCATGAAGTAATAATAATGCAAATGCTATGTTTATCTGGAGATTTTAAGAAATTTGAAGAAAGTTCTCTTATAAAATGTGCTATCTTTAAGTGCACTTAAAATATTGCACTAATATAGGTGTAGTAACCCACTGGGGTAACATCAATATGCAGATTATTTCTGCATGATAGTTCCCATCACAGCAGTTCAGAATGGAGGGTTGTGTATGGGATGATTTGGTGTGTCAAGGCAAAGTTGTAGTGGCTACCTATTAGGGTGCCACCCCTACCATTACAAGTCTGGTGCTGCAGAATAATGGCCATTTGGGGGCTGCACTGGGGCTCCAGACCTTGGCCCTTCCTCCCAAAACTTGGGTAGGTCCAATTTATAGAGCCTATTAAGATGGGACCAGATATGGGCCAGAGACTGAAAATATTTGTATTCACTGCCGATAATTGTGAAACACTTTCTGTTGACTACAGTCCACTTCTTCGGATGCATATAGAGTGTACGGCTGCTACTCTGAAAACTTTCTGTTGGTTCTCAGTAAATAAATAATAAAGCTAGCAGTCAGAATAACCATGACTACAAATTAAATTGTATTGTACTAAATTGTACTATAGGTAAGCTTTTGTTAATATATTTCCATTGTCTTTACACATATATTTCCACCATTAAATCTTTTTCAGCATTTTGTTATATTGGAAAGATGCAATTCGTATCAGTTAGAATTCCTAATAAACATAGAACTCTAATATACTTGGAACTCTACAGTCATCTCAGTAATCATAGCAGTAAGTACGCAAATCCTCAGGCATCAAGATAAGAATATAAAACGTAGCGATATGTTTTGTTTAATATAAGGGGATGATAAGTGATTAAATAGGTTGGCATGAAGACAAAACTGACCTTTGCCTCTTCCTAGAATTATTATGGACTTATTTATTTATTTACATTGGCAGTGAAAAATGTCTTGCAAGAAGTACAAAATAGCATTAAAACTTGAACTCACCATTTTTCCTATTGCTGTATTATAAACAGTTGTATAGTGCAGCAGAGTGTACCTGCAATGCTCATATAAGTCAAAGACCAAGTATTGCATAATAATATTAGTAATTCTTTGTATTGCTATAGCTGGTGGGTGCCCCAATCAGGGCCCAGGGCCCATTGTGCTAAGTGTTCTACATGTACATAACAAGAAGCTGGTCTCCTCCCCGAAGTGCTTCAGCCTAAGGAAGCCTGGCAGACGAAACTCAGCACCATATACAACTGGATCCATCATTTCCCCATGCTATCCCATAAAACCAACACTTGGTATAGCATCCTTGACCTTCACATGTGCGCTCATTTTGCATCCTTTTCACCTCCAATGTAGACTTTAGCACAATATAATTGTTTCTGATAACTTAATGTATACAGTCAGTATAAGAACATTGCACTTGGCATTTGCTTTCCATAGCCACTATGAATATGTTTGTAGAGTATTTTCAGGCCAGTCAAATGTATTTAAGTATTTTTCTTACATACCGTAGAGATTGTTGAACCAATGTTCTGAAAAAGAATGTATAACAGTGTGTCTAGAAAATGTAAAATTACAGCACTTTTGTTACCGTAGCCAAGTTTGTACCATCTAACCTGATAAGGGAGCTCTGCTGAGTGTGTATGTACTGCAATAGTAATCAAATAAGAGATAACCAGCTGAGATTTCATGGCTGGAGATTCTGTTTGACCAATCTCCTCTACTTCTTGAGGGGGATATATACACACAGTTGTTCAGAGACAAGATAAGGTAGCATTTATTGATCAGACAGCCTTCAAAGAATGCCATATTATTTATCAAGATTTGCTTAGACTTCAATGTTTAGTGATTTCTGTGCCACCGGGGTGGGGTGAGGGGTAACACTATTTCTAGTGCAATATGCTGAAATAAGCAGACCTGCCTTATTCTTTTTTCCGATTGGCACAGGAAGGCAATCTGTGATTCTCTGGAGACCACTGAAAGTGAAGGGTAGGCTGAAAAGGGCCGTATAATGCTCTCAGTGGTGCTCCCATACAGATAATTCCAGCTATGCAGGGGCATCCAAAGGCAGACCTTGGCCATGTCTGCATTAGTCTTTTGTCTTAGAACTGGGTCGGAGAACAGCCTACACTAGTCTGCTGGGCTCACGGGGCTATGCTCTTACGTAAATGGAAAAAAGATTTTAACCTTAATACTATGAACTGTAATGTGCTTTGACTTCAATAGAAGTTATGAAGTGAAATTAGTGCTAGCTGGTGGGGGTGGGGGGTGGAATTTCCAGACACAAGTCAACAAAAATGAGGTGGAATTGATTTTGCTGAAATTTTCAGTGAAAAAATTCAGATTTTCTAAAATATCAAAACATCTGTAGTTTTCTGATGGAAAATCAAAAATGTTCAAGGAAGTGGGCACTTTCTAGAAAATGGTTGTTTCATCAAAACGCCAATTTTCAACAAAATATTTTGACCTGCCCCAGCCTAACTCCCTCATGTATCAAAAGGAGAAGAAAACCTCCCTCCTCCTCCCACTTCGACTTAGTATTTTTGTTGTTGCTGTTGTTATTTATATTACAGTAGCACCTAGAGGCCCTGTCCAACACCCATTGCTTTTGGTGCAGTGGATTTACTAAACACATTGTCTGCCAGTTCCCCATTTGTAATATGGTGATAATAATAATACTTCCTTTCTCCCAGTCTATCTTTTTTTTTTTTTTTTGGTCTTATTATACTGTAAACTCTTCACAGCAGGAACTGTTTCTTTCTATGTGTATGTACAGATTACAGAACCTATCACAAAGAGCACTCAATTTTAGTGGGGGCCTTTAGTTGCTAAATAATAACAACAAATACAGTAATCACATATGCAAATTAAGTACACCAATTGTTGTGTATTTTTGGTGTGCTGGCATAGGCTTCTAACTCATGGAACCTAGTTCTGAAGAAATAGATGTAATTTAAGGAAAAATACAAGCATAAAATGAGTCATTCTCAAACATTTTTATTTTTCTTGTGTTTTTAAAATTGCAAAGTATTGAAAACTAGGTAAAGGGAATAGACCATTTGCAATGTATTTTGTACATCATTGACATTTCTTGGAAGATGAGTGTTGGGGTCATTTAATTATAAGCTATATAGAGAATGAAATTCAATCTCGATAATTGTTGATCTTTTATAGTTGTAATGCTATCTTTGTAATCCTCTCTCTTAAGTTCTGATCATGTTGCCATTGAAGCCAATGGCAAAACTCCAATTGACTTCTATGGTGAAGGATCAGACCCTTGTTTAAAAAAAAAAAATTGTGAGCAGAAATAGTTTTCATCAGGGGATAGCAGCAAAACTGCAATGGTGTTTTTTCGAAATGTCTGTCACTACAGTGAATCTTTGCTTAGCTACATTTTGAATTTTTATTTTTGTGGTTACAGTTAGTCACATATTGTATGCAGTAGGAATCAACAGTCCGTTAGACGAAAAGTGTAACCAATATACCTCTGAGTCTTTGGTTCTCGGCAATTTATACTCTGGAAAATGTGTTCTCTTCTGCTGTCTTGGGGTCACACAGACTAAATTCCTTGTGTGTAATTCTCATGGATGTTAATGGAGTTACACATCTGGATCTAGGTCAGTGTACGGAACTTACTAATGTCATTATCGACCATTAATGAGTTTATCAATACGCAGTAAAACGAGATGGCCAAGCAGTTGTGTACCTGGTTCCATGAAGCTTCTCAAGTGGCTCAAGGGTGAGACAGGAATTGACATAGATATAGGAAGTATTGCTATAGATACTATCTAAGCAATGCCAGTCTTTCAAAATTATAATCCTGAACTTTCCTCCAGTTCAGGCAAACCACAATTATATGCATATCACAAGGGGTTCGGCTGGGGGGTGGTTACTGGACTCAAAATGGCCCTTCCATCTTCATTCATTTGGAAACCCTGTGTTTATGAAATGTCATGAGAAAATAGTCCATTTACTTACCTTCCTTGTGATTAGCTAAGCCAGGGTTTAGGGGCTGGAGTTACAGTCACCACAAAATAAGCACATCTGCTGCAGCTTTAAAAGTGTGGAACCAGTAATGCTTTCCTAATCACCACAGATATGGCTAGTGTGCAACCTCCACAGCATATTTTGCCCATTCCTGGGTCTCAGTTCCCAGTGAAGTCACAACCCACACAATATTGTCTCTGCAAGTCAAGCTTTTGGCAACAGGCTCATGAAAGAAGGCTCAGGTCCAAACCATAAGAGACATGTCAGCAAACAGTTTAACTTCCTTTTTGCCATGTGGGTGACCAGAGCAACAGGAAGGCTGGTTTTATTCAAACCTCATGGAAAGAGAGTTCCCAACATTTGTTTCAGGATGGGAGGGGGAAATAATTAAATAAATAATGCTATTGTGGTCTTGATAGGAGTCAAATGCTCAGCTAATATAATTATACCCAGAGATAGGTACATTCAATCAGAAAAATGCCAAATATGAAAACTGCTTATCCTCTTTCACCTCCCACCCTATCAGGAAGGAAGAAATAGTTAAAATCTGTGTTCATAGCAAAATATTCACAGTTTGCTTTTCTATACTTTTGGTTTCAAAGATGCAGCTTTCTGGCTAAGCTATTCCTCAGAGCCAACATTTTAGAACATATTTAGTAAAATTAAAAAAATGATTGAAAACATGTAGAAGCTAGCCTTATCTGAGAGAATAGGTATGCAGTTTTACAATTTCTTGCATCAGCAGGGAGGTAGACTGGATGCACCAACATATTTTTTTCCATTTTTAACTTCTATGAAAGTGAAAAATGTATACATTAGGGCCTACATTTTCAAAACTGTTCATGAACTGATGTTCCTCAGATTTTGGCCAGTCAACTTGAGACAAGTTAAGTGGGAGCAGCAGTTGCTCAGTGGCTCTGAAAATCAAACCCTAAATGCATTGATTTGGCCATCCAAAAATTGAGGCACCAAAATTTGACCTACACCTATCAGGCCACCCCAATTTCTAGTGCCAGTGTCCAATATGACATCAAAACATTATATTGGAACAGTTATTATCTCTTGGATTTATATGTTTTAGGCCACATACTGATCCTACTGAAGTCAGTAATCTGGCCTTTTATATTTTGGATTTACAGCTTTATTCCAGAGTTTGATGCAGTGTTTCTATATTGCTAATCGGGTGAATACTTTATAAGATGAAACTTACTGTTGTTTGTCACATCACTTAGCATTATATACCTTAGGTATTATGGGACAACAATTTTACACAGCCTTGTGAGTGAATTGTGTAATTCAGATAGAAAGATAATTCCAGTAACACTGGTCTACAATTTTTGAGAAGTCGTCTGCTTCAGAGATAAAATGTGCTATTTATTATGTATTTTGATGTGCTGAATTCAAATATGACAATTAAAACAACTGATTGGCTACTGTTTCTAAGATATTTAAGTTTTTACATTTTATGTCTAAGTATATTGTATAGATAGTAGAGTTTTAATCATAAATTGTAAACCTAGGTCTTGTCATGTATTTATGGTTGCTCTACATGATAATATGTCACCTGTCCTGTTTATGTAACACTTTAAAAATCAGCAAAAGGGTTATATAAATAAAATTTATTATGAAACAAAAGGCAAAAAACTATTATGTACATAGTTTAGTCCTATTCAGTGTCTACTCGGCACTTCTTGGCTTGTCTCTTGTATTCATTAAATGGAGCATCTCTTGTCACTGTCCAGCAATAGTCTGCAAGCATTGATGGGCTCCATTTGCCCTGATAGCGTTTCTCCATTGTTGCAATGTCCTGGTGAAATCGCTCGCCGTGCTCGTCGCTCACTGCTCCACAGTTTGGTGGAAAAAAATCTAGATGAGAGTGCAAAAAATGTATCTTTAGTGACATGTTGCAACCAAGGCTTTTGTATGCCCTGAGGAGGTTTTCCACCAACAACCTGTAGTTGTCTGCCTTGTTGTTTCTGAGAAAATTTATTGCCACTAACTGGAAGGCTTTCCATGCCGTCTTTTCCTCGCCACTCAGTGCATGGTCAAATGCATGATCTCGAAGAAGTTCACGAATCTGAGGACCAACAAAGACACCTTCCTTTATCTTAGCTTCACTTAAGCTTGGAAATTTTCCACGGAGGTACTTGAAAGCTGCTTGTGTTTTGTCAACGGCCTTGTCAAAGTTCTTCATCAGACCCAGCTTGATGTGTAAGGGTGGTAACAAAATCTTCCTTGATTCAACAAGTGGTGGATGCTGAACACTTTTCCTCCCAGGCTCCAATGACTGTCGGAGTGGCCAATCTTCCTTGATGTAGTGGGAATCTCTTGCACGACTATCCCATTCACAGAGAAAACAGCAATACTTTGTGTATCCAGTCTGCAGACCAAGCAAGAGAGCAACAACCTTCAAATCGCCACAAAGCTGCCACTGATGTTGGTCATAGTTTATGCACCTCAAAAGTTGTTTCATAGGTTTCCTTCAAATGGACTGCATGACCAACTGGAATTGATGGCAAAACATTGCCATTATGAAGTAAAACAGCTTTAAGACTCATCTTCGATGAATCAATGAACAGTCTCCACTCATCTGGATCGTGAACGATGTTGAGGGCTGCCATCATACCATCGATGTTGTTGCAGGCTACAAGATCACCTTCCATGAAGAAGAATGGGACAAGATCCTTTTGACAGTCACGGAACATGGAAACCCTAACATCACTTGCCAGGAGATTCCACTGCTGTAGTCTGGAGCCCAACAGCTCTGCCTTACTCTTGGGTAGTTCCAAATCCCTGACAAGGTCATTCAGTTCACCTTGTGTTATGAAGTGTGGTTCAGAGGAGGAGGATGGGAGAAAATGTGGGTCCTGTGACATTGATGGTTCAGGACCAGAAGTTTCATCCTCTTCCTCGTCTGACTCAAGTGAGAATGATTCTGGTGCATCAGGAACCGGCAGTCCTTCTCCGTGGGGTACTGGGCGTATAGCTGATGGAATGTTTGGATAATGCACAATCCACTTTTTCTTCTTTGACACACCTTTCCCAACTGGAGGCACCATGCAGAAGTAACAATTGCTGGTATGATCTGTTGGCACTCTCCAAATCATTGGCACTGCAAAAGGCATAGATTTCCTTTTCCTGTTCAACCACTGGTGAAGATTTGTTGCACAAGTGTTGCAGCATATGTGTGGGGCCCACCTCTTGTCCTGATCTCCAATTTTGCAGCCAAAATAAAGGTGATAGGCTTTCTTAACCATAGTGGTTATACTGCGCTTTTGTGATGCAAAAGTCACTTCACCACAAACCTAGCAGAAGTTATCTGCACTGTTCACACACGTACGAGGCATCTCTGCTCACTTTGGCTAAACAGAAATGTGTCCCTTTGCAAAATCAAACACTGACAAATAAGAGAGAACAACACTGTATGATTTCTAGAGCTGATCTAGGGCAATTTGTTCAGCAGAGTGATGTAAGCTTCGTTATGATTGCATCATCCATGACTTCTAGGAATAACATGATGCAATTCATATCATGTATGATGCAATACCAGCTTCAGATTGCATCATTCATTGTTTTGCCTAAAAAGCAAGTACTGTCCAAACCCAGTCATAGATTTATTCATAGATCCAGTCAAAGATGTATTTTAGTCATTTCTGGTTTAAATTGAGATCCCTTCCCTTTATAACTCACTTATCCTCCGCCATTCCCAAATCAAGGGTCGTATATACTGACCCAATAGCATATCTTGAAAACTAGAGCCAATCAACAATTTTAAGCATCATTTTTGTTCTCAGTGACCCAGAATTAGTAAAGTTTGACTACATTTATTTCAGAAGCATTTTGGCTGTAGAGCAGTAATAGGCTTATATAGAAGTGACAGACCGAAGTAGCAATTGTTATGGTGTTAACTTGTGATCAAACTGCATGCTGTATGTAAATTATTGTAGTGTCTTAAAAATTATGGGCAAAATCTTCAGCTGGTGTAAATAAGCGTAGCTCCATCTGCAAACCTAGCTTAACAAAAAAGCAGGTGAATGTTGTGATGAATAACACGTAGAAAAATACCAGTTCAACTTTTACTTCACAAAACAGGTCATGGGTTAAATAACCTGTGCTGTTCATTCCTTGTTCAATAAAAAACGGCTAAGACAAGTCCAGAGCAAAAAGCCAGCACACCAAAGCGCAGAACATAAGTGAGGCACAATATTGTGTAAATCTGCTACCAAAGATCTTCACGTTGATATAGTACCCTGCATTTAGCTGACTTAGCAGTAGAACGACTGAAGGTTTATTTGGTTTGGGGTTTTTTTTAATGGAATATTGGATTTCACTTTGCACTTTTGTCCTTGCAGTTTGTTGGCTAAACAAGGCACACAGATGCCTATCCTTGGAAGACCAAGGATAGGATTGGCCTGTTACTCAATGGGGGGGTGGAAACAATAACAGAAAGTGTGGAAATGGCGGAGTCCTAAATGATTTTTTTGTTTCAGTTTGTACCAAAAAGTTTAGTAGCATTTGGACATCTAACTTAACGAATGCAAGTGAAAATGAGGTAGGATCAGAGGTTAAAATAGGGAAAGAACAAGTTAAAAATTCTTAGACAAATTAGATGTTTTCAAGTCACTAGGGCCTGATGAAATACATCTTAGAATATTCAAGGAGCTGACTGAGGAGATATCTGAGCCATTAGCGATTATGTTTGAAAAGTCATGGAAGACGGATAAGATTTCAGAGGAGTGGAAAAGGGCAAATATAGTGCCCATCTGTAAAAGGGGAGATTACAGACCAGTCAATTTAACTTCAGTACCTGGAAAGATAATAGAGCAAATAATTAAGCAATCAATTTGCAGATACCTAGAAGATAAGGTGATTAGTCACAGTCAGCATGATTTGTCAATAACAGATCATGTCAAATCAACCTAATAGCTTTCTTTGCCAGTTTAACAAGGTTTGTGGATGGGGGAAAGTGGTAGCTATGGTATATCTTGACTTTAGTAAGGCTTTTGACACTGTCTCACATGATCTTCTCATAAACAAACTAGGGAAATACAACCTAGATGGAGCCACTATAAGGTGGGTGCATAACTGGTTAGAAAATCATTCCCAGAGAGTTCATAGTCAGCTGGAGAGCATATCAAGTGGGGTCCTGCAGGGATAGGTTCTGGGTCCGGTTCTGATCAATATCTTCATCAATGATTTAGATAATGGAATAGAGAGTATACTTATAACGTTTGCAGATGATACCAAGCTGGGAGAGGTTTCAAGTGCTTTGGAGAATAGGATTATAATTCAGAATGATCTGAACAAACTGGAGATATGGTCTGAAGTAAATAGGATGAAATTCAGTACTCCACTTAGGAAGGAACAATCAATTGCACACATGGGAAATGACTGCCTAGGAAAGAGTACTGAGGAAAGGGATCTGGGGGTCATAGTGGATCACAAGCTAAATATGAGTCAGCAGTGTAACACTGTTGCAAAAAAAAGCAAACATCATTCTGGGATGTATTAAAAGGAGTGTTGTAAGCACAACACAAGAAGTAATTCTTCTGCTCTACTCCTCATTGATTAGGCCTCAATTGGAGTATTGTGTCCAGTTCAGGGTGCCACATTTCAGGATAGATGTGGACAAATTGGAAAAAGTCCAGAGAAGAGCAACAAAAATGATTAAAGCTCTAGAAAACAAGCTCTGTGAAGGAAGATTGAAAAAATTTGGTTTGTTTAGTCTGGAGAGGAGAAGACTGAGCGGGGACATGATAACATTTTTCAAGTACATAGAAGGTTGTTGCAAGGAGGATGGAGAAAATTGTTCCCCTTAACATCTCAGGATAGGACAAGAAGCAATGGACTTAAACTTCAGTTTAGGTTGGACATTAGGAAAAACTCTCTAACTGTCAGAGTGGTTAAGCACTGGAATAAATTGCCTAAGGAAGTTGTGGCATCTCCATCATTGGAGCTCTTTAAGAGCAGGATAGACAAATGCCTGTCAGGAATTGTCTAAATAATACTTAGTCCTGCCTTGAGTACAGAGGACTGGACAAGAAGACCTCGATGCAATCGATGCAGCAGGTGTCTAGTGAAGACCCGCTAAATCAACCACAAAGCACTCTCCAGTCGACTCCGGTATTCCAGAGCCCCGAAAAGAGTAAGGGAAGTCGCTGGGAGAGCGTCTCCTGTTGACAGAGTACAGTGAAGACACTCGGATAAGTTGACCTAATATGTGAATAACATAGCTGGAGTAGCATAATTTAGGTTGATTTACCCCGGCAGTGAAGACAAGCCCTAAGGAAGACAGTCCATTGAATAATGAAACCATTGCATCATATTATTTGTATGGTTAGGTTTCTTAAAGGCAGGATTTGACCTTGTATTTTTTCCTTCTCCATCTTGCAGTCTGCCATAAGTTCTGACCTAATATGTATGGGGTCACTGGTTGATTTGTAGCTGTCATTTCAGTAATACTGACTGTTTCAAGCCTAATATCATTCTGAGTCTAATAATTCCTCTGAAATGGTCTCTGTTTGGATTGTAGTCCTCCAAAAACTTTCATAACTTTTAATATAACTGAGTTATTTCCACCCTGATGAAATTGAACTCAGTTGCTCAGCAGTACAGTTTGCTCTTACTAATAAATGGATCAGCTCCATCATGAAATGTCTTTGTTCTAATCCAGTATTTGCCAATTAAACTTATAAGGGATTGGTGAACTGGTTCAAACAAAATATTAATCAGCTCAATCACCCCAAATTTAGACCTACCTGAATTAGATTTTGAAACAATTGATTTAACTTTTTTGGTTTTGTTTGTAATTTTTTTGCTTTCTTTTTTCATTTCCAGTTGTTAGTAGGATCTTATGCAGAAATACCACAAAAAACTATTCTTGTGGTATTAGTCTCCTCTCCAAAATTAGAAAGTACTGAAATCTCATGAGAGATCTTGATTTTGTTGGATTTCCATTCCAAGTTTTCAGGCAAGGAAGCTCAGAAAAGACTGTAATGTACTAATTGCTATATGTGGATAATCCTGTAGCACTACCGTCTTCTGGTTGAAACCATTATTTGTGATTATAACCTCATGTAATAGCTGGCCTACAAAGTAACTTTAAGCCCTAATGCCATAGCAAGCAAATGGAGATTCTCCTAAACTTCAGTGGTAGAGGCCTGTGTTTTTAGAGCAAAAGATCATGAGTTGATGCATGTGTGCTGTTACTTGAACTGCAAGAATTGTATATGATCATGGAATATTATGGTATTAAACCTTGGGATGCGTTGTCTGGCCCTCCAAATCCTCACTAGTTCATAATAATGATGGTTGTTTTCACTTATTAAAAATGGGATACGCAGTGGGGGAAATGTGCAAAGCCAATTATTTTAACCAATATATGATTAGAGTAGGTTTCCAACTGCATTTCTCAAGATAACAAGTAGATGAATATATGTTAGGACTTGAATTAAACTTTAGGCTCAGCCTGTGTATGAGTCAGACCTGAGTAAGACCTGAGTCACAATTCTTTTCCAGACCCCTCTTTGCTCCCGAAAGGAAGTAATTCACTGTCCTGTAATTCAGCTATTTAATCCCCTCATCAAGTCAGGCTGAGAAAAGTGCAGTTTATGCCCCTACCTCATTCTAGCTCCACTCAGCTCAGCTGGTTCTGAATGGTAGAGAGGCTAGGTAGGAAGAGGTGGATTCTTCTCCTGAGGACAGATAGATATGTGGTGTGTTTCTGACCTGCTGAGGGGTCTGAGGAAGCTAAGAAGGTTTAGGAGGGAGTTGGGAGAGTCAATTAAAGAGTGTAGGAAAAGTGGTGTGTTAAAGGTGAGATTGAAGGGTGAAAATGTAAGATCAAGAGAGAACAGTAAAGGGGTGACTGAGAAAGAAACTGTTTTCTCCCACCCTGCCTTTTACTGCAAAGTGTCCCACTTCTTTAATCTGAAAGGTGTCAGAGGGAAGCAAGCATTCCTTTTAATTCCCTCATCTATTGTCAAGCTCCCTCATCCATTGCCAACATAGATCTCTGTGATCCCCTTGACCTCCGCTTTTTCACTTTGAAAATATGATTAGCTTGCAGGATAGAGGGGCAGGTTGCAGATATTCACCTCCAGTCCCACTACTTATTTGGGACCAGGTGCCAATGCCATAGAGTACACAAGCAGCTGTTTTTTTTATTTGTCGTTTACAGACTGGCCTGTGGATTAGCATTTCCTCTGGAGCATGTGAGAATATACTGCTCTGGCACAGGGCAACTCTGTGAGATTTACAATGAATAGCTATGGTGAACAATTCCATAGTCTACCCTGGAACATAACTTTCGGTTCTGCGGTTAACCACCGCTGCCAATCCAAGATATTAGTACAATAAAAAGTTGCTTTAGTCTCTTTAGGAGAATAGTTGAAACTTGAAGTACGGTACTTAATAGCACTAAAGTTTATCCTCATTAGAATAAGGTTTAAAAAACAAAAGCACCTAGTTTTAAAGAGTTATGAGAAACTACAAATAAATAAACAACATCATGTGGTGACACATTAACAGTGCACAGAGATCACTGCACAACAACTTTAAGAAGTACTTTAATGAAAAACTGCTTGCTATTCAAAATCCACTTCTCTTTTTAAAGCTACAGGCTAGGCTTAACCCCTTTCCCTTCCTACCCAACTCCCCTAGGCCACAATAGTCCAGCCCCTCAAGGACAGTCACATGAGGGAGCAGAGTCAGACCTCCTGACCCCCAAGAAATAAGAGAATTCTTTTGGCTGCAGCCAGAGCAGCAGCGGGAGTAGGAGGGAAGTAGTCAGAGAGGGCTTTCCCATTTCTGGCCCACTTCTCAGAGCCTGAATTTAAGCCCCAGGGACCACTGAGGAGAGACCCGTGGGGTAGGAGCCTCAACCATCTCCTGAGACATGAAGCCAGACCTCCAGAAGGCCAGAGACCTTGCACCTTCACAGCCCTGAGTCCCTCCCTCTGGAATCTGGAGTATCATTTCAGCTGACAAAATGAAATGGCTGCTGACAGAGAGACCCAAAAAACCTTTAAAGTGAGACTAGGTGTTACTCTCTCAATGAGCCTGAGATGGGGTTATGAGTCAGAGGAGAATTTGGCATAACAGGGGAATTTAGGATTTTTAATCTTATTTTTTTTAGTGGTGTTAATTCACTGGCACATGTTTACTTGCAGGTAAATAGGGCCTTTCAAAACTTGAAAATAAGTTAGGGATAAGTTAAAAATGTAAAAGAGGAGGAACTAGCTATAATTAGTACTTAGAGATTGTTTATATCTTAAAAAGGAACTTTGGTATTACCAACTGCAAATGTGCAAACATCATAAATCAGACCCTGAAAAATCATGACATTGACTTTTTGCATTCTTTTTATTTAAATTCTGACTTTTGAATCTTTAGGATGTACTGGGGTCATGTTTTAAGCTTTTTTCTGCAGTCATAAGGGCTAGAAACTTGAAATTTTTTAAATGAAAGCTGAGATTCTCACATATTCACGACTCGGAGTTAGGGCTTTAAAAACAAACCAAATGTCATGAGTGGTAGAATCGCAAGAATTGGCAACACAGGAACTAACATGGCATATGCCTATTATTATCCTTACCATTTGTTTATATAATGTTTCTCCCTCCTTTCTACCCAATATGTGTCTTGTTATACTCTGAATTCTGTGAGGGAAGGAACCATTCTTTCTTCTAGGTGTACGGACCCTACAGCAATGGGGCCCTAATCCTGATTGTGGCTTTTAGGTACTGCCACAATATAAGTAACAAAGCTGCAAAAGTTGGAGAGCTGATAGATAAAAAGTCTACCTTGAAACAGTGGGCTGTAAAATCTGTAGAAACCAGTGCATCTCGGAGGACAAAGGTAGCATTTTTGGACAGAAAAAATTGACAATGTTATAATTCAATACCTCAGTTATGCCTTAGAGAACAGGAAAAACTTGTGTTCCAGATTCACTACCCTGTTTCCCCGAAAATAAGACATCCTCCGAAAATAAGGCCTACTTACAGTTTTGCCTCTCGTTGTAATATAAGGCATCCCCCCGATAATAAGACCTCCCCGATAATAAGGCATCCACCGATAATAAGGCATTTTTCATTTCTGAAAAATAAGACATCCCCTGAAAATAAGACCTAGCGCATCTTTGGGAGCAAAAATTAATATAAGACACTGTCTTATTTTCGGGGAAACAGGGTAGAACTGGTAGGAAAAAGTCTGTCTAGGAAAAAAAAAAAAAAAAAAAAAAGGAAATATCTTTTCAGGATGCAGTGTTTGTGTCAGAAGAGAAGCTGTCATACATTCCCATCAGTGCAGTCTCCTATATATGCCACTGAACTGACTAATTCAAATCATTTTTGTCACTGCTTTCCAGGATGCTTCTCAACTTTATATGCTAATAGGATCATTATGATTTTCTTTCCTTATCAAGAACGCAAAGTATTAGTTGCAATATTTTTGTCTCAGCACCCTAATGCTGTGAGAAGCATTGTGAAATGGTGTATCATTTGTTTGGTTATGACTGTTGGTTGTGGGAGAGAAGGGTGAGGCAAAGTTCCTACTTTACAGTTCTCTTTGTGTGCGTGTAGTAGTGGGCAACCATCCACCACAGCTCTGCAGTGATGACTTATGTTTTATATTTCAGAAAGATGAAAAACATCAGTGTCTTTGTATTTGAGAAAAAATAGGTGAATGAAAAGACTTGACTCGTGAAATTTACACAACTTAAAAAGAAATAGGTTCTGATCCTGGGCCTCACTCAATTGGTGCACAAAGGCCCGAAACACTGTGGATCAAGCCTCCAGGAATCCTTGGGTGATCTAAAACCCCTGTTGTGGCTCCGTCTACCCTCTCCCAACCGGTGGCTTAGGGCCATGGCCAGAGGAAGGGAACAAGTGCAGGGGTTCCATATGCCCTGGAGATCCTTGGATGCCATTTCTAGCCCTAGGGCTCTTGCCAGGTGTTGCAGCTTAGAGTCACCTGAAGGGAGCTCCAATTTGCACCAGGGACTGGCCTATTGCAGAGTAATGCCAGGATCGGGGGAGAGCAATGGACACTTTTGGACTCCTGCTTCCCCACCTGCACCGAGTGTTCCTAGGCTGCAGCTGAGGATCTAGCTTATAGAGTGGAGAAGTGTTGCAGCTATTTGATAGGGTGCCACTTTATACTCAGGGAGTGTTGGGCACTTAGGAGGACAAGAAGGATTTAGTTATAGCAGAGTGCCATGAAGTAAACCATTCAAACCACCATTGAACTCTGGCAGACAATCAGCTTCCAGCCATGTGATTTGCTCAGTAAGTTTCAGGAATGTGGAGGCTAATATTTCATTCTTTTCGTACTGCCAGCTAATGTGGTCATTCCCAATGCTGAAGTTGCAGGGTTTAAACCCTGGTGATGCTGGAGGAGTTGTTACACTGTTCAGAATAAAATCTGGTTTTCCTTTTAAAAAACATAGGAAGTTGCCTACCAAAAACTATTTTAATGTTGTGACATTACAGTTGCAAGGTCAAGTACTCAGACATTAGGAAATGCCAGAGGTAACATTCCCAGTGTCGGAGGAAATAATAGCATGAAATTCTGTAATTAAAGATGTTCTCTTAATGCCTGTGCAAAAGAAGCCTCAATTATAGTTGCACAGGCATCCTTAAATCTGCTATTTCCTAATGATTGAGGGCTTGACTTTGCAATCTTAATAACATTCTTTTAATGTCAGGGATTTTTTTGTGTCATTATTTATATAGTGTCCAAATTGTCCTAGAGTCCAGTAAATATCTTACAATTTAAGCTATATTTCTGGAAATCGGAGCGAGAATTCCCCTAACTGCTATGGAATTCATTTGTGGATATCAAAAGAGGACAACTACAATCAATGTGGGGACGTCATCATATTATTGTTTTACATGTGGAGTATGCCAACCACAGGTGCTGACTTTTGTTTGTGCCAGTGGTGCTTCTCTCCACTCCCTCCCCTCTGTGCAAGTGGCAGGCGAGGCCTCAGGGAGAAGAGGCTGAGCAAGGGTGGGGTCTTGGGGTGGATTGTAGGCGGGGCCTTAGGGGGAAGTGGCCAAGTAGGAGCGGGGCCTCAGGGCAGAGTGGCAGGTGAGGCCTCAGGGGGAAGAAGTGGAGCAAGGCCTCAGGATGGAGCACAGGCAGAGCAGGGGGCAGGGCCCACAAAAGATTAATCTGGCCCTGGGGTGCTGAGCACCCCCTATTTTTTTTCGGTGGGTGCTTATGCCCCAGACCACTCACGGAGTTGGTGCCTATGATGCCAACAATTTATTGTACAGCCTTTACTGGGCAATGAATGCTTCAAATGCAATGTAAACCATTGTTTCCATATAATGGGAAAGTTTGACAATGCAGGGCTGCTGCTTTTCATTCCTGGAAGTGTACAACTGAAATATGAAAAAGAAAAGTTTTGAAAGAATACATTTCATAATTATTGATTCCCTCTGGTGCTACAGTTGTGCACCTGACTTGTAAAATGTTAAGAAGAGGCTGTGTTAGACATTATTGTGTAATGTTGTATCCAGTGGGAGTGGGAACAGATGAATTTATGATTGTCTGGGAATGACAAAAAATTATTTAGAATCTCCAGTCTGTACTGCAATCCACCTGGCAAGAGTCATGTCTTATGCTGGCAGGCTCAGGTTAAAGCAGGCCATTTCAACTGATAAGAAGACCAGACCAAGATTTAAAAAAAAAAAGGGAAAAGAATTTTATCACAGATTTTTTTTTAACAAAGATGTGTGGCATAACACATACAATGAAACATAGTCATTGCTCAAGCCTTTTAAATGACTATTTAATTTTATCAGGGCTTTGCAGATTCATTCATTTGAAAGATATTCAGAAGGTAAACAGCAATTGAAAGCAGATATGCAGACCGGCTTTGACTGGGATAAATGTCCATTTCCTATCACTATAGAACTGATAATGCAGTAGTGTCTAAATAATGCAGTGCTGCAAACTCTCTCTGATTATTGCACAGTAATAGACCAGTGTTTATTGAGGAACCCAATTTATTCATTTCAACAAACTCCAGTTTGTAAAATAAGATGCTTTCAATTCAGCTGCAGAACCAAAACAGCTTAAAAAAAGAGACTAAAGTCCAAAAAAGGTTATAGCATCCCAATGTGGAAATACTAAAACAGACATGAAAATATAATCAAGAGACAAGTAACACTAGAATTACAGATAAGAAAAAACACAGAGAGTAAATCATAATGAAATTAACATGACAATAGATTTTTTTGTTTTAAATCAAGAAGGAATTGCAACAAGAGACCTTGGAGGCATAAAGGGGAATATGAATAAATAGACATAAAAACAAATACAAGCGAAACAGCAAAAGGAAGGTGATCATGGTAAAATCTAGCCAGTGTAAATATATTCAAGTATTTTATTAGATTTTTTTTTATTGATCTCTAATCCCCATCTGTTCTAGCAACAAAATTATCATTAAGCAGAAGCTTTCTTCTCTGGAGCCACCAGGTTTGTCTTAAAGCTACAGTGTTTGTACTTTCTGCAGTCAGGTGCAGCTTTGCAACCCAGTATTTCCTCTACAAATTTTCTCGCTTATTTTAACTGTATGTGAATTTGATGGCACTTGTCAAAGAGAAGGACATTTTTACTGTGATGGACTATGTACATACAATGGTCAGACACTGGGCAGGCTCCTAGCCGTAATTTGATCAATGCAGAGATTCATTTGTCATCTATTAGTCCATTTTCAGATTCCACACTCAATACCCTTACAAAAATTATAACTAAGAAATGAGGAGAGAGAGAAGGGGGAACACAAAGAGAGGGAAAACCTTGCAAAAGAGGTGGGAGGAGTGCAAACTGAGAAAAGGGAGTCAAACACTTTTTACACTATTGTAGCACGGCGACCTATCTTATACTAGTACAATCTTTTAACTCTACTCCTATCTACATTGCCAGAAGGACAGGAAACATTGGATGTAGTTTTAATTAGGTTGCCCTGAACCCCCTTTTTCTGTTCTTTTAAAGGATGCCCTCTTTAAATCCTTTACGAATCAATTGTATCGAATTGCAGTATCCATTCATATGGAGTTAACTGGAGTGGACATCTGCCACAAGTTTCCATAATGAGTTGTGACGTGATAGCCTAACCCCGACTTTCCTACCCCACCAGGTCCCTAACTTGCTGTGCGGCAGGTAACCCCCCCTCCCCCATACACCCTGCCTCAGCCATTCTGGCAGTGAGGGAAAATTCCTTTCCAGCCCCTCAAGAAAAGGAGTGACTAGTGTAATGGCCATGGCATATAATGAAGAAACCTAGTATTTTGACTACTTCCATGGCTGGGAGGAGGGTGTGCTGCTAGCCTGGTTCAGATTAAAGAGGGCTTTCCCTGAACTGCCCTGGGAATAAATATGCCCCTTTTCCCTTCTCGTCAGTTGGCAGGGAAGGAGGCAGCATCTCCTGCATGCCAATCTGGTCTGGCTGTAATGCTTCCTGCCTCTTTAGCTGTAACAGGTAATTCTTTCAGGGAGGGGCACCTTAAAGAGACACCATACTGCCTCCTACCAGTCTGCTGGACAAGCTCCATCCCTGCAGTTAAAAGAAGCAATTCACCTTCTACATCCAGCTGGACAAAGGGCTCCACCGCTTAAGTCACAGTGAGGACGTTCATATCTGCAACATTCCTGCTATTACACTCTAGAGTTTCTCTTAAGCAAAGGGTAACATATTGTCCTGCATTGAGAACATGACCTATGAAGGAAGGCTGAAAGAATTGAGTTTGTTTAGTTTGGAAAAGAGAAGACTGAGAGGGGACATGATAGCAATGTTCAGGTATCTAAAAGGGTGTCATAAGGAGGAGGGAGAAAACTTGTTCACCTTAGCCTCTAAGGATAGATCAAGAAGTAATGGGCTTAAACGGCAGCAAGGGAGGTCTAGGTTGGACATTAGGAAAAAGTTCCTAACTGTCAGGGTGGTTAAACACTGGAATAAATTGCCTAGGGAGGTTGTGGAATCTCCATCTCTGGAGATATTTAGGAGTAGGTGTCATAACTATAAAGGGAAGGGTAACAGCTGTCCTGTGTACAGTACTATAAAATCCCTCCTGGCCAGAGACTCCAAAATCCTTTTCCCTGTAAAGGGTTAAGAAGCTCAGGTAACCTGGCTGGCATCTGACCCAAAGGACCAATAAGGGGACAAGATACTTTCAAATCTTGGGGGGGGGGAAGGTTTGTGTTTGTGCTCTTTGTTTTGGGAAGGTTCGCTCTTGGGACTGAGAGGGACCAGACATCAATCCAGGTTCTCCACATCTTTCTAAACAAGTCTCTCATATTTCAAACTTGTAAGTAAACAGCCAGGCAAGGCGTGTTAGTTTTACTTTGTTTTCTCAACTTGTAAATGTACCTTTTACTAGAGTGTTTATCTCTGTTTGCTGTACTTTGAACCTGAGGCTAGAGGGGGGTCCTCTGAGCTCTTTAAGTTTGATTGCCCCGTAAAGTTATTTTCCATACTGATTTTACAGAGATGATTTTTACCTTTTTTCTTTAATTAAAAGTTTTCTTTTTAAGAACCTGATTGATTTTTTCCTTGTTTTTAGATCCAAGGGGGTTGGAACTGTATTCACCAGGAGTTGATAGAAGGAAGGAGGGGGGATGGTTCATTTCTCCCTGCTTTAAGATCCAAGGGGTTTGGGTCTGTATTCACCAGGGAATTGGTGAAGAGTTTCTCAAGGCTTCCCAGGGAAGGGAATCCACTTGGGAATGATGGCAGCGAACCAGATCTAAGCTGGTAGTTAAGCTTAGAAGTTTTCATGCAGGCCCCCACATTTGTACCCTAAAGTTCAGAGTGGGGAAGCAGCCTTGACAGTAGGTTAGATAAATGTCTATCAGGGATGGTCTAGACAGTATTTGGTCCTGCCATGCAGGCAGGGGACTGGACTCTATGAGCTCTCGAAGTCCCTTCCAGTCCTAGAATCTATGAATCTATGAATTGTGGCATGGTACTTTTGTAAAGAGCAAAAACGGTGGGCTAGGATGAACCATTGGATATTGGTATTCCCTTGTGACTTAAGCCACCCTTTGAACTCTGATCTCTAGTGGCGAATGGCCTGTGTGTTTAACCCACTACACCACTTTCAGCCTCTCAGTTTCTTTTCAGTGGTGTTGCATTTTAATGTCAACACCAGTTTAGATAAAACGACAAGGCTTATTTGGTGGTTTGACCTCTAAATGTGATAGTGTTGAAATGTTCTTTTTGTCTAGAAATACTGCATCAAAAACAATCACTTTACAGAAAAAAATAAAACAAATATTTCTTCTGGAAAATAGATTTTGTAAGTTTTATTTTGTTTAATGGTTTAGCTGGCGAGGCAGTCATTTTCCTGTTTACTGAACCTAGCATAAACCTTTCTTTTCTTCAGCACCAGGAGTTATTTTCTGTAGTGTCTCATTATTGGCTTTTAGCCAGCAGTGTTATTTTATATGACAGTGAAAAATCACTAAAACTAGACACAAAAGAACCACTATTTAAGAAGGTGAGAAAATATAGCATTAAAATAATTGTACATGTTTGAAATGATAAATTTCAAGTCTGATAGTCTGCTATGGGAATGGTTCCATTTCATTTCTGTAGTCCTCACTGGGCCAAATTCTGCCATAATATTCAGTGTGTGCAACATATTTTAACTTGGAATCAAGGATTACTTAAACTAGCAGTTGTTTCTTTAACGAGCTAAGGAAATGTAACTTTCTCCTACATCCACATCACTCTGATTGTGTAATACTCCATGGAGAATGCTGTGCATACCAAAATGTACGAAGCCACCAAGGCAAATGATTAAACAAGCAATTTGCATATATGTCTATTCCTTTAGGAAGGGATAAGATATAAAGAAAAATATTCATACTGGGGGCATCATACAGGTTTAAATCAGGAGTAATTCCAATAAAGTCAATAGAGTTACTCCAGTTTAAAAGCAGTGTAACTGATCAGATTCAGGTCCAGTGTGTTCTAGCTGAAGATAGGCAGCTGATATTTTGAATTTGGTTCTGATTTGGAATGAAACTTTGAAATCCTCCATGAAAGGGAATGAAGCCTTAGCTCGAGGCAGTTTTCCTTGGAGGCTGCCCTGGAGCCACGGAAACTAGTAGCCTGGGTTGCCGAGGAGCTGTAATCTCAGGAGCCAGGACAAACAGGGCTTCCAGGTTCCTGGCTTCCCATCAGCCTGCCAGGTGAGCTGGTAAGGATCTGGGAATCTGGAAGCCTGGACTGCCAAATAGCCCATCAGGCTGGGTGGGTGAGCTGCCTGGGTTCCGTCAGAACATAATCAAAATGGAACCATCTGCAAAATGTTTCAATTTTGATGAACTGGCAAATTCCGACAAAAAGTTTCATCTCTATTTTTCCAACCAGCTCTATTTAAAACAAGACAACTCTTCGCCTTCTCCCCAGCAGTAAATGGTTCCTCCAGAATTGATGAGCAGTTACATCCAATTGTGCGAGCTCGCTCACATGCTTTCAGTCCAGAGCTTGTTTCATGTAGATGTTTAACAGCTGACATTAGTTCTTTAAATTTCTTCAAGGCCTCCTCATTCCACAAAATAAAAGGAAATCTAATTAGATATAATTATTGCAGGCAGATATAAACCTATTTGCAATATCTACATGCTTGTTAAATTGCAGCTGCAAGTTACAGGGAGCACTGAATTACCACTCTGCAAATGCACCATTGGTCCATCTGGCTCCACCAGGACTAAAATTCATGCTGTCAGGGAGCTGGAGAGCACCAGAATTCCTGAGTGGGTGCAGAGACATAAGGGGTCTGCATAGATGTGTCTGGCCTCCTTTGGTATCTGTGGGATTTGAAGGCTGGGTCTGCAACTCTTTCCATGCAATGTTAGCGCTCTCACCCCCAACACAGAGTCTCCTCCTCCCATGGATTTTACCACAGGAGAGGGCAACCTGGCCTCTAGCTGTTGTTCTGATCAGCAGACAGCATGGGTATATTCACAGTACTCATGTCTTCTGCTGTTGCAAATTATATTACATTAGCTAATGGATAATGGGTACCAGCATTTTGGAAAGGTATCGGAGAACTTGTGTTTGTTTCTTTCTTGATTAAATTAATTATATCAATGGGAGTGGACATGGGAAATTATGGTAGTGAGGGAATGGGCTGCCTTTGTCCCGTACTCCTCTAACCATTGGCTGCCATGAAGCAATGAAGAGTTGCTGTCTTCAGCATGCTCACAAGCTTATAGTGAAGATGGTAGTGTAGCATTTAATGGTAAGGCAGTTTAAACGCCACTCACTGTGACTCTGCAGAGAGAAAGCATATGTCAGCAATGCATTGGAAGGACTTTCACGTTTCACCCTATATTTTCCCCACTTTACAGGACAACAGGAATTTATGTTTAATATTGGTCCAGACTATGCCCAATTGTCTGATGGATGCCCAGGGGGAAAGAGGGCTGGGAGTGCAAGGAACCCTCTTATATCCCTACACAGCACTGGACATAACTAAAGTCTCTGTATTTCACAGAGAACAAAACTGTTTTTTTCATTTACACCTTGGCTCCACCACTAGCCGGTGCCCAGGCGGGAGTATGTTGAATGGCATGAATGGATATAACACCCCTCCTGCACGCTGTTGGCACTACATTATAATCACCATATACCCATGTTACAAATGTAGGAATAGTGAATTTGTGATCACGAAGCAGTCACGAGATTAGTGCAGTGTGACAGTTTAGGAGGCAGGTGTATCTCAAGCGTATACAACAACCAAAGTAAAAAATCATTGTCAGTCCAAAAATGTCAATAAAAAAATTAAAAATTTAAATCTTAGTTTAAATATATATCCTCGGTATATATTTGTATAGATTGAAATAAACAAACAAATGGAATTATTCTGTCTGCATTTCTATTATAACAAAAAGTTCCTGGCAGTGATTAGTAATTTAATCTGCCTTTTAAATTACTTTATTGAAATTTTATCTGGCATTTGAGAGGTTAACTTTCACGTGAGGAGGGTAAGTTTAATACTTTTAGCTGAAGCATTTATTTGTGATTAAAAGTAGTTTTGCCATTTTTCAAATCCCACACTAAACAGGAGAGCCCTTGAATGAAGTATTGCCAATAAAATGGATTGACAAAGGATTGCCGGACTTAAAATAGAACTGCAGAACACTGTTTGACATCCATGCAGCTTCCTCATTATGGAACATTAGTAACTATTGCTGTAGGGAAAACAGCAGCTTTCAGCATTCAGTTATTCAAATACATCAAGCCCTTCATTGAAAATACAGCTCACTGAGTGTTTTTCCTGCTCAGCTAATGAGGAGCTCTTCTCACCTCTACATTTGAAGGTCACGGGCCTGATTCTCCTCTGCCTTGCACTGGTGGTTTACTCCTGTGCAAGGGTGGTGTATAATGCGATTACATCAGAGAGGTAGCATTTTACATCCACTTTGCACAAGTGCAAATGACTGCACAAGTAGAGAATCAGACCCAAGCTGGAGATATTCAAATCAAATTGAAGGCATTGGAAATAAGCATTTGCATTAGTTCTCATTGTTTTGAGTTTTACATGTACAATCCTTAATGTAATATAAAGTTCTGTAGCCTGAGATGCAGCAGTGTCTCATCCAGACATGTTCCTGGTAAATTAGACCTGCCCTGTATGAACACATAAAAGGAAAAAATCTTGCCTGTTCCTTATTTCCTGAGTTAAATGATCCATGACCACAGGCCTAGGGTGCAGAAAAATAGGTAGTGCTATAGTTCATTCCACAGCATTACCAGTATAGGTATTAGGGAGTAATGAGTTGGAAATCCTAGGGGCAAAATTGGAAGAGTTAAAACCGTCCCACTCCAGGGTGACTCTCCCATCTGAACTTGCTAACAGCGGAAGACATTTTATCAGGCAGGATAGATTAGGATTGTGTACTGGGATGGAAGGATTCTAAATGCTGGTTTATCTGTGTTTCTCTCTCTTCCTCTTCCTGTTTTCACTATGAGGATGCCCCTTGCCTGGATGGATAGGAATGGTTATCTCCCTAGTTCAGGTAGGAGCTGGATGGCTTTTAGAAATCTAGCACTTCTTTGAAATGTGCAACTGCTAATTAGTCAGCAAGAAATTAGTCCAAGCAAATTAATTCTACACTCTTAATGTGGAACTTCAGAGCTTTATAGCTCAAGGAATTTATTCAGTGACTTCTATAATTGCCTGTCTTCAAAATAAAATGAATAGCTCCAGGCTAAGAGAGGCTTTTTTAAGGAATTCCTTCAAAACTCCGGCAGCCCTGCTGGTGGAGAGTTAACATATTGCCCAGAGAGCATATCTGACCTCTGTCCTGGAGGGTCTCTCCTTCACATCATAATTTGTGTATCCCCAGTTGCCCAAATCTTAAGAGGAAACTAATAGTGACTTTGACGGAAGCAACTCATCTGCCTTTCAACTGAAAGTAATGTGCTGTGAGTACAGTGTAATCACAGCAGTGGGAAGGGTAATTAAGAGTGTTCTCCTTCATTAACTTGACTTCAAGTGACCTGACTCTTGGGTTTATACCACAAGCTGCAGATATTCCTTCCTGGAGCTGTTGGAGCAATTAAAGTTCAGTTCAAGACAGTAAGACACCAAGATTATATCTCTCTATATAATGAAGGCTAAGAAATCTGCCTTCATTTCCTTATATAGCTGCCTGATATTATGATTACTATTATTTATTATTTGCATTATTCCAATAATGCCCAAAGGCCTCAGTCCGGATTGGGCCTTATTTTGTAATTTGCCCTACAAACACATGGAAACATATTCCCTGCCCTGATAGAGTTTAGTCTAATTTAGAGTTTACAGTCTAATTTGCTATTGAATCAGGAGGTTGTCTTGCACATCTTTTCTGGATATTTTTTTTTTTTTACTTACAAAACAGGTCCAAGAGAGACTATAAGGTTGATTTTTCTGCTGCCTTCCACCTCTGCTAGTCATATATACTTGTGCAGAGGGCAAAGTGAGTGTAAATCACCACCAGATCAGAATGATGACATTTTACACCCATTTTGCAAAGATGTAAGTGATTATGCAAGGCACAAGGCAATGGAAAATCAAGTCCATAGAGGTGTACACACAAATATCTCTCTCCTTTCAGTTGCATGGGTTTGGTTGGTTTTGTTTAGTTCGTTTTCCTGTTTTGTTTTGTTTTGTTTTACTACAGAGTTCCTGTGTGAAGGCCTGGTCAAAGAAATAGGGTTTTGTCTTTGGTTCTGCTGATGGTCTTAGGATCATCTTGGTCTCTTTCAGGAGTAAGCTCCAGGTTTATGAATTAGTTTCAGAGAAAGTTCAGTCTCTTGCATGCATGAATTTCATTCTTAAGGTCAACAATTCTGTGTTCTACTGAACATTGCTGTTGTGCTAATCATGCAGCGTGAAGCTGAAAATTGGGGATGTCTGGGAGAATAGGACCAAGTCCTCGTGTTTGACCTGAAATTCCCTGGGGAGCCAGTGAAACTCCTTGGAGTCATACTCTCTACAGCCTGTGTTGTTGAGTGGTCAGGCTGTCGTATTCTTGATCAATTTTAACTTTTACAAGATCAGCAATTTCATACCTAGGAACGGAGAATCACAGTAACCAAACCAAGAGCCATGAATGCCTAGATCATTGTGCCTAAATCTGAATCTGTCAGGAAGGGGTGTGGTCTTCTTGCCACCAGTGATGGAAAAGGGTAATGGCAATGGCTATTTGGGTATTCTGAAACAGTGAGAAATCCAGTTGTACGCCAAGGTTGAAGTTTGCCTTAGCAATCTGAGGGCAATGTTATAGAGCTGACAAGTTAGTCAAATACTTCCCTCTCCCCACCAGTGCCACCTCAACCAGATCTCAGGTAGCCATTGGATATTGAGAGATTTCTTTGCATCTGATATGAAAGTGATGTAATGCAGGATGTCATCTGTGTATTGCTGACAAATAGTAGTGTCATTTTTCTGAATCTCAGTTATCCAAACCTCCTTGTTATCTTGAATAAGGTCATGCTCGTTTGATTTATTGATTTTGAAAATTCTCTCAATTATATCAGGATTCCCAATGTTCCCCACTCCATTGGGATAATTGAGATTTCACTGTATGGCTTGTACTGAAATATTGTTTGCAATTGTTTTTAATTCATGGACTGGCTATGTTTAACATCTTTCTTTAATCATTAAGGACCTGGCTATGTTTAACATCTTTCTTTAATCATTAAGGACCAGATCCTTCCATTCAAATTGGAGAGTACATTCTCCACAAATGGTCTTACTGAAGTCAGGAGTGCATATGTGGTATAAGGTGCTATTCAACATGAGTAAGAGGATCAGAATCTGGCCCTACACGAATGTAGGCAAACTTTTGTAAAGACGTTTTGTACACCTTCCTCCAGAAAAGAGTTTGGCTTCAGTAAAAGCTGCATTCAGTATCCACATATGCTGGGTTGGGTTTTGATTGAAAAGAAAAGCCCACCCCATTTTATTTCCAGGTTTGGTGAAATCTGCAGGCATCTCAGCTGGAAGGAGAAAAGAACATTTGCAATTTCTTGTTTGGGAAGATGCCAATTTGTAATTAATGAAGGGCCAAACCTCAGAAGGATTTGGTTGAATCTCCAGATTACAAACATGGCTTGTCTGATGGATTTACATTCTATTCCAGTGGCTGATACTACACTAAATTTCCGCTACCAACGGATAAAAGGGAAAAAATAAATAAAATGGTGAAGCCAAGGCTGTAAGTCTTGATTAGTAGGTTAACTCCCTTTATACTCTTCTCTTGTTTCACAAAACTTCTTTCCATTATCAGCAGTGATTTTATATTTATTTCCAGATTACTGATGAAAATGTTCAATAGCTTCAGTCTAGTACTATATTATACTATGTGGAATCCCATGAGAAACACCCCCATTCAATGATGATTCACCATAGCAACTACTTTTGGAGATCTGTCACTTAGCCAGTTCTTAATCCACTTAATATATATAGCCAAATGCAAAGATATACCCCTAGGAACAAGGAAGGCAAGGCCATTCCTACAGAACAGGGTACTGTATACCAGAAAGCAATGACTCTGAAGAGGATTTAGGGGTTATAGTGGACAAGCATCTCAACATGCTGTGACAGAAAGGCCTAATGTGATCCTTGGATGTGTAAACAGGAGGCTAGGGAGGCAAATTTCCCTCTGTATACAGCACTGGTGAGACCAATACTGCCCTACTGTATCCAGTATTGCTGTTCACATTTTTAAAAGAATGTTGAAAAATATGAGGGGTGCACAAAAGAACAAAAAAAAAAGACGCAAGGCTGGAGAAAATATGGTACGTTGAACGCTGCAAAGAGCTCAAACTGTTTAGCTTATCAAAAAGAAGACTGAGATTTGATTGCAGTGTATAAGTACTTTTATAGGGAGAAAACACTGAATGCCAAAAAGGCTCTTTAATCTAGTAAAACAGCATAACGAGAACCAGTGACTGGAAGCTGAAACCAGACAAATTCAAATTAGAAATAAGGTACAATTTTTAACAGTGAGGGTGATTGATGCTTGAAACAAACTACAAAGTAGTGAACTCTCCATCTGTTGATTTTTTCAGATCAAGACTGGATATCTTTCTGGAAGATATGCTCCAGTCAAACACAAGTTGGGCTCAATACAGGGGTAACTGGGTGAAATGTAATGGCCTGTGATATGTAGGAGGTCAGACTAAATGACTTAATGGTCCTTTCTGGCCTTAAACTACATGAATCTCTGAAATCTCTCTTTCTTCCCCCTAGCCCCTTTATATAGAAACAAAAAGAGATGTCATCATATAATTAAAGACTGTATCATAATGCACAGGCACAAAGGGGCCAATTTAAGGTTGTACAAGCAACCTTAATTCTGGGATTTCCTACCTTTGAATGCTTGACTTTCCAACCTTAATAATGTTCTTTTAATATTGTTTGTACATGTGTAATTCACCCAATATATAGATTTGCCTATCCTTATTTTAAAACTCGATGTAACAGTCTGTGCGTGGTTTATTGGCTCTAAATTAAAATATTAAAACAAAATGGTAATGGAGAGAAGGAGCTAAGCATCTGTAAAAGGCAAGAGGCCATCATAATTACCAGGATGCTAGACCATCCTAGATATTGGGATTATAGACATGCTTCTGGATTTATGTATTTATAGGTCAATGAAATCGTTGCACTAAGCTGATTCTCTCTGCCACTCAATTGCATTCATATATGGTGAGATTGAGAGTGTGCTCTGTGGATTCCACAATTGAACCTCTAGCCACTTAAAATGAAGAGATCAGCAACTTTACAGTCATTTGAAAGGGTTATAGTGGCTGGTTTATTTTGGTTAGTTGGTTTTTCAGTGGAAATTTGGTTAAGGATTGTATTTGGAAAAGAAGAATAAAATAACAAATGATTAGATAGCAATAAAGAAAAAGAAATACAGATTCTTTCTCTCCCTTCCCTGCTCCCATGCCTTCATCTCCACTGGGGGAACTGGACTCTCTACTCAGAAATATTTCTTATTCGCATTGGAGCCAAAGAAAACAGGGGAATGAGTCACACTGGTCAAGTATTGGTATAGAACAATGCTGTTTGGTGATGGACAGTGATGACAGAGCAGCTAACTGTGGGGGCTGCTTATGATCCTTTCTGGTTTGTTTTTTGTATTTATAATTTGCCTTTTCAGTCCATAAATGTTGATCCTGCAGCTTATGCATTCTGGACACAGCTATAAATGCCCAAGAGCATTTGGATTACCTGAACTGTACTTTCCAGTGCTTTCTGTCATCCTTCAGTATGTTCCCTACATTCTCTGCTTGAAAGTATTCCCAGGTCCTCCTTTCTCACAAATTTCTTTTTTTTTTTTATCTTATTCCCAGATGTGGAAAAGAATGGCAAGGAAATCGTTGCCACATCAAGGTTAATCCTCCCCCAACTTCAGTTTCCATTCTCCTTCAAAATGGTAGGTCAGGTGAAAAGACATTAACAGCATTCGAGCCATTCTTTTAGTGTTTCCCTGTGCTTATTTCTCTTTCATTGGTCTGACTTTGCAGATATTTGGACTGGCTTGGGTATTGCATTAGCTTTCCTACTGATCAAAATCACAGTCGCTGTGTTGTATTTCCTTTGGAAGAAGAAAGTGCCAAGAACGTAAGTGAAGCCTTTTATTGTGTGCAAAAGCAGACAAAAATGTGCCACAAAGCAACGGCTAACTGCCCAGTTTCTGAGGTTTCAGCTTTTAAATCTCCTCTCAGTCTGTTTGCCTTAAATATGCAGCTATAAACATAAAACTTAGCTTTGCACAACAAGCCGACCTTAGTGGACCTCAAACTGGAAACAGTGAAATGCATCTTGATTGCTCAGAGTACCTTAAATGCAACATTGTGTGGTTATCACTGAATTACAGAGCCCCAGGAGCTGTAACGCCCATCTTTCTTTACTTGATGTTTAAATGGGAGGACGTAGGAGACATCTGTGGTTTCTCAAAACTTTTAAGGCTAAATTCAGTTCTCAGATGCACACCTCCAACTCCCCTGGGAACCAGCAGGCACTGTGTGTACTTCAGAGAGCAGAGTTTTGCCCTAAATGCTTTCTAAAATATTTGCAAAACATTGAAGAACTTTTGTTTCCAAAGCATCCCCCTCTATGTGAAAATTAGTCTGCATGGAATAGAAACATTTAACAATAAAACGATAAAAAGGATTAGTTCAGAAAGACTAAATAGACAAATAAGAATCCAAACAAAATTTGTGGAACTACTAAGCTGTGTGCTTTCTTCTCTTTCACCATTCACGCTTTTACCACTTCCCCGATTCTCTTCTTCCCCGTCCATGCCCACACTCATATAGATTGTGAGGTCGTCAGAGCTGGGGCCCTATCATGTGCCTCATGTGCTGTTGGCTGTGCAAATAAAAGCAGTCTCTCTGTTGACATGCCAAAATATAAAATGACTCCACCATAATTATCAAAGGAGAAAGAAAAAACATTGCAAGAATGGCTGGAATAAAGAAGTGCTGTTTCTATAATGCTGCTACATAGGTTCTCTTTAACCAGTCATTCATTTTCTCATAATCTTTGAAAAATACCCCTCAGACTCACAGATCACTGACAGGTCTCTTGGGGTTACCTTAGCAACACTCTCTGCCTTTTCTGTTCCTCTTCTCTCAACCCTTCTTTCCATTCCTACAGTCCAGTCTCTCCTTCTCTCTCTCTCTTTTTGCATTTTCTGGATTTCTTGTTCTCTCTCTCTCTTTCTACTGCTAGTTGCCTCTCCTCTCTATGGTGTCAATTCTCCTCATCTTTCTTTCTCTCTGCCCATCTCCCCCCTGATTTTCATCCTCTTTAATGCCAGTTCCTTCCCCCCACACACACACTAGCTACCAGGGTCTCTCTTTATTGTCAACTCCTATTGCTCTTCTGCTTTGTCCACATCATTTTTGTATTGTTAGACTCCCCTCACCCTCAGTTTCTCTTCTCCAGGCTTCATCTTCCAAAGCCACCTCATCTCCTTCATGCTCCTACTTTACTGCAGATATTTTTCTCTTCACGGCTGCCCCTCTCTCCCAACATCATTGCTAAACAGTGCAAATCTATGGACTGAGGCTATTGCTGAGGAGACCCCACTAATCAACGTTCCACCATAACTAGCAAACAGCTTGGTCTTCTGGACACAGCAGTGAGCTATGAATTAAGAACATTTTTGTTCTAATCCTGGCTTTGCTACTAACTTGCTGTGTGGCCTCACCTAACTACTCTGTGTCTCTTTCCTCCTCTAAAGTGTGAATAATCAAATTTTGTTATCTTACTTCATTGGGTAGAAGGCTTAATTCATTCCAGTTTGTACAGCCCTCTGAGGTTCTTAGATAGAAGGCACTATAGAAATGTGAGATGAATAGTGCTATCCTCAGTGTCACATAAAGCTGACTGAAATTTTTAAAATTTCTATGAAAATTTGTGCAAAAATGTTTTGGTATTTTTCCCAAAACATTTTTACTGTTAATTTGACTGGCTGTAGTGTAAAGTATTATTTATTGCTATGCTACTTCTCTTCCTTCCTAAACTTTTCCTTCTACCTGCTTAAGGTTACTGAACTGTCACCCACTTGTCTTCCAGCTTCCCAGCCAGGATTTAAGGAACAGGATTTCCCCCCCACCCCCCCGCCACACACACCATTTTAATTAAATAAGCTGACAAAAGATGCCAGAATGACAGTTCTAGAATCTTCCTTTTTCTACACAGTCGAGGTACCATTGTGAAACGACAACAGCAGACAAGCAGGCAGTCTTTTTGTTCTGTGTTTGTACAGAACCAAGCACAATGCAATTCTGGGGTTCCTAAGCTCTATGGTAATAACAAATAATAATAATAGTAATAAGTGCAGGATTCCCCACACTACCCTCTGCATGTGTCTCAACTGTGACCTGGAGGGAATCACATTTGGGGATGAAAAGTCAGATAGTTCAATATCCATGGCCTAATTAGTCCTTGATCTGTCTGCTGTGATTTCCAAAAAGGTAGCTTGTGATGGTGGAGGCTTTTCTGATTCAGAGTACTATCTATTAGGAATTAGACCGAGATTACCAACTCACTTCACATACAGCACCAAACCAACATTAGACAGCAATTGTTTTAGGTCACTATTAACGTTCAGCTGATTTGGACCAAAAGTCCAGATGCACAGGTCACTGTAGCCATGAGATCATGAGGACATTGTTTCAAACTTCATCCAGGCAGCAACTCAGTATTCTTAAATGCATGTTCAGCACCTAGCACATTTTGGTAAATAATAATCATCATTAACTTACTACTGTGTTTATGCAGATCATTCCTAATTGCTTTCTTAAAAATCAAAAGCAACTCTAGGAAAAAGTGGTTAGTATTGTAACACTGAAGTCTGAGAATAAGTCTTTGAATGATAAGTGACTTGTGCATGTATAAGCATGTAAAATGCACAATGTGACAGCACCACACAGAGACCTGAGATGTTACTCCTGCTTTTAAAGAAGAGGATTTGATGCAGCAGAGGCATTTGAGTGATTGAAGGATTAACTACACCTGATACTTTACCACAGCTTGGTTTCACTACAAAGAGCAGTGTCCACTTTGCACCTTTCATGGAGTGATGTGATTTTGCACTAGGTGTTAGGCACGGGGGAAGTGTAGTGCTCTAACAGAAGAATCCTTCATTCTTTATTCAGAATGAGTGTGGCCTAAGTGAGTAGTGCACAGTTGGGTCCCTGTTTGTATAATAGCTATTAGATTAAAGGTGTTCAGGCTCTCCTACCATTATGGGGCTGCATATTCAGACATTTGCAGCTGCTCCTCCTCAGACACCCCCATAAGCTTTTGTGTTTGTTCCCATAGCACTTTAAAGGAAACAGTGGAGCTATCAGTACTGCAAAGGAACTAGCACAGGACTGTGCACAGTGATGTGTGGCACAGTTTTAGCATCTGATGGAGACCCGCTGCAAGTAATGCAGCATATCTTTTTAATCGAAAAAGCAGCTACAGGGAACAGGAGCAGGCCTATTACCCTTAGACAGCTGCTGGATTAAGGGTTATGACTCACATGATGAGATCTGTTGGATTAAATTGTGTCTTTCTTCTCCTAATGGACAAAAGCAGCCAGCCCCGTGGCTTGACAGCTGTGTATATCACTACCACAATGACATTCCAATATGGCAGTGACTACAAGGCTCTCAATTAGGGTTGTGGGCAACTTTTGTAGAGAGAGAAACCCCAAACCTGGAGGAAACCTGACAGATTCCCACATTCCTGCTTGTGATCCACAAGTGAGGTGCTCAGGCTCAGTGCCAGGCTGCCAGCCATGATCCTTTCTCCGTGGCAGATGCCCTTCCTGACTGAATGGAAGCAAGGTGCTAAGATGGCTTCCAGTTCATTGCAGTTGTCAACCCAACCTTGATTTTTTCCCTTCCAGGATAAATGTTAAACAATTACAAGAAAATCCTTTTCAAGCTGCTCAGCTGTGTTTATTTGCCGCTGTCTACTGCACTGTCAATGTCCCTAGGTCTTCTGATTCTTTTTATTATCCACCCTTTGCCTGGTCCACCAGAGACAGTGTTAGTGTACCTTGGGAGATGTTGTTCCTGTCAGTCCCAGTGAGCACAGAACTCCAGACCTCCTGGGATTTGTCAGCAGCATCACTAGTAGGCAGGGATCAGAGAGTAAACAGACTCAGAAACTCTGGGAAAATGGGTTAGAGGAGATAGTGGCAGGAGATGGAGGCTGTTCTTTTGGACAGGAGAAGAGAGGAGGTATGGTCTTCTGGTCAAAGCACAAGACTGAGAATCAACAGGCATGTAGCTCTTCTCCATAAGCTCTTTTATCAGCCTAAGAAAGCACTCCAAATGCCACCTTTGTTTGTATAGGAGCTATTTCCACCACCACTGTATTTTCCTGGAGAGGACATTCTATGCCATAGTAAGAAGATCTTGGTTTATTCTTGCCTTTTTTCAGAAATTATATTTCTGATGGCTATTACACGTAGGACAGAGAATACAAGGTAACTGGAGGAGAGAAAACCAGGAGATCACTCAGTCTTTGAGTTGAGCATGACCAAGATGAGAGATGCAAAGGCCTTTTAAAAAAAAAATACAAAGTAGCAAAAAATAATTGAGAAGAAAATGAAGTACAGAACTAGGCAGCCAAGACAGTATATTAGCAGCCTAATCAAGCAAGAAACCCAGAGATACAGTAATTCTAAACCAATCACCATAACTGTCTTTTGAGTCTACCCAGATTGCACCCTGACATACATTTCCTCTGCAGAATGGAATGACTACACTATAATGTTCAAGCCTAAATTGTGTGTAAAAAGCTTTGTAAATATTTTAGGAACTAAGACCTTTTGTTAGATTTACAGTCTGAAACATCTATAAAGTATGTGTTCAAGAGATTAGTGTAATTAGAATTGACTCATCTGTCCTTTAGCTGTTTGTTTTTTTGTTTTTCTTTTTTGTTATGAGTGTGGTAAAATTCAATTGAGGGCACACTCTTCTTATAACATAGACTGCATAGCATTGTATGTTGTGTTCTGGCTAAAACTGACAGTGTTTGGTTTTACAGTCAAGATTGAGTTACAGAATTCTGAATTGTCACATCAAAACCAATTAAATCCAAATACATTGATTTTTCCATTAAAAAAGCATGATGCAACTCAACGATCTCTTTAAACACTGACAAGTGTTTCTGTGATCAATTTAACTTTCTCCCATCTCTGATAAGTGTGTGATGCTATTTGTGGTGAGTGGAATCTGTACAAAAGCAACAGCTGCTGCTCCGTCATGGAAATGAGTTTAGCAAAAGTATCACCCATGTGATCTGGTCTGCAACCCAAGATGATTAATTCTTTCCTTTCCTTTTTGTGGTAGTTCTGGTTATGTTAGAAAACGCAATTCTATCTGAGCTGTTTCAACCATACATTTGGTTTCGTTTGTTTATCCTAAAAATCCAACCACTTTGCATTTTTTCCCCTAATTGATCCCTTCTTTTTCCAGTGTTGTTAATCTGAGATTTATTGGCTTTTCACATGCAAAGTATTCTACGTGGCTGCGTTTTATAAGCTTGACCTATGGACTGATTATTTTGGACTATGATATTTGTGAGTGATAAGTTGTTTTCACCTTTACTGTTGCGGGCTGACACAAGATATGTAACTTAATTCCCATTGTGAGACCTTGTGACGGACATCTAGCTGATGGCTGCAGCAATGAGCTATCATTTCCAACGAGAGTAATGTCAAGGAACAGCAAGCATTGCAGGAATTAGATTAACTCAAGTCACTGCTATATATGTAGTAAAATTGACTGCTCAAGAAGTTTAAAATTAGGGTGTAAATTGGTGACCAGCTGGCATCAGGAAGAATTTTCATCTTCTGTGTAATACTGAAGTTCTATGCCTCTCTCTGCAGCATCCACATTAATAACAGGATGTGGGAGTGAATGAACGGCTCTCTGTTCTAGCATGACAATCTTTATATTCCTAATTACCCAAAGGTATAATACACCATGTTCACATTCAGGGATATGGGTCCAAATTTGGAAAGTAACATCAGTTTGGCATCCATTTTTGCCAGCGCAACTTTGTGCAAGCAAGCATCTTGTAATACATTGATGGATTCAAGCACCTGCACACACAGGTGACAGGTTTTACAAATGAAAATCCACTCTGTCCACTTTTAAATAATCTCAAAATAAACTGATGGTTTTTTTTAAGTATAACTACAGGTTGTTTACTGGGAAGGTGATTTTAAAAATCCATTCATTTCAATATTACAAGTTGTCAGCTAAGACTATGGGCAAGATTTGTTTTTTAATCAATGGGAGTTAGGCATCTAAATCCCTTTAAAAATCTGGCCATACGTAATTACTCATGAGCAATTTGTTACACTAAAGAATGCTGACTGGATCACTAGAGTTTTAGCAGCAAAACAATGGTACAAAGAAAGTGATTTCATCCCACATACTGCTCCCAATATAGCACTGTTATAACTTTTAATAAGGCACATGCAATGTTATGTTCTTGTGATATTTACTTACCCTGCCTACTAGCTTTGTTGTTTGAATGTCTGGCAACAGTACTCCAGTCCGATTTCACCATACCTCAAAAAAATCATAAGCGGTTTGATTAGAAAGCTGAAAATCTGCTTGTTTATGGGTAAAAGACTGATTAATAATTGGGACTTACCAAGGGTGAGCGAGCTGTAGGGGCCTGTTTGGCTATCACGTCCTGCTGAAAAGCAAGACATATAATTCCAACTAGAAGTCAGAGAGTAAAAGGAGTGAGGGCAACTTGCAAAAGCAGGTTCTTTCAGAGCAAACCAGAACTTTGCTCCTGCCCATATCTCCTTTATGCCCCTTCCTGTCTTCCTCTGCCCATAACTCTGTTATGCTCTCCTCTCCCAAAAATTCTCTCTGTCTCTTTCAACCATTCCTGACTTTGTGTCTTCTTGCAAGTTACCCCCTTATTCTTGGAACAGCATCCTAATTAAAGTACATCAGGCTCTTCTACATTAAAATAATCTAAGACCACATGCCACTCTCTTCCTTACTGCACTGTACTGTGATGTCTTTGGGGCAGGCCTGCTTGTGCCATTAAAGTGTAAGCTTTTGAAGGCCATATCTACACTTACCAGGGATTGACGCTGCTGCAATCGATGCAGGAGGGGTCGATTTAATGGGTCTAGTGAAGACCAGCTAAATCAACCACAGAGCGCTCTCCAGTCAACTCTGGTACTCCACTGGAACAAGAGGAGTAAAGTAAGTCAGTGGGAGAGCATCTCCCGTTGACACAGCACAGTGTAGACACCACAGTAAGTCAACCTAAGCTACGTCAACTCCAGCTACATTATTCACTTAGCTGGAGTAGTGTAACTTAGGTCAACTTACCCAGATAGTGTAGACAAGGCCTGAGTCCGTAATTTACCTGTTTGGCCCAGTTTTACCTATTGTATAGCTCCAAATATCCTTACACAACACTTTGTAAATCATGCTGTATAAGTCCTTGGATGTGCAATGTATATTCATTTTTAGCAGAAGCAAGTTAAACAATTCTATTTTTACTGTCTTTTCAAAAACTGCTAGTTCACAGACACAGAACAAAACGCATCAGACCAAATTCATCTCCTGTGTAATTCCATTGACTTCAGTGGAGTTATATCAGGAAAGAATTTTGCCCTTTATTTTTTTGGTTCAGCCTTAACCAGTTTTATTATTTGAGAGTCTATGTCTTTTTAAGGAACCTGGAGGAAATCCATAGTACTGCATTTGCTAACCCATTGTACGAGGATCATAGCTCACCTGGAGAAGTAAAGGTAAGTAGTTTACAGAAGTAGAAAGTACAAAGCCACAGTGTTGTTCAAACATGCTGCCCCAGGAAAACAAATGAATGTTTTTAAATAAAGAAAATAAGTCTTACAAAACTACTATATTGCCACTGGCAGTCAAGGTAAGATTTCTGTTGCACTGTATTTTCAGCATACTAATAGCCCCATTTGAAGGCAATATAGTGTTAGGAATGTCTTTGTGGTTGCAGCTAATATTCTCTGGCTGGTGAATCTGAATAACACCTATTTTGGTTAGAATATTTAGTCAGATTTTTAAAGCAAATGCCCATTCACTGGGTCTCCCTCTCTCCTCATGCTTCTGAAAATAAAGAGCATTTTAAAGACATAGAGGGCTAGCTAAACTACAGCACTTAGCTACATGTATGCAACACCACTGAATTTAGTGAAAACTATGATATACACTCTAATCTTTTAAACACATTACAATGTGCATTGCTATAAAATATTATAAACAAAAAGACTGCAGAATATATCATTATTGGGACTGCTTTACCTAATCCCATTTGCTGAACGTAACTGAGTTTACTCTACTAATAAAACATTGCTAATTAAATTATACATCTAACACCTTCATACAGTTGTGAAGATTCAGGAAGAAAAGATTCAAGCATCAAATTATATAGTGGGCCAAAAATTCTGCTGTAAGTTAGACAGTTCAACACCATTAACTGAATGCATCTCAGTTACATAACTGTGGCATTATGATTTATTTTTTAATTTAAAAATAATTCATATGAAGAACATTATCCATATGCCTTGGAAATAAAAGGTGCAAATTAAATCTTAAAGCATCTTCCCTACCTCATTCTTAGACTACTCTTATCAGAGCTATAAGAATTAGGCTAGGTTTGCCATGGCAAATAAAATTTCTCTTATCCTTTCCTTAGTAAGTAATATCAGATTCCACCAGAGTATTAAACAGGATTAACGATGACATGCCATTTACTTTCTATAAAAAGTTCCTCACATCTGATTTTGGAAACATTAGATCAGATTCATTCACTTGCAGGTTTGGGTTTGTAAGAGCATGTTGGAAACATTCCCATTACGATCATGTCCATTTTACTAGGACACTTCCATTTTAGTTAAAATAGATTCTTGACAGGCTTCATTTAATAGCAAGTTGAAAAACAGAAGTGTGGTGTCAGAAGAGATATTTTCATACTGGATGAAAGATCTCTGGGCACTGTGATTGAAATCCGGTGCTCCACTGGATTTTCTCTTTTGTTTTCTTTAAGAATGAAATGATATGTGCTTTCTATAATTTTTTCTGCAAGAGCCAAAACAAAGGTTACACTATTTTCCCAGCGCTTAAAGAACATTACGTTTGAATGACTCATATCTCCAATCAGAAAATAGAGTCAAACAGTAAAAGTATCACTAATCTTCAGATGAAAACAATTAAGTACTTAACAAACTCAGTTTAACTGACCTTGCTGATAGTCTCAATCTAGATCTACCATTGCCACATTTTTGCCCATATAATTGTATAATTTGTTGTTTATCTTTAATTTTTTCTCTCAGTTGTATCCTTTGATGGCAATATTTCTGGTGTGTGTCTCTTTAATGTCACTTACTGTTGAATACAGTTGCTCTGAAGCTAATATATCTCTTTTGTAGTCTCCTGAGTGTATTGCCTCACCCGTTGTTCAAATTAGTGTTTCCCCATGTCAAACACAGCAGGAGGTATGTATCAATAATTTTCTTTTCAGAATACCATATTTATTCCTATGATGGGTATTTCAAACCTCTCTCAAATTATTGCATAATTGACAAACTACTTCTCTACTTTGCCTTGTTTCTGCTTGCATTTGCTAAATATTACAGAAAAGATTTCATAGATAAGCATATTTAGGCACAGTACTAAGTATGACGCTGACTTTACTACAAAGTAATAGAGTCCTGTGGCACCTTAAAGACTAACAGATGTATTGGAGCATAAGCTTTCGTGGCTGAATGCCCACTTCGTCAGACACAACATCTGTTAGTCTTTAAGGTGCCACAGGACTCTTTTGTTGCTTTTTACAGATCCAGACTAACACAGCTACCCCTCTGATAGCTGTGTTAGTCTGAATCTGTAAAAAGCAACAGAGGGTCCTGTGGCACCTTTAAGACTAACAGAAGTATTGGGAGCATAAGCTTTCGTGGGTAAGAACCTCACTTCTTCAGATGCAAGTGTTTGTTTTTAACTAAATTATTGATTGAAACAACCTTGTATGGAGTTTAATTTGAAATTCTGAATTAAGTTGCAAATCCCAAATTAAATGTTTTTTCAAATCTCCTTATTAGGGTTTTCTCTCTAAAAGGACTAAGACATCTACTCAATTTGAAACATTTCATTATACCAAATACAGTAAATGCAAACAGACTGCTCTTCTGGGTATACTGTGTTCAGCTCATAATTAAGAAAATTTCAAGACAAATGATTATGCTACTGAATTGTATTGAGAGGTGCCAACCTTAAATTGAATCTTTAGCTTCTCTGAGAGTTTTACAAAATGGAAATTCACTGTCATAGTTCTAAGTGCTACTAGCCATTCCGTTGCTTGCTTATAATAATCTCTCAAAAGAGTCTTAGATAATCTGTTAAATAGGATTTCGTCTTTCCTTATTACATATAGCAGTATTAGGAGGTGCCATCAATGTAATATTAAAGGAAGGGCTGGGAACTTACTGAAATTTATAGATATTCCACCATCCACAACTTTTAGCAGCAATGCAACCCAGGTACAGCTGAAGCTACTGCCATGAACTTCATTCAATTGCTTAATGTAGCATAGCATTTCACAGTCATTCAACAGTTTAACCCTTATCAGTAAGGCAGTTGCTCTAGAAATAGTATGGGATGACAAAAGGCCTTCCCTGGAGAGTAACTTTATATCCTTGTCCATAAGTCAATGTATATAGTGCTTTAAACACCACTCCAGGGATGAGCAATCAGTTACTTAACCAAAGCATCCCTATAATAATGATGCAGCAAAAATGTACTCAATGGGCTAGATCACCATCATCATTATACATTCGTATTACAGTAGCACCTAGAGACCCAAATCAGAATTGGGGCCCCATTGTGCTAGGGACTGTACAATCGCATAGTAAGATAATCCCTGCCCAAAAATGCTTATTGTCTATACAGACAAGACAGACACAGGTGGGAAACAGAGGTATAGAGAGATGAACTGACTAGCCCAAGGCCACCCAGCAAGCAGTTACTTCAGGAGAAGTATGCTTGTTTACACCAGCTGAGAATCTGGGCCAAAATGTTTGGGATTCTTGGCTTACTTTGAACATAAGGATGGTTGCTGGGGCAGGTGTCATTGCATGTTATTTGGATAACCTAATATCTACTACCATTCTTGTACCTATTTCCATATAGCACTTACTGCTGAGATAACATTTTTATGTCTTTCTTCTAGCATGCTTCCAGTAAAGATACAAGTGCCCCTTCCTTTGCCAATCCTCTTTATGGCAAAGCAACAGAAAACATGGAGAACTTGTGCAATTTCTTCAAAGTAGACATACAATAGAATTGATACTGTGTGTAATTTTTTTTTCTTTGTCTGACTATTTTGTTTCTAAAATCTAGTGGAAAGTATGTGATTAGGATACTGCATTAGTAATTTGAATGAATGTGAAATAATTCCTCAATTAAAATAATTATGTTCTAAATATAGCACTACTGTGAAAATAGCATCTATGCATATGTGAAAGTTTAAACCTATGTGATATTTCTCTTGGTACAAAAATAGACTGGTAACTGTAACTATGAATTCACTGCACATTTGAACAGTTGAAATTCCAGTATATTAATAAAAAGAAGTTTCACTTAATCCAAACCATTGTCTTGGTTTTTTTTGCGTTCTAATTTTACTGCTATTATTGAGAAAAGATTACTCATTTCTGTAATTTTGAACCATAAGGGCACTTAAATAGTTATTTTAGTGTTCCAAAGAGAAAAAGTAGGAGAGCTAATGTACCATCCAAACAAGCAGACCAGGCTATAGCAAAGTGATTATAATAAATGTCTTAGTCTTGGGTCTGAATACTAGCTTTGCAAGTCAGAAGTCTGACACACTGTGTTGTATACTTGACTTCACAAAGACATAAAAATTAACATTGAAAACCATTATGTGATGGAGCAAGGCCAGATGGCTATAATAATGTAGTGGGGGACAGATATATTAGCCACAGGCTAAACAAATCCCTGGTACCAGGATAAGCAAATTGCAGCTGTTCCAAGTCAATTAAGACACCTGGGGCCAATTAAGATACCTTTTCAGGTATCTAAAAGGGTGTCATAAGGAGGAGGGAGAAAACTTGTTCACCTTAGCCTCTAAGGATAGAACCAGAAACAATGGGTTTAAACTGCAGCAAGGGAGGTCTAGGTTGGACATTAGGAAAAAGTTCCTAACTGTCAGGGTGGTTAAACACTGGAACAAATTGCCTAGGGAGGTTGTGGAATCTCCGTCTCTGGAGATATTTAAGAGTAGGTTAGATAAATGTCTATCAGGGATGGTCTAGACAGTATTTGGTCCTGCCATGTGGGCAGGGGACTGGACTCTATGACCTCTCGAGGTCCCTTCCAGTCCTAGAATCTATGAATCTATGAAGATCTTTCCAGAAGGCAGAGAAGACAGCTAGGTTGATTGGGACACCTGAAGCCAATCAGGGGCTAGCTGAAACTAGTTAAAAGCCTCCCAGTTGACCAGCTGTATGTCAGAAGCTGTGCTGTTGGTCAAACTGAGCAGTACAAACCATACCAGGCCCAAGGAAGGAAGGAAGCAAGCAAGCAAGCAAGCAAGCAAGCCCTGAGGTAAGGGTGAAGTAGATATAGAGATGGTGGGGGTTGCTATGGGGGAAGTGGTTCAGGAATTGTATGTGTCCTGTTTCCAAAAGGTCCACTACCATAGCTGATACTATTAGGGTCCTTGGGCTGGATCCTGGAGTAGAGGGTAGGCCTGGGTTCCCCCTGCCCATATTAATGACTGAGAGACAACAAAGATTGTGCAAGGGAAAGTAGCTTCTCCTCATGTCCCTTGCTGGCTTATGATGAAAATGGCCCAGTAAGCTGTGACCCTTAGCCCTTCTCTCTTTAGGGAGATGTGGAGTGTCACAGTGAGCCTCTAAGGCTAGCAAAATCTGCCAGAAAGTGTGGGACAAGGACAGAGCTTTGTCACAATACCTACTCAAACATCCTTCTGCTCTGCTTTTCACCACAAGTTACTTATGTTTTTAGGTTGGTGGTTGATAGAAGGTAGATATTAGCTTCTACAACAAACAGCTTCCCTGCTGAATAGGTTGTTTCCCACCAGAGCCAAGAATTGTGGCCTCCTAACCTTAGTGGAATTCTGAATGATGAGTGGGATTTTAGGGGGTGATTGCCTCCTAATTTTGAATATAATCTGTGATGCAAGGACAAGATTTGAGATGTCTATAGTTTAAGTAACTTTGCAATACATCTTCCTCCACAGAGTCTAATAGGCTCATATAGCTGACAAAATTCTTTTTTATTTTGCCCTTACAGAAATATTCTGCAGGAAAGGGACAAAGCACTTTCTGGGACCATTACCATAGAATACCGTAACTTTCTGGTAACGGCTTTCTCCTCTTGATTCAAGGTTGAAGTATTGAAAGAATAAATATGGAAGTAATTTGCTGTACTACCCTTGCAAGCCTGGTGCATTGAGAAATGGGGCTTGACCCTGCGAGGTGCTGAGTAACATCAACTCCTGAGATTTCAATTAAGTCCAGAAGAGTTGTTTGCTTTCAGCATTATCAAGAGGTTCAAAACTTACAAGAGTGAGTCCTTGTAGTAGAATTCTCATTTATTCTGCCATAGCCTGACTTTAATTCCAAAATTGTGCTAACACTGTGAAACCCTGAAGTGTTGTATGTTGTAGCCCTTCATTATCTAAACATGCTGTTGCATTTTGCATTGCTATAAAACGTTAGTGATGGCAAATATTACAATTAACAAATACATACAGTTTTACCCAGTCCCTCTTACTGAACAAACTCAACCATTTTATTACATAACAAAACTAATCAGTTATTATCCTTAACAGAGGCACATAGATGTAAACAACTATATTGGCAATACTGAATGAATTCTTGAATATCCTTTATTTTCAATAGCTGTTTCCTGACATTTAACCTGGAGGAGCAACAACTCTTATTTAATCTGTATACCACAGTGGGACTTTTACCTAAATCCTCTTCAGATTTTACATTTAGATCAGATGGCTTTTACACTTCCTTTTAAAATACTTTTTCCCTTTCATCTTTCCCAACCTTCAATTATTTTTCACTACCCATATTGCACCAGGAACAAAAGATTCATTTATATCTGCTTAATAGTAACTGTCTTGTGCTTGACAGCTGAGGAGCAGCAGGCAGACTACTGTATTCAAGACAGTATTATTTCCATCCATTTGGTTGGGACTTTACAGCAAGCTGCCTGTAAACAGTCTCTTCTTAGAGCCAAAGAGAATTCACATTTTCACTTTCACTTGCCACAAGTTTGATACTAAAAAATATCTAAAACCAATGCCAGAAAGAAAATAAATATTGTTAAATCTTTGTAGTTGGGTTTTTCTCCACTGAATACCAGCCCTTGATTAAATACACTCTATAAGCTCATATTCATACTCTGTGCTGCTGAGCATTATGAATGAGGGTTGTTTGCTGGGAAGATGTTAGTTGACAATATCCTGGAGACTTTGTCTTAGTCTAATGTATGTACACACCTGAACAGGAATATCAGACTGCAAAAGCAACATGCAGCACAAATCTTTAGGCAAAGCTCTGGCCTAGTTTGCAGCCAGACAGTTTCTGTGCTTATCTCATAGTTATCCAGATATCCACAACCCTGCCTCAACACAAAGAGTCAGACTCTAGAATTACACTAGCATAACTGAGACCAGAATAACTCTAATGTAATCATTTGAACACTTCACTAGAATTATTCTGGATTTACACTAGTGTAAAAGATCAGAATCTCTCTCAAATGTTCTTTGGACCATGTTTACCTGACTTGTGCAAACAAGTTCAGTCGAAGGTGTCTATGTAACGTGGGGTTGCACATATCAACATGCGAAACTGAATCTTTTAAACTCTGGCTTATTTTGTCAGCTAGGAGAACCTTATTTTGTGTCTTATCAAGAGGGAAGAAGAACGCTAATAAATTAACAAAGATAATTCATGAGTTACTCCTCAGGGCATTCTGCACCCCAAAATTAAACATTCTGCACACAATATTTTAAAATTTTGCAAATTTTTTTTGTCAGATAAAGGCTCCAGCATGGCATTGGGGAGCACAGACCACTGACTGCACAGAGGTGGGAGATCACTGTGCAGCTCCCCCCGGGACATGGACTCAGCAGTGAGGCTGCACCCAACCCTGACACAATGCAAGACTGGGCCTGCCCCAGAAACACCCCAGGGCCCTACCCCTCCATGCCAGGTGCACCAGGTATGGGCAGGCAGGCTCAGCGAGGCAAGATCCAAGTGTGGGGGGGATCCAGGTGTGGGTTGAGAGGGTTCTGTGTGGGGCAATCTGGGTGTGGGTGGCTCAGTGGGGGATCTAGATGTGGTGGGGGGGGATCTGGATGCACAGGGGCTGTTGAGGGGTTCTGGGTGCAACAGTAGTGGGACTCTTTGTGGGGGCTCCAGGTGAAGTTGACTGGGGCTTAGTGGGGGGTGGTTCTGGGTGTGAGGAGGATAGAGCTCAGTGGGGGGGTGTCTGTGTGTGTGGGGGGGGGAAGGGGGTCCATGGGGGTGTCCAGATGCTGAGCGAGTGGGGATCCAGGTGCAGGTGGTTGGGGCTCAGTAGGTTGAGGAGAGGGTAGGGGTGGCTTGTCAGGGTGGTCCAGGTGCAGGCAGAGTGGGGCTTGTTTGGGGGGGGGGTTCCTGGATGTGATGGGGGTGAGGCTAGGCAGGAGGGTCTGGGTATGAGGGGGTCTAGATGCATGGGGGTTGGGCAGATGGGGGGAACAGCTCCCTGCACAATGACCCCACCCCCTGCAGCTGAGGAGCAATGGGTGTAGGAAGCATGGGGGGAGAGTTTGCAGAGCTTCCTACAGCCAGGGGAGAAATCTAGCGGGGGGTCTGACACAACCTTGGATGCCAGGCAGGGGAAGATGAAGTCCCATCCTCTCCATCCCAGCCAGGACTAGCAGGTGAGCCCAGTACAGGGTAGGAGCCACCAGCCTGGGTCTTCCCCTGCCTCACACTGATTTATTTTTCTGCTGTTTGTGTTGTGCACCCAAAAACATACTTCTGGGGAGGGTTTCATGACTGGTTTTCTGGCTTCCTGATGCTTCTCTGTCAAAGTCATTTTTCTGTGAGGAAGCAAAGAAATCTGCAGGGGGACATAAATTCTGCACATGCGCAGTGGTGCAAATTTCCCCAAGGAGTATAAATTAGTGTACTAAGGGCATATTGCTACCTGCCATGAAATAACCTGTGAAAATAGAGGGGGGGTAAAATATGTACAGAGGGGGAACTTTTATGCTCTAATCCTTGAAAGTAAAACTGAACCACTTATTTTCCTATTAGTGTGTTTAAATCATGTGACTAAGAAACTCTCCTACACTGGCATATATAGGGGGTAATGAAGTATAAAATGCAGCAAACTACAGGCAGGGAAGGCACAAGGAGGAGCGTGGTAGCCCATGGTATGCTATTTCCACACACACACACACACACCCCACCTTGCCACTGGCAGCTCCTCTACAGCAGCCCCACCTTCTTGAAATCACATGCAACTGGCTGGAAAGGTGGTTGAGCTTGGCCACTTTGTGCCGTGTTCCCATAGCAGCCCACTATTGCTCAGATGGCAAATTGCCAACTAAGCTAATGGCACTTGTTTCATCTTTAATTTCTCCATTGTAGCTTTAACTACCCTCCAAAGGCCATGGGCTACATGGAAAGGATTTAGGCACCTGTAAATTTAAACACTTAAATCCCAGATTCAGGCCCCAATGGGATTCACAAAACTTCAGCTTCCCCCAAGCCCTGTAAGTGCCTAGACTTGCTCAGGGCCCCAATTTTTGCAGTAAAAGTACTCTAGGTGCATTTGTTTCTTCCTCTGGGTGTGTGCACTGCAGCCCAAGCCCAGAGCAATGCATGCACTGGGGAAATACAGACATTCCTCCACCTAAACTGTGGGGTCCAATCCAGCAGGCATCCTCAGATCTCACCTACTGGATCAGCCCCTCTAAGCATGCATTCACAAAATGGCCTAGAGAGGGAGGAGGAAGAGGACCCCCTTTGTAACTTTTAGCCCCCCCTGGTTAGGGTACTCGGGATGCAGGAAGCCCCCAGTTCAGGTCCTCCCTCCATCTCAGGGGGAGAAAGGATATGAAGTGGGATCTTCTACTGTTCAGGTGGGCGTCTCCTGTATACCAGTTTATTCTTCTCCCCTCCTCCCTGACTTCTTGCTAAAATGGCATAAGTGCTGAATGCCTAGAAAGGGTTGTAGCTGAGAATCCCAGGCAGAGGGAGTTGTGGGGATTAATACACACCTCTTGGCTTGGCATCGCCCATTGACTAGCTTAGTCAGGGAGCCACCTAGCCTGCTGGCTTTTGAAAAGCTCATTCTAAGGTGCCTCTCTCTCTCCCTAATCATTGTCTAGAGAGCCTCGAGGCTGAACTTGGGCATTTGTGAATCCCAGTGATTTTCTAGGCACCTAAAAGTGAGATGTGGCAACAGGAAAGTAGTCTACAGCCTTAGTGGGGGAGCCAGCAACAATATGGCACTTGAGCCAGCTATGCTAGTTGATGGTTTGGGCACTTGGAAACATGCCAAAAGGGCAATGGCTAAGCATGGCTGGCCATGATCTGGGGGGATTGCTTGCAGATATGTAAGCTCTCCATTAGTGGCAGGCCAACTCATGTAGGCCACCCACAACTAGACCCAGCCCAAGGAAAGGGGTGATCATTCCCTTAGTCCAGTGACTGTTTAAATGTAATGTTGACCATTTTTGCACACAAGCAGATACTGGCAAATCAAGGGCCAGACTAAGTGTCATTTCACAGAGCTTCATAGATATGAGTAAAGGTCAGTCAAACTCAGGAAGCCGTCTAGACCGCAAAACTAAGAATGCCAAAGAGGTCTTCCTACTCAGTGCGATTGTGTGCGGGTAGTCCGTGGTGCATGCCATACTGAGATAAATGAGTTAAAAAGAAAAACCTGAAGACAGGTTACCCCAGGGAATTCTTTAATCTTATGAGTAATTATATCATCAGTTCCAGACTAAAGACTTTGGATCATAATTGCAGGAGAGTCAGTTGGCACTCATTCAGCCCAGTGTTTAGCATGCAGCTATGGAGACTGTACACATATAAAACACACAAGAAATGAAAAGTCATAGTGGTTTGATATTTGTTGCATTTTCCAAGTGTTTGGAAAATTGGACTAAATCAGTTTAGAGTATTTTAAAAGCAGTTATACCAACTCTTCTTTTAAATGAGCTATTTTTTGGTTTGTTCTTCAGTTTGAGCTCTAAATTTGAATCTTGATCCTTAGAATCTCCAATTTTTCTTCTCTAGATCATGTGGGTCATTCCTGTGGCAAGCTTTTATGATGTATATGCCAGGTGACGTTACAAAGTCTTAGCCAACATTATTATATTTTTGATACCAAAAGATAAAAATACAATGGATTGAGCAGTAAAGCATAATCACCTAGACACATCAAACATTAATAGTCTATTTGGCATTCATAGGAACAGCTTAACAAGAAGTGGACACTAATAAGTACTACATTACAACTGGTCTCCAATGAAATGAGTATTACACTTGCATTTCATATCTAAAGTACTCACCATGATGCACATAAAGTGTTGTCAGGGAATTAATGATTGCTACATACTGCAAAAAGGGGCAGCATTCATTGTAACAATTAATCATGGAATAAATAAACTCAAGGAGGTCGGTAGTACTCTTAGCATTACATACCACCCTCAGTCTATGTGGGGAACTTCTAGTAATACCAAGAAAATCAAGAGCATTAAGGAAAAGAGCCCTATCTGTTTCAGTACCAGAAACTGAAAATCCATGGTAAAGAAGGCCCTACTTCACTTGCAAAATTGCAGATTCCACAACATGAGGCTTCCATTGCACTTTTGAAAGCGGATGCCCCCACTCCCATCCCTAGGCTGCCAACAGCAGGTGCCTTCCTTCAATTTTATTTGCAATTTAAAAAATAAATTGCATATAAATCTTGACACTGAAGCAAAAGGTTTGGTTTCAGGTCAAAGGAAAGGTTTTGTTTAATTGGGGGAAAAATGTTTTAAGTCAATCAAATATTCAAAAAAAGCTTATGGGGTCAACCTGACTTCCCCCCCCACCCCCCGAGCTTCCAGGAAACTGAAACATCTATTGTAGACGTGCCAAAGTTCCTAGGCCTCTTTGTCTCATTTCACACCATGACACAAAAGACAATGTGTGATACATTTAGTTGCTGCAGCATCTCCAGTAAGGAATGATGGTATGTTGGTGGAGGAAGAAATTTTTGTGGGGGAGGGGGAAGGTCTTATCAGACACACTGCATATAAAAAGTAATGTGGTGGGGAAAGCAAGCATAAGGCAGTCAGGGATTTTGTTGTTATCAACTTCGTATTTACAATAACGAATGGTACAGCTGTTTTCTCTGTGAAAGCTGTGACATGGATTTTAAATCTGAAACAAAACAGCGTTTGTGACTTCATCCTTGACACAGGATTATGCAGTGGTTTATTGGTATTAACATTTTGCTGGAGGTTACAATAAAGAGGAGAGACTCAATTTGACTCTAGAAAGTAAAATTGCCATGTTTCATCTTCATCTTCCTTTGAGCTGGTGTAGGTAGAATCTGTTGGGGGAGAGACAGCTAGTTCCTCCCTCCCAAGCTTCCACCTTACTGTTCTCCTTCCCCTCCCGCAGGGTGGGAGCTTGTCACAGTGCAGTATTTCAGATCCAGTCTAGGTTTTTGCTCACTAGATGGCCTTAGGGATCCACTTTCTGTTCTATGCAAATAAGTTATGCAGCCTAAGTTGAAGATTTTATATATATATATATATATATATATATATGAAAGTTAAGAGACAAGATCCTCACAGAAACCTTAACTTTGGTCCCTGTTGCCAGTCCGTTACAAGGGCAGTATCACCCAAGGATCTGTGCAATATATGTTCTCACTTAGGGCTTGATCAACACCCATTGAAACTGATGGAAAGCTACTCACTGATTTGAATGGGCATTTTATCAAGCCCACAGTGTCCCACACATTCAGTTCACTTATGCATGTGCACACATAAAAGAGAGACTTGCAGGTACACCCCTAATCCACCAACAATCCTTGCAGGTTGCAGCAGTATTAGTGCTGCCTGCTAGATTGTGGAATAGAAAGGGGAGGGGGGGGGGGACAAAAGGATGGAGAAGCTACATTAGGCCTTTCAGATCTTATTTCACAGTCTCCAACAAAGTCTAGCGCCAAGGTATGGCTCTAAGTTCTGTGCATAGAAAATCTCAGCCTTAATGTTGCATGGATGATGCTTTCAGACCCCATTAAAGGCCATTGAAGCCTTGTCTGATTATAGGTAAAACTGCACTAATAAATGCGAGGCTGAGGGTGGAAAATTAGCTGCAGAATATTACAGAACCGGTGGCTTTAGGAATCCTGATTAAAAAGGTCAGATAAGAAGCACAGTCATTGGCAGAATTGAGCTTTCCCCCCATGGTCATTTCACTACGTTGTAAGAAGAACAGGAGTACTTGTGGCACCATAGAGACTAACAAATTTATTTCAGCATAAGCTTTCATGACCTACAGCCCACTTCTTCAGATGCATAGAATGGAACACACAGACAGAAGATATTTATACATACAGAGAACATGAAAAGGTGGAAGTACGCATACCAATTGTAAGAGGCCAATCAATTGAGATGAGCTATCAGTAGCAGCAGAAGAAAAAACTTTGAAGTGATAATCAAGATGACCCATAGAAGGTGTGAGGAGAACTTAACATGGGGACGGGGGGGTGGGGAATTCAATTAGTGTAATGACCCAACCATTCCCAATCTCTGTTTAGGCCTAAGTTAATGGTGTCTAATTTGCATATTAATTCGAGTTCAGCAGTCTCTCTTTGGAGTCTGTTTTTGAAGTTTTTTGTTGCAAAACTGACACCTTCAAGTCTGTCACTGAGTGATGAGAGGTTGAAGTGTTCTCCCACTGGTTTTTGAATGTTATGATTCCTGATGTCAGATGTGTCCATTTATTCTTTTGCGTAGAGACTGTCCAGTTTAGCCAGTGTACATGGCAGAGGGGCATTGCTGGCACATATGACGTTGTTAGATGTGCAGGTGAACGAGCCTCTGATGGTGTGGCTGACGTGGTTAGGTCCTATGATGGTGTCACTTGACTAGATATGTGGACAGAACTGGCATTTGGCTTTGTTGCAAGACTAGGTTCCTGGGTTAGTGTTTTTGTTGTATGGTGTGCGATGAGTATTTGCTTAAGGTTGGGAGGCTGTCTGTAAGCGAGGACTGGTCTGTCTCCCAAGGTCTGTGAGAGTGAGGGATCATCTTTCAGGATAGGTTGTAGATCTTTAATGATGCGCTGGAGAGGTTTCAGTTGGGGGCTCAAAACTGGATACTCATGAAAACACAACCTTCCACACAAACTTCCTCATGGATAGACTTTACAAAAACTAGACAAGCCATTTACAATACAAACTTTGCTTCTCTACAAAAGAAAAAGGACACTAAACTGTCTAAACTGCTACATGTCACAAGAAGCCACAACAATAGCTCCCTTACCCCACCCAACAATATTGTTGTTCTTTCCAGCTAGTCTTAGCCCAGCAGAAGAATCTGTCCTATCTCGGAGCCTTTCCTTTTGTCCTTCCAGACCCACAAACATGATACAGTTCTGCGGTGACCTAGAATCCTACTTTCGCTGTCTCTGACTCAAAGAATATTTCCAACACACCTCTGAACAACATACTAACCCACAGAATCCTTCCTACCAACATTACAAAAAGAAGGATTCTGCATGGACTCCTCCTGAAGGTCGAAACAGACTGGACTTCTACGTAGATTGCTTCTGTCAACGTGCACGGGCTGAAATTGTGGAAAAGTAGCATCACTTGCCCCATAACCTAAGCCGTGCTGAACACAACGCCATCAACAGCCTCAGAACAACTCTGACATCATAATCAAAGGCTGACAAAGGAGGTGCTGTCTTCATCATGAATAAGTTGGAATATGAACAAGAGGCTGCTAGGCAGCTCTCTAACTCCACATTCTACAAGCCATTATCCTCTGATCCCACTGAGTACCAAAAGAAACTACACCATCTGCTCAAGAAACTCCTGGAAAAAAGCACAGGAACAGATCTGTACAGACACATGCCTAGAACCCCGACCAGGTATATTCTATTTGCTACCCAAGATCCATAAACCTGGAAATCCTGGATGCCCCATCATCTCAAGCATTGGCACCTTAACAGCAGGATTGTCTGGCTACGTGGACTCTCTCTCCTCAGGCCCTACGCTACCAGCACTCCCGGCTATCTTCAAGACACCACTGACATCCTGAGGAAACTACAATCCATTGATGATGTTCCAGAAAACACCATCCTGGTCACTATGGATGTAGAATTCCTCTACACCAACATTCCACACAAAGATGGACTACAAGCTATCAGGAATAGCATCCCCGATACCATCACGGCAAACCTGGTGGCTGAACTTTGTGATTTTGTCATCACCCACAACTATTTCACATTTGGGGACAATATATACCTTCAAGTCAGCGGCACTGCTATGGGTACCTGCATGGTCCCACAGTATGCCAACATCTTTATGGCTGACTTAGAAAAACGCTTCCTTAGCTCTCGTCCCCTAACGCCCCTACTCCACTTGCGCTACATTGATGATATCTTCATCATCTGGACCCATGGAAAAGAAGCCCTTGATGAATTCCACCATGATTTTTAACAATTTTCATCCCACCATCAACCTCAGCCTAGACCAATCCACACAAGCGGTCCATTTCCTAGACACTACTGTGCTAATAAGCGATGGTCACATAAACACCACCCTATACCGGAAACCCACTGACCACTATACTTACCTACATGCCTCCAGCTTCCATCCAGGACACACCACACAATCCATTGTCTACAGCCAAGCTCTAAGATACAACTGCATTTGCTCCAATCCCTCAGACAGAGATAAACACCTAGAAGATCTCTATCAAGCATTCTTAAAACTACAATACCCACCTGCTGAAGTGAAAAAACAGATTGACAGAGCCAGAAGAGTACCTAGAAGCCACCTACTACAGGACAGGCCCAACAAAGAAAATAACAGAACACCACTAGCCACCACCTTCAGCCCCCAACTGAAACCTCTCCAGCGCATCATTAAAGATCTACAACCTATCCTGAAAGATGATCCCTCACTCACAGATCTTGGGAGACAGACCAGTCCTCGCTTATAGACAGCCTCCCAACCTTAAGCAAATACTCACCAGCAACTGTACACCATACAACAAAACACACTAACCCAGGAACCTATCCTTGCAACAAATCCCAATGCCAGCTCTGTCCACATATCTAGTGGAGTGACACCATCATAGGACCTAACCACATCAGCCACACCATCAGGGGCTCGTTCACCTGCACATCTACCAACGTGATATGTGCCAGCAATGCCCCTCTGCCATGTACATTGGCCAAACTGGACAGTCTCTACGCAAAAGAATAAATGGACACAAATCTGACATCAGGAATCATGACATTCAAAAACCAGTAAGAGAACTCTTCAACCTCTCTCATCACTCAGTGACAGACTTGAAGGTGTCAGTTTTGCAACAAAAAACTTCAAAAACAGACTCCAAAGAGAGACTGCTGAACTCGAATTAATATGCAAATTAGACACCATTAATTTAGGCCTCAACGGAGACTGGGAATGGTTGGGTCATTACAGTAATTGAATTCCCCCCCTCACCCCATGTTAAGTTCTCCTCACACCTTCTATGGGTCATCTTGATTATCACTTCAAAGTTTTTTCTTCTGCTGCTACTGATAGCTCATCTCAATTGATTGGCCTCTTACAATTGGTATGTGTACTTCCACCTTTTCATGTTCTCTGTATGTATAAATATCTTCTGTCTGTGTGTTCCACTCTATACATCTGAAGACGTGGGCTGTAGCCCACGAAAGCTTATGCTGAAATAAATTTGTTAGTCTCTAAGGTGCCACAAGTACTCCTGTTCTTTTTGCGGATACAGACTAACACGGCTGCTACTTTGTAACCTGTCATTACGTTGAGTGTTTGCTTGGTGTTCAGTCATATCATGGAAAAAACCCTAACCCTTTCATTTGCATATCCAGATGGTCAGTGAAATCTGGATACAGTTTTTAGGAGAGTTAGTCACCTAGCCAATGTTGCAGATGAAAATAGTGTCTCACGTTCAGCTGCAATGATTGTAGTTCATTAATTTGAGGCTGGATCACGTGCACCCTGTACACATGGGTGAGAAGATATCATTTAAGAAGGAGAGAAGAGGGACAATTCTTCACCATGCACAGGAGGGGACATTAGTCACCTTGCTGGTGGTTAGAATCTTATTGGTGACCACAGAGATCCTCATTCCCATGGGTGAGCATGTCAGGTAGCCCATAAATGCCATGTGAGTGCACTCGCTCTGCCTTGTGGGGTGTAGAATGATTGGGAATGCAAAATTGTGGGTGCAACTGTAGAGAATGAATTGAGCCCATTTTAAAATTTAGCACTTTAAATATAATTTTAAAAAAATCAAGAAAACATCTGTGAAAATATAATGCCTGCAGTGCTATCAAGGTTATATATGACCGACTTTCATGTAGCATATCAATGTAGGTCTTTAAGTTAAATTTTCTAGTGGCACTTTTCACTAACAGCCAAATTTCTCACAAAACATTTGAAAGAAGAGCAATAGAACCGGGGGCGGCTGTAGCGTTGGGTTTTTTGTTTGTTTGTTTGTTTTTGGTGCCACAAGCATGGCAGGCAGGCTGCCTTAGACGGCATGCCTACGGGAGGTCCACCGGTCCCACGGCTTAGGTGTTCCCACCACTGAATTTCCGCTGAATCCACGGGACCGGCGGAGCTCCCACGGGCATGCCGCCGAAGGCTGTCTGACTGTCGCTCTCGCAGGGACTGGCAGGGCGCCCCCCGCAGCTTGCCACCCCAGGCACGCACTTGAAGTGCTGGAGCTGCTGCTGAGTAGAACTTCTTCATATGGGAGAAATTCTCATGCTCCTAACCTTTCCCTTGAATGTGCTTCAGGTTTCCTAACATGCACACCAAATTCTGAGATTGAGTAAGATGTTAAGTGAATATTTATATTGTTGAATTTCTTTAAGTATGAAATAACTATAGAGCTGCACAGCAGCGGCTCCAGCGCTCCAAGCGCGTGCCTGGGGTGGCAAGCCGCAGGGGGCGCCCTGCCGGTCCCTGTGAGGGCGACAGTCAGGTAGCCTTCGGCAGCTTGCCTGCGGGAGGTCCGCAGCTTCGGCAGCGGGTACGCCAAAGCTGCAGCACCGGCAGACCTCCCGCAGACATGCCGCCGAATCCGCAGGACCAGGGACCTCCCGCAGGTGTGCTGCAGAAGGCAGCCTCCCTGCCGTGCTTGGGGCAGCAAGAAAGCTAGAGCCACCCCTGGAGCTGCAGTGCATCACTGAGGTGCATTAGATCACTTTCCCCACTTACATGATGTTAAAATACCAGCTATTGTAATAGGATCTACCCAGAATCACAATAGATTTACAAAACAGCCTTTGCACCAGCCGAAGATATTTTTCTCTTCTATGAGACCTATGTGACATTTTCCTATACTGTGTATGGTTTGCAAGTCACTGAGTACAGCCTTACTTTATTAGTAGTCAAGCAGTTGTATTCTCTTGGTGCGATTCTTTGTGAGACCACTTATTAGTTGGCTAAGCTGTGAAAAGGAACTCTGTGTATCATGTACAAATCACTGTAGGCGGGAGAGAAACTAACAATGTGCACGTTTTCAATTACAAAATGTAAGTTGTAACTAACCTCAGAGTACAGACACAACACTACTCCATTCACTAGCTAAGGAAGAAACAAAGTAATAGAGGTACCAATTGTCAGAGATCCTAGTGAGTGGCCCCTCCTGGCCAGCTACTAGGACTGCTGTGAGGAGAATCCAAGCCTCTGTGGTCAGGGTCCCCTGGATCGTTAAGTTTCTGAAACTTCAGGTCCCTGCAATACTAGTTCTTCCCTAGGCCTCTCTAGCACATTTCTTGGGCACTGACTGTCTGCCATCCCTTCTTGGAAATGGGGATACTCAGCCCACCTATCGTAGGCCTCCAGGACCAGCACTGATCCCCAAGTACTTACCCACACCTCTCTCCCATTAAGCCACCCTGAAAGGTTTGAAGCCCCTGGTTCACAGTTTGATGCTCTTGGGGCACACAGCAGCTGTCAAATAGTTTACACACAATTTACACAATCTAACAGTTTTACATTCTTTTATTCTTAATCATGTGTAAAGCACGAATATAGACCATACAAAACATACATGCATGTCCCTGCCTCAGTTTCCTTACCACTCCAGGGCATTCTGTGGACTGGGTTCCAAGTCCCTTAAGGTTATGTAGGTTCAGGAAAGCAGACAGGACCACCCTTACACCCATGAGGCTGCTACATGTTGGGTCACCTCTTCCTCCCAGAGCCCCTTACACATGTTCTGTGACCTTACACTCCTGCTTCTTTCATACTTCCTTTTCCTGTGGCTCCCTGTTCCTATGTGTTTCTTTACTTATCACACACACACACACACACACACACACACACACACAGTCACCTGGCTCTTTCATTCTAATCCTGCTAACTTTCCACAGCTCCTACCTTTCCTCCCTCCCTGCAGAGGTCTGCTAAACTGGTTGTCTAAGGAGGCAGTTAACTCACTGTCCCAGCTGTTTGCACCTGAAAAAGGTCTGTAAGTCCTAAGCACCTTCTATTGCATTTGGCTGGTGTATACCTTCCACAAAGCTTGTCAGCAATGGTGGATCCACATAAATACAGGCACTCATATAACACAGCAGATTTTCATAATACAACTTTCCCAGATCAATTAGAATTTACAAGTTGTAGAGACATAGCCCCATTCATCATACCAATTAAATACTTTAACTTAGAATAAAAGACAAATTGCTTCCATAGGAAATGGCCAAATGTTTTTTGATTTGAACTCTGTATGTTGCAAGACAGTGAATTGTACAGCAGGAACCTGTCACATTCACCATTAACTTAATGTCACATTTTGCCTTTATTGCCTGTAGATTAGATAAGACTATTATATGAGTGATGTCCTATGATGAGGTATACAAACCCCACACTGAGAGGGAGGGATTAAAGAGCTACTTTGAGCTCAGGCACCTCATCCCACTTCACCTGCAAAGCATGGATGGGCTGCAGGTAGAGCTCAAAAGGAGACCAAACCATCTGAGTATTAGGTAGCATGTGGAGGTGAAAAGATCTCTGCTCTTAGCTCATTGAAGAGATGTATTGCAAGAGGTCTAGGTAGGGCCTCTGGCTATTGTGACTATCAGATCTGCTGAGGCTACAAGGATTCCTAACACTCAGAAGAACAGAGCTGTACCTTTGGTTTATTTTATTTAAGGTCTTCACTTTGCTCTTTGGTAGAAGGGGCTGGGTAGGAAGCAATCCAGGGAAGCAGTGGTACAGCACCTTTGGGGTGCACACCTTTGTTTCCTATCATGGGGCCCTGGAAAGGAACCTGATGGTGATGGTTCCCTGCCATCCTGTAGGCTGCCAAAGACTGTGAACCTGCACTGGCCTGAGAGAACCTGAATGGGAAAAGTGCCTCAAAAAACAGACCTTCAGACATGTACCTGGGGGAGCTCTGGAGGATTCTCCTTCCCCCCTCCCCTCGACAGATCCTATGGCTGTCTGTTGTCTGACTCTCTGCGTAACATGAGAGGAGTAAGGCACTATCTGCATGCTCTGGAACTAGCATTCTGGGGTCTGAATGTGGTGGTGGGTTAATGACTGGGGCTGGTTCACCAAAACAGTGGGTCCAGATACAAGGGGGTGCCTTGGTAGTAAGTGGGTTATTACATATGCCTTCTATTTAGAATAGACGGGAAAATACCACCAGTAGTAGTGCTTCCTTAGCTAAAATTAAAGGGAAATGTTTTAAGGGTGCCCACTGTACTTTAAAGGACAACTTCAGACTATAAATATTTAACAGAAACTTTGACCTCATTTGTGATTCCTTCTCAATGTTCTACAATTTAAAGGGCAAAAAATCTGCAGTTGTAACTTGTGTGTATAGGTATGTATTGTGAGTATAAACATTACAGAGAATAGTTGCATTCCTATTTCATGCTTTGTGAGGTGGGTTTTTTTTTTTATTTTATTATTTTAAATGGTAAAGGACAAATTACAAGAGGAAAATCTTACTTTGATTAACACTGTTTTTTTTCCCTTAAAATCTCTCTGCCATGATGTGCCTTCTTGTGTCACTGTTTGATGGAAAGCAGTTCTGCTCAGTGTTGCTGTTAACATTAATGGCAGCCCTTGGAAAATAATAGCAATTGATTCTGTGATCATCTGGAAGATGTAATTACACATTTAATGACCCAGTTTATGGTGTACATCTGCACCACACACTTGCAATTCATCAAGAATGAGTAGGTATGCTGGTTATGAACATCATGAAGATGAGAATCTTTCTACTTTGTTCTCCATCAGATCAGTCCAGCAGCTCCTGTAAACACATGCTTAACTTAAAGCAAATAAGTAATTCCAGAGTGGTCCCACAGAAGTTAATAGGACAAAGCACATGCTTACCTTTTAAGCATGTGAGTACATGCACTACTGGAGTGGGGCCTTAGTGAATTGTTACTTTGATTAGAACATACTTCCTATCCTATCTACTGCTTGATCAGTGTCTGTTTACTATCTAAAAACTCAAACTTCACAACGTTTAGTGGTTTGGTTTAAATAATCCTCTCAATGTTTGAATCCTAGTCTGTACTTTAATTTGTTTTTTAAAATGTTTGCGGTAAATACAAATTAAATTTAGTTGTACAGAAAGGTGCAAATAAAACTAAGATAAGAGGTGCAGATGAATTCTGTTAAAGGCTTCCATTCAGCAAAATATTTAAGTATGTATATAACTTCTAAGCATAGGTTTAAATTAATTCACATTTAGCAAGCACTTCAATCCCACAGAAGTAATTCTCTTCCGCGTGACTTAAGCAGGTGCTTAAAGTTAAGATGATTAAATACGTTTTGCAACTGGGGCTTAAGAGGGCTAGATTCATAAAGGGACTTAGGCACCTGTCTTAGGTACTTAAGTTCAGCACTTAGGCACCACTGACATAGGGACCTAAGTGGTTGTCAATAGGTATGAGCACAGCTGCCTCAATCCTGAAGCCACTCATGAAGCTGCTCAGAGCCCTTAATCACCCCTAAGCCCTGTTGGGATTCTCCAACAAGGTATTTCTCTGGGTGGGACCCACAGATGAGACAATCAGGTATGCAGCATTCACAGGGCTTTCATCTGGCAGGTGGGAAACACAGGTTAAATCCCCACTCTTCCTGATTTCCAGTAGGGACTTGAACCCAAAGTTCCACACCCAAGGGGAGTGTCCTACCACCAACTAGAGTATTAGCTATGCTGATGTGTGAGGGGAGCAGGGCCGGCTCCAGGCACTAGCCCACCAAGCTTCTGCTTGGGGCGGCACCTGGAGGGGGGTGGCGCGGTGCGGCGCTCCGGCCGCCGGGGAGAGCGGAGCCCCGGCCGGGGCTCGCCGCCGGGGAGAGCAGAGCCCCGGCCGGGGCTCCCCTGCCATGCGGGGGGAGGGCGGCGGCTGGAGGCTTTTTTGCCTGGGGCGGCAAAAAAGCTAGAGCCGGCCCTGGAGGGGAGGAGCTCTCAATCTCTTCTGCTGAAGTTATTCCACTTTGTATAAATAACTAAATATTCATTGGAGCAGGGATTAACTTTTCCACATTCCATCGAAAGGCCCTAACCACTGGACTATGGAGCCAATCTCTCTCACTTTTGTTCTCTCTGGCCCAGTGAATATTTATTGACAAGGTGGAACAACTTCACCAGGATTAATGTATTTCTGTAGGTGCTGATCAGTGGTGACTTGTATCAGGGATTTACAATAGCTATGCTCAAACACATTTCCTCCCACCCCCATCTTTGTGGAAAAGGTCAATACGTTCTATGGCAAATGTTATACCTGAATAAAGCCCTAACCCTTCTACGCACAAGCTGCAGAAAGATTTCCCCCTGCCAAAGCATCCTTGTCTCTTCTGAGTTTCATACTGTGTATGACTTGTATCAGTAGAGGAATGCCATTGAGATGGTCCATTGCTAAGAGGTACAAGAAGGTGCAGGATGTACATTATGGAGCAACTCTGGAGCAGTAAGTAAACATTTGTGCTGAATGTGTAATTCTCTGATAAAATGAGATTTAACCAAGAGAACAGAAAATATTTTTTCTCTTTGGGTTCTGCTGGGACTATACATGTCTCTAACATTTTGTAACTCATTCCTTTCTCCCAATAAGTGGATGTTTCCAAAGTAGTTTGTTGGAGGCTTCAAGGATCCAAAGATCCAAGTAACACAATGGGCCAGAGCCTGCTTGCTTTACACAACTAGTCCCATTGAAGTCAGTGAAACTGCTTATGTAAATAAGGTGAGCAGGAACTGTCCCAGCATGATCAATGACATAGCAACTGGGGTTAGATACAGAGATCTAGCAGGGTTAATCAAAGACCTAGGGCTAGATTTTTATTTTTATTTTTTCCACCAAAGGTTATTTTTAGGCACCGAGTAAGAGTGGTAAAAGTGCCTAAGCAGTATAGGCACCTAACTCCCTTTGAAAGTCAGGGAGTTAAGAGTCTAACTTGCTTACATGCTTTTGAAAATCCCTATAGGCACCTATCATTATCTTTAGGCCCCTGAATTCCTTTGTGTATCTCGCCCCAATGAACAACAAAAAATCAGCCTGTGTGCCATCAGGAGCACTGTCCTCAGGAAATGAGCATCTGTATGTCATGGCATATATATTTCCCACCCCTTTCCTTGAATACACAGTAGAGATGTGAGCTTTCTTGCCTTGCAGGGTTAATGCAACTTCTATACAATTCTCCAAATTCAGATCTCTGCAGAGATTTGAGATCTGGCTGTCATGAAAGCAGACAAGACTATAGTTGGCACCATAATATATATATTTTGAAAATATAATTTGCAATACTGTGCTAGCCATATTTCTCATAGATTTTATTATGACTGCTAAAACATCCCTCTTATTTTTCTTCATTCTTGAGCAGCTAGACTTTTTTTTTTCTAGCATCTTACATTTTTTTTTAAAGGGGGGGATATTTTGGAAAGATCTAATTACATATCTTACTGCCTACAGAAAAACTTGGCAAAGATTTCTTTGTGCATGGGATAAATTCCATAGCCAAATGGAATCTATTATGTAGTCCAAAAATGGTACATTTTAGTTCCTGATTTAAAGTGAAATGCAGCACCATGTATCCTGCATAACAATGATTTGTCTCACTGCCAGGTACATCTTGTGTTCGGTTTCTAATCTTTCTAAAAACGAAAAGAAATATCACAGGCACAAATTTGTACTTTTTTCATTTTTAAAAAATGCAAATTACTTCCCTGACAATTTTTTAAATATATGACCACTTCAGAGCGAAGATTTGGGGAAATTGTTCTGTTTTCCTAAGCACAGAAATCAATCAGAAGGCAGAATGGGATCTTTTATCACTGAATTTCTGAGCAATACTCCAAAAAAAAGACCTGACAGCTGAGCTTTTTTTCCTCAAACAAAGCAGATCTTCTCTCTAAGACTCTTCATGAAACTCAATATTTCTGTGAGCTGCATCTGACATGGGAAGAGGTTTACATCTGACTTCAAGGAGCTGCAAGAGAAGACTGAGAATACCACCAACACGGGTCATTCATATGGTAAACCTTTAGAGGGCTGTTTACCTACTGCCTTAAAAATTTCAGTCATTGTACAGGCTATAACTAAAATGTTATCAATATTTTCAGACTCCTTTCTACCTGGAATCTAAAGCCTAGATGCCTTGTTCCCTGACTGTCACTAGCTGATACTCAGAGGGGAGACTACTCTTCTACCGGAAATCAACTTAGAATTAGATTGAAACAGGGTTTTCCCTCTCCCTATTACAACAAAGCCTTTTTTGGCACCATCTCCTTTCTTCAGTAAGGCCACTTCTGCCCCCAGTTACAGGGCTCCAACTTCAACTAATTCAGCACTTACCTCACATTCTCATGGGTGTAACTAAGGTCACCTGAGCAATTAAGATCAGAATTTGGTCTTATGGTTCTATGAGATTTTTTTTTCCTCAAATAGTTTTTTTTTTTTTTTTTTTTTTTTTTTAATGGAGAGGTTTACTTTATTCCTGGTGACTAGTAAAACACTTCTAGTGTGACTGGTTTAACTTTAAGCTTTTTACACTCACTAGATTGGAGTTGAAAACCTTAATATACTATTATTTCAGAGTCACTGCTTAACTCTCTCTTCTTGCCTCTTGAATATTCCCAATCATTGTTGGCACCCATATTCCTGGATCTTAAAAGCAAACTTGCATTTGCTCTTTAGTAAACACTACCAGTCTCCAAGAACATTGATAGATTTTTATTTATTCATTTTAGAGAGAAAACAATTTACCACATGCGGGAACACATTATCTATCAGACACTCCTCATGAATATGCTCTGTTTGTACAGTGAGGGATGTTATGAAGGAGAGAGATGGGAAGGTTACAAATAAAGAGTGACATAAAGAAGTGCACAGTCCAATACACAACATGTGCATTCATGTGGGAGAGGGGGAGAGAAGGGGAATGAATATAACTAATTCTTATTTCCTGTGGATCATTTGCAGGGTGGGGAGGGGGTTAGCAAGTGTTAGCTACTGTTCATCACAGCTTGCTGAGTCAAAATGAAGAACAGAGAAAGCAAGCACCAAGATGGCCTTTAAGCCTTTAGCAGACACTTCAAGTGTGATGGATTATTAATGTGAAGTTTCATTTATACAGGAAGGCCCTTTAATATCTATGTAAAGTACTTGCAAGAGAATGAGAAAGTAGCATTAATAAAGATTGAGCAGGCTTCCTCTTAGCCAATGGAGCTCTAGTCTCAGAAGTAGGCTTCTATTAGAAAAAGAATAGGTAATGCTATGCAGTACTTGAGGCCAACACTATATCAAAATACCTCCTGTACTTGCTAAGGTTGGTACCCAGATGTTTTAGGCAGGAGTATATATTAACTCTTCAATACGTGACAAAGGACTCTTACTTCCTTACTGGTATCTGCGTTGGAATCCTCTGTGCCACATGCATCTGATCTCAAATACAAATGTGGTTCTCCTGATGAAGTCATTGAGTCCCACACATGTGAGGGTAGAACTTGGACTACTGTCTCCACATGACCCTAGGCTGTCTAAATGAGTTGCTGCATGACATTTGCTGCAGTACTGACTCTGCTATAGGCAATACAGCATAAGCAGTGTAATTTAAGCATCTTTGGTGATTAGTAGACTCTACCCTTAGTGGAAAAAGTCTGCAATAAATGTGACCAGTGTCCTCTAAAAAACCTAGTCAGAATCAGTAAACTGAAATCCAAATGAGGCCAGCATCAAGATTATCAGTCATTTCATTCTATTTTTATAGAAATTGCACATAGGAGGAAAAATCTGACTAGCAAAGAAGCTTTTGAATATAATAGTTATCTTGTGAGTTTGTTGTCCTAAAAATTTCTTTGGAAGAGAGATTTTAAATTCTCCTCCTCCTTGCTGGAACCTGCTCTGTGTGCGTTGAGACAAAGTCAGGCCGATGGCTGCAAGAGGGTGTGGGAAGGCAGATATGTTAGCCCTAGAATGCTAAAGGCCCTCTTCCCTATACTCTGAGAAGGGGTTACCCCAGTTCCATTAGGAACACCTGGATCCAATTAAGGGCTACCACTGAACTTCTCCAGGAGGGGAGGCTGTGCTCCTTCCCATAGCGAAGCAGACAAGCCTGAGTGCCTGCTAGGGGGAGGACTGACACCCCGGGGCTGACTACAGGGAGACACCCAGCCCCAGGGGGGAGGCAGGGTAAAGTATCACCCTTTGTTTTTGTGTTTATGGGATTATTCCCCTTTTGTTTGGTGGAGGATCACCCCATAGGCCTACCCAGAAAATATGACCAAAGGAGCACAGAAAGGGGGAGGACAAATGCTACCCAAAGTGGGGTGAGGCTGACTTACCCCAGGCCCACCATCGCCAGAAGGGGAAGTGCTTGGTCTGGCGAGACAAAGGTGGTGCCTTGCCACATCATGTTTATACAAAAATGTGGTTGATACAAAAATCCTTTATATCCTAATCCACTATGTTAACTGACGTGATGTCAATAGCTCCATCAGTACTGTCCTCAAGCTTAGATGCTTTGTAACAGTATTTGAGGATGCTGGTATCACAGAAGCATGCATTTGGGGGGGTATTTCAACATGTGATGCTACATTAGCCACATTATCAGCTGCAGTACTGAGAGTAAGAACTGCATTTGGGCTCATCTCCTCTGGAGCTGACAGTAGCTATTCCATTATTCTCTTTTTCTGGTTCCTCTGTCTTCTGAAGGAAGAATTTGATTAAACTGATTCCAAGATGTAGCAGTTACTATGGGTATTTTGAAAGTGCTTTTCTAGTGATTGAATGGATTGAGTGATGCTCTTCGACGGGCTCCAGGGAAAGTGGGCAATGTGTGGAGAGTGAGATGAATGAGGATTAAGCTGCCTTTGCAGAGGAAAATAGCTTCTGGGTGTGACACCATTTAGGAAATGGAAAACAAGGGCTCAAAGACTCAGAAGAATAACAGGGAGTATTAAAGGAATGAGGACAAAGGTGTTTTATTAAACCTGTATTTGATCTAAACTCGTGCAATGGCTTAGGCAGGAAGTCTCTGGCAATTTCATAGTCTGTACTATATCTTAACAGAAGGTCCAATTCAGCAAGGTTTTTAAGAACCTGCATAACTCTCAGCATGGGAGCAGTCCCTACTATTTTAGGTACACCTGTCCCTATTACCTTAGTATCTGGGCATCTTACACTATTTTATATTTGTATCCTCTCAACCCCCCCATCAGATAAGACAGTACCTCTAAACCTTGCTTCTCCACCTGTAAGTGACTCAGCCCAGATCTTCCAAGTGCCAAGCTAAGCCCCTATCCTACACCATCCTCCTCGGCACATGCTTAGTTATGCATGTGCTTAAGAACCTTGATGAACTGGAGCCCCAGAGTTTGCCTCATGGTCACCTTCCTTCCACTTGATGACTGTAGATGATTTCATTCATAATTGTGAGGGCCACGTACTCACTCATTCTCAACTGCATAACATTCTTATGGACACTACAGCAATTGTTTGCATGGGCAAGAGCTGGTTTGGGGCAGGGGAAGGAAGGAATTAAAATTAATAAGTCTCCTGTGTCTTCATCTAAATGTGAAAAATGTTGACCATATCAATAGTAGATTAAAAAAAAAAACTGAAAAAATTAGTGAATATCACTGACACTTCTTCACCTATTTTGTTGTTTAAAAATCATTAACCAGCTTTAATTTTTAAATGTGCGATTTAGCGTTTGGAAATAGAGGTGACCCAGCACCATGGATCACTGCTGATCCACAAACCACAGCTGGGGAACCAATGTCCTAATACGCCAAAATCTGCATATCACACTGCTGTTTAAAACAACAAAAAACATTGCACATTCCACTCCCAAATCTCTTATTTGTTTTTTAAGTCGATGGTGATGTTGCCTTTTAATGCCTGATTCCTCAAGAAAATCAAAGATCTGAGTTGAAAGAAGAATCATTCCAGGCATACACATGAAGTCCAAAAGGGAGTTCCACCATTTAGAGAAGCAGATGAAGTGAACTTTGGGTCCTGATATAACAATTTCTATGTGGTGGGCCTAGAATTCTTGACCTTTGGCTTTACCAGCTCAGACCTCTACTTACTGAGATGAAGCTAAATTCTAACTGAGGCAGAAGTGAACTAGCAAACATTTGAGCAAGTGTAACATTTGAAGCAGGCAAGGGCAGTAATACACACAACCCTGCATTCTCCATGGGCTATGGTAGAGCCCATCTTTGAGCTCAGGACAAGAGAGAAAGTTCACAGGATTTCACTGCAGTTAAATAATACCAACTTGTAATGAACTCTAGTTGTAGGATAATACTACCTAACTTCACACACGTAGCAGGAGAAATAGACCAAAAGAGCACGCCTCTAACCAGAGCTAAAGAAACAACTTCAGTAACTTACTCAGCTTCCAGCCACCGAAGAAGACTGATCTCCTATCTAGTAGAAGGCAGAGGTACACATACAAGCCAATTCATTACATGCCTCATGTTATTTTTAGTCACACTAGCTGAAGCAACAGAATCAGCTGTAGTGTACTGTAACAAGTTAGGCTTCGGTACAGATTAAAAGTAAATGCCACGTGTTTAAAACTTGGATTGCAGTAGGAAACCATTTTCAAAACTTCATCGGGGTCATCAGCCAGTGCCAGATTGAGAGACTGCTGAATACTCAGCAGCTTTCTTAGAATGAGCCTGAGCCCCAAAATCTTTATTCGGTGAAAACTACCATTGATTTTCGTGAGACTGGCCGACTCAGACCCTGTACCTCTGCATTACAGTCCAGATCCTCAACTGCTGTAAATTGGTATTGCTCCATGGACTTCAGAGGAACTACTCCAATGTATACATGTTGAGAATCTGGCCCTATATTTCCTTTACTATAAGGATCCTGTGGTTGTTATGTGACTGGAGCTCTCAAGTGAAATTCCAGTATGGGCTTTCACACAGCAACAGGGGCTGGGGTAGGGGAGAAACTTTAAGTGATTGTAAATTCATAGCCGCAAAAGGCAGGAGGACTCACAGGAAGATGAAGTATCTGGAATTTTTTTTGTCAACCACCAAATTATTATTGGCTTTTTTAGACACAATGGACCAAACTCTTAGCCAGGGTAAATCACTATAGTTCCATGACTTCAGTGGAGCTTTGTGATTTTATTCCAGAGGAGAATCTGTCCCTATGATCCTAAACCTGTTATCTTTAATCAGACAAACTTATCTGACTCCAATAAGAGCATGTCTAAAGACTGCAAGACTTGGCCTGATACATGTTAGTGCCTTGAAAAAACAGTATTATAGATATGAATGGTTACGTATAATAGCTGGAAAGCAGAACAAAACACAGAATGTAAGGAACATGATTTCTTAAGTAAAAAAACTTGCAGCTGTATCTCTAAAGTGTGTAAGAAATGCTAATATACTTTGCTGGAAACAATTTTGGAAGACTTATTCTATTATCAAATTTGTAAAACCCATTTACAATTCACTTTAATGATTAAAAGATTGCAAATGTTTGAAATAGCTATAAACTATAGACTGTGCAAAGAATCCTTTTTGGCTTCAAAGTACTGCTCTCTCTCTCTCACACACACACTCACTCACTCACTCACTCACTCAAAAAGATTGAGCAAATAAAAAAGAAAAGACATGGATGAAGGGCCATAAAGGGTTGGAGTTTCTTCAGCACAATAAAGTTTTACTTTCTCCTTTGATTGGACAGTATATTTAAGGGAGACATCATGATATATGTTAAAACTCATGGTTGCCAAAACATATCATAAAATTAAATGTAGACAATATCCCCAGTTTTTGAAATAGGATATTAGCTAGTTAGGCTTTTATTTTATAGTAAAAGGAACTAATGAGAGGATTTTGTTTCCTTTTCATCATCTGATCTATGATGTGATGTAGCTAATTATTACCACCACATTAATTAACATAGAGACTGAATCATAACCGTGGCAAAAATTTTCCTTCAGTTGAAACTTCCCATGTGCAGCCATGGTCTGAGAATAAATTAGGTTTACCAATTTGACAAAATTTAGCGTGGTTCTTTTTGAGTTACCAGTATTCAAATAATAATTTTTGTTTAAGATGCTTTTTTGAACTCTAATAACTCAACATAATGGCTTTGTCTTACAACCTCTACCTGGAACAATCAGTCTCCTATATGTATCACTCACTTTGAGTCAAAAAAACAATGAACCTGATTTCTCCTTGACTTTAGTGGAGGTACTCTTGATTTACACTGGTGGGCAACTGAGATCAAACTTTGTCCTAACATGTAAAACTGACCGATATGATTTACTGAGTAATTTGAATATGATTTGTTGAGCCTCAACTTATCATTTTCATAGTGATATTAACATCCAGTGTCAGAAAATAAGATGTTAACTGATAACCTGACTACTGAACACTTCACACTGGTGGCTCATTGATTTTAATATTGTAAACTTGTCACATCAGTTTGTCATATAATGTTGAAGGAACAAGCTTTGCACTGTAAAATTCCTGGGCCAAAGCCTGATGCTTTTACTCAGGTTTACTCAGTCCTTACTTAACCAAAACTCATATTGATTTCATTAGACTTTTGCCTAAGTAAAGGCCTTATCATGTAAATAACTATTGATGTGAAACATATTTTCTTGCTACACGTAACGTGAGAGATGTTTCTTTGCAATTGTATGTTTAGGGAAAAACCAGTAGACTGAGAAGAAACTTGGAACATTTCTGAGTGTAATCCAGCATATATAGAAACTTGCTTCTGAGCCTGGAAATGTTAATCAAAATGAACAAAGCTCAACATCCTATTTAGCAATAGTAACCCTTAACTCTTCATAAACTTTGCTGCCTAGACAAGTAGAGGTAGCAGTGTAACAATCATAAATATTTATGCGTCCATTGTTTATTTATGTTGGACTGTTGTAGATGACCTTTTAAGAAGGATGGAACAGTTTCCCCTTTCAGTGGCTGGAAACTTGGAAGAGGTTGTCAGGACTAGGACTGGAGCTAACAGAGAATCTGCTATTGCTCCAGGATGGAGCTAATACATTGGGATCCACAAGTTCCAAGATAAAGATTTAGCTGTGATGGGTTCTCACAAAGGGAAAAACATCAAGTAAGTAAGCAAACAAAGTGAAATCCACTGAACAGGAAAGAGCTTTGGAGCTGTTCAGGGAATTCCTGTTTAATGAGATCCCTAACCCCATCTCAGTGCTGCTACCAACACTGCCCTCCTTTGTACACTGTGGTTGAGCAGGGAGCAATTTTAGGGCTGTAGTAGCCCTCTTGCTTGGACTGAGTTGGAGGCTAACATGGGAGACTAACCTCCATCCTACCTTTTTAAAAATAGCACCCCTATCTTTTTGGATGGGAGCCACTGCTACAACTCCCTCAGTTTTGCAATATCCAAAGAGGGGACTCCTGCTCAGGTTGAGCTGGTGCCTTATAGGAGCACCTCTCTACCCAATCCCCCATCTGGACATATCTTGGGAATTCTCCCTGTGTTGGAAACTTTCCAAGCAAAGCAGGGAGTCCCATCACCAACTGAAGGAAGAAAATCTTCATCCTGATATGCCAGCCAGCACTTCCCATTAAAGAAACATCCCTTCTTCAGACTGCCAAGTGTTGCATGACACACGTATTTTGCAAATCTGTCATGCATTCCCACACATCTGGTAAATGTCACACATTTTAAGCTACCCTTCCCCCATGCACTGTAGGACATATGAGCCAGGAGCCCATGGATTCAGTGACTCTGTCAAACCAGGTCAGTCCAGGGCTACAGGCCAATACACTTGTGTTAGTGTAGATCAAAGCAATTGTTAATGTATAAGTTTGTATTCAGATGTTTAAACTTCATGAAAGCTAATGGGTCATTATTTGTATTGTTCTCCCTTATGGATTCCGGTTATAATGTAACAGCAAACATTTATATTTGTGTATAACCCTGTAACTAAACTACCCATCAAAGAAATCTTTTTAACAGAAAATGCTAATTTCCAAGCAAGTGGTCATTGTGAGTGAGATGATCAAGGTCAAAGAGCATAAGTGCATTCCTCACTGTCATCAAAGGAGCTATAAATATGGAATCAAGAAATGATCCATCATCTCTGACTGTTTGGACTCTTACAGGGAAGGTACCAGATTCAAAGCAGAGATCCCCAGAGACAATCTGGGTTACCCTGAAAGACTCTTGGGGAAACTGGAAGTTTATTGCATTACTTTTAGCATTTGGAATTACAAACTGTGATTCATCGGTTCATATATTTTTCCTGCTTTAACCTTTCAACAACTCTCATTTCCTTTTCTTAGCTAATAAACCTGTAATTAGTTTACTATAGAATTGGCTACCAGCTTTGTCTTTGGTGTAAGGGCTGGAGTACCAACTGATCTGGGATAACTGACTGGTCCTTTGGGACTGGGAGAAACTTAATGTGGTGCGATTTTTGGTTTATGACTTTTATACCTAAGATCAGTTTGTCTGGGTGGCAAGATAGGCTGGAGAGCCTATGGGGACTGTCTATGACTCCATGGTAAGACTGGTATAGTGATACAGGAGTTCACATTTGTTAGTCTTGATTAATCTAATTACAGAACACACCACCAACATGGCATGTCTGCCCTGTTTTTTTTTTGATAGTCTGCCCTGAGATAGGCACTCACAGGTATGAACCACTTCAGATAGCGTAACACATTCTATTACTTGCTCCTCT
>NC_048299.1:37120905-37164521 GCF_013100865.1 Trachemys scripta elegans | reverse complement strand
GTCCCAGGCCAATGGGGGCAGCGGGAAGCCGCGGCCAGCACATCCCTCGCCCGCGCTGCTTCCCGCCGCCCCCATTGGTCCGGGACAGCAAACCGTGGCCAGTGGGGGCCGCGATCGGCCGAACCTGCCACGTCAGCAGGTAAATAAACTGGCCCGGCCTGCTAGGGTGCTTACCCTGGCAAGCCGCATGCCAAACGTTGCCGACCCTTGTTATAGACCATGGCAACGTGCTTGCCCACTCCAGTTACAGCTCAGGTCTTCTCCTTGGGGGTTCAAACTTTGCTGATGACCCATGGGGAAAAATACATGTAAGTTAGGCTGAGGACTATGGAATACATTCTGAAATGACTTTATATTGTAAAGCATTGTTTTTAGAGGTGAATGTGTGTGTGTGTGTGTGTGCTGTTAATATTTGGTTTATTGTTGCAGGTTTAGTGTTTGTATTTTGATTAATGGGAGCTGTTTCTTTAAGAAAAGTATGGGCCTCGTGTGAAATGACTGAGAGCAGTAGATAGGAGAGACTGCTTGTGTGGCCAGAGAGAGGAAGACCTTGCTTGTGTAAGCTCCAAAAAAGGTCAGAACTTGATTTAGTAACTTCTCTTCCCTGAAAGCAAACCTCATTCTCAAAGGTGTAACATTAGCACTTATTAGGGAACTGGTTGCCTCAAGGCACTGCTAATGAGGTACAGTGCCTTCTGCCTATTAGGTCACCTATTAGAAGCCAGCCCAGCTCTGCAGGGATTAAAAACTATGCCCATCTAATGGATGTGTGGTGGCTCTGACATGAGATGAGTTTGGGGCTCAGTTCCAGCTCTCACATCACAAACTCCCACCACACTTTGGACTAGTTAGCAGACTTGGCTGAGAGACCAAGAACTCCAAGAGGCGGGGAGGCTGAACTCCCTCTTACCCAAGAAGAAGGTCTCCCTACCTTAGGGATGAGGCATGCTGACAATGCTGTGTGTGTGTGTGTGTGTGTGTGTGTGTGTGTGTGTGTGTGTGTGTGTTTCTCTGTAGATATGCTTGACAAGACTGTACAAGCACTCTAATAATTTTAAAGCCAGAGTTCAGTGATGTTAACTGGTTGTGATTAAGCAAATTAGCTCATTTGCATAAAATGTCATGCAGGGAGCTGCACAGAACATGGCAGTAATGCCTGCTGGATGGGAATCAGCCAAGAAAGAGCCCTTCCTCTATAGAATGTTGAACGAAGCTCAGGGCTTCTCCCAGTCAGGCAATCTGAGCTGTCACAGACTCTCAGCTTGGGATGGGCAGAGAATATGAAGTCTTATAAAGGTGTAATGCAGCTTCTCCTGAAGGTTGCTGTATTTCCCTGCTTAATTAAGGTTGTGTCTTCATTAGAAACACTGCAGTGGCACAGCTGCTGCGCCACTGTAGTTGTACACACTCACTACAACTATGGGAAGGTTTCTCCTATCACTGTAGTTAATCCACTTTCCTGAAAGGCGGTAGCTCCATCAACAAAAGAATTCTTCCAGTGACCTAGCGCTGTCTACACTGGGGGCTAGGTTGAGCAAAGGAGCTGGCCCAACCCAACTATTTTAGTGTAGACCTGGCCTAAGGAAGCTGCTTCCCTGCCAATAGAATGCAGAAAAGTTGTGGTCCTTTAGTGAACTAGCAACCTCAGAAGCAGCTGTGGACTGAAGAAAGCCTGAATTTCTCCGCTGCAAATGTAGGCCTAAGTCTACACTTAAAAAGCTACAGCTGCAGTAGCTCTGTGAAGACACTCACTACAGCAATGGAAGGGTCTGATGTTCCCCTCTGGTGTAATCTGGTCACTCCAATCCTTGACTCTGGGAGCCAGTCTTACCCTGCTCTGCTGTGAGAACCCCCACTCCTGGGCTGTTCATGCATAGCCTGTAGAATGTAACCTGCTCCTTGGATTGTGCAACCAAATGACACTAGCCAATATCTCCGTCCCAGACACAACCCTAGGAACCTCTGTCTTTCAGTGTCCAATTATGCCTGCTGGATGCTGCAAACTTATGAGTTTGTCAATTTAACAAAGAAATTGATATGTACCAAGCTTGTTATCCCAAGGAGAGTCCCTGACCTGCTTCAAACCAAACGCATTGCTTCAGGTAGAATAAACAAACAGATTTATTAACTATAAAGATAGATTTTAAGTGATTATAAGTCAAAGCATAACAAGTGGGATTTGGTCAAATGAAATAAAAGCAAAATGCATTCTAAGCTGATCTTAACACTTTCAATGTCTTTACAAACTTAGATGCTTCTCACCACAGGCTGACTGGTTGCCCTTCAGCTAGGCTCTCCCTTTTGATCAGCCCCTTCAGTCGCTTGGTGGTGATGTCTGTAGATGGAGATGGAAAAAAGAGGAAGCGCATGGCAAACATCTCTCCCTTTTATCATGTTCTTTCCTCTTGGCTTCCCCCACCCCCTTCAGAGTCAGGTGAGCATTACCTCATTGCAGTTCCAAACTGACCAAAGGAAGAGAGGTGACTCACTGGAGAGTCCTTTTGTTGCTGCTTAGGCTAGCATCCTTTGTTCCTGTGAGGCTAGGCTGGGCTGGGTTTGTCCCATACATGCCCTAATGAGGTGTGAACTGCCTGTCTGCTCTTGGAGAGTTTTTGCCTGGGCTTATTTTAAGCCATGAAGACACATTTTCAGCCTCACAACTATATACCTGAAATTATAACCTATAACATTGCTGTAACAGCAATTCTCAGTGCATCATGAGCCTTCCAAAGACACCCAACATGACAAAGTTTGCATTGGATGCCACACAATCATTTTACAAGGATGAACATGGGGGTGCTGGATGTTCCCCTGAGGTACAGAGCATCACAAAGGGGTTCTCCCATCACTGAGTTGAATTAACTACAATGAGATGTGGTAACTAAGTCAACAGAAGAATTCTTCCACCGGCTTAGTGCTGTCTACACAGAGGGAATTATTCACATCCCCTGAAAGATGTAGCTACGTCTCTGTAAGTTTCCAGTGAAGCCCAGCCCTTATCTTCAACATTGTTAAGTGTACTGTCCCAGCCAAATTCCCTGTAAAGGTAACATTTCACGCACTTAGGCCCCAGTTGGCCCATCAATGGGGCTCCACATTTTGGCTGGAGTCTGCCAAATCTGCCAGTGCCCAATTCATTGCAGGGCCTCAAATTCTCCATGCAGTTTCAGCTGGACATTAAGATTTTTTTATCCAGTGCGGCTTTTGGTGAAAGATGTCTCATTATAAGCTACAATGGAAATATAGCATGCAAAGGAAGAAAGGACCATTAGTATTACTGGATCAGCATTGCAGCGTGGACTGATTTAAATCAGCGATTTTTAAATCACCAAGTGAAAAGCCTTGATTTTAAATCTTCAATTTTAATCAACTCTTAGGTTTGTCATTCAGTTCTCTTCTAAAAAAAAGGGTGCATTCTCACTGGTTGATATAACTTTGGCACTTTGTACCTCAAAGCAGCACCCTGGAACCCCCATATTCACCGCTGTGCTATGATTATGTTTTGTACAAAGTATGCCTTGTGATGTATCATTTTAAAAGTCTCTATCTGTTGCATATTAATATCCTGTTGGATTGTATGTGCTATCACGGTATGTGAATTTATGAACTTTTGCTATGTGTGTGTTATTGAAATATGTTGTGAGATTGGAAACACCCACAACCAGCCTTTCAGGTACAATGATGGAGTAGCCAGATGTGTTGATTCCCTTTAATGGGCCATCCACTTGCCCAGAAGCCATCCCACGAGACTTCTCAGAGAGAGCATATAGACCGGGGTGGCCAACCTGTGGCTCCGGAGCCCCATGGGGTTCTTCAGGCACTGACTCCAGGGCTGGAGCTACAGGCACTAACTTTCCAATGTGCCGGGGGGTGCTCACTGCTCAACCCCTGACTCTGCCACAGGCCCTGCTCCCATTCCATCCCTTCCCGCCCCCTCCTCTGAGCTTGCCATGCCCTGGCTCCTCCTCCATTGAGCCTCTTGCATGCCACGAAACAGCTGATCAGGAGGTGCGGAGAGGGAGAGGAGGCGCTGATCGGCAGGGGTGGGAGGCTCTGGGCGGTACTGATGCGGGGGCTGCTGTCGTATTACTGTGTCTCTTTGGAAATGTACATTAGTAAATTCTGGCTCCTTCTCAGGCTCAGGTTGGCCACCCCGATGTAGATCATGGAAACTGCTTGACTAATGGGATCGGACCCCACGTCACAAGCAAAAGATCTTTCCAGCAAGCTAGAAGAAACTATAAAAGAGTGGAAGTGACATCATGACTTGGCCTCATTCTCCCCACAACTCAGCACCTGAAAACCAGTCTGGAAGACAAAGACTTCAAACAAGGGAGGGTGGTCCCAGGCTGGAAGGCAGTTCCAGCCTGTGTATTGAAGATTTGTGACCTGTTTGTACCATCTATCAGGGTGACACACTGCTTGATTCAAATCCTGTATAGAACTCAGACTGCAAATTTACTTTTATTTTTTAGGTAATCAACTTTGATCTCTATGCTTACTTCTTATAATCACTTGAAATCTATCTTTCTGTAGTTAATAAATCTGTTTTATATTTTACTTAAAACAGTGCATTTTGTTTGAAATGCTTATGAAATCTCAGCTCAATTTATAAAGGCTAGTGTGTGTCCTCTACATATGGAGCTGGTGGAAGTGGGGGAACAGACTGAGTAATGAGCTGACACTGGTCAGGCTTCTGACCAGTGCAAGATGGTAGAGTTCTGGGGTGAAAAGCTGGGTGGAATTGTCTGTGGCCTATTGTTGGTTCATGAGTGGCTGGCAAAGCATTCATGTAACTCAGTTTGATGTGTCTCTGCCTGTGGATATCTGTGTAAGTGCAACACCTGTCAGAGGTTTGTAGCTTCACAACAGCATCACAGAGTGAGAGGGATACTCCACGTTGGTGGCCCTGGAACCCGTCACAATAACCATTAAAACATTTTGATTTACAATTACATAGAGACTTTCCTCTAGATTTGGTACATCTTTTTGCTACCTTAAATGTTTTGGATATATAAACTTCTCTTATCAAAATATGTTTCACATCTACATATTATTTATTAAAGGAACAGAGTGAATAATAGTCAGTGAATTACACTGCTTATTTCAGGTCAACCTGGGGAAATTTTCAACTATGTGTAGGTGAAAGTAACTGGAGCTTAAGTTCTTACTCCCCGAAGTCTCTTGAAAATGAGACAAACAGCCTCCTAGGTTACTTCAGCTGTTCTTCAATCTTTTAAAACTAGAAGTTCTCATCCCCTCCCTCCTCATTTTTATTCATAGACAAGTTTTACTGCTTTTTAACCTCCCAATCAATTCTCAACTTCGAATGAATTTGTCCAAATGAAGAAAATATTCTCTCTGTGTCTGCTGAAGAGGCTAGTGCTGTCAAAAACTGGTTTAGCACTTCAATAAGTTCTGGTTCCAGGTGCTTACCAGGTGACTTCCACCAATACAACAGGGTGACCTTCCTTAAAATATCATCAAACATGTACTGCTTGAATGGTTCGCCACCAGCCCTGAAATTTATTATTGGTGGCATGATTGATGGGTGATTATTAGATGCCCATGTCACAGCAGCAGCATCTTTTTCAGCAGTTAGGCATCTACTTTGGGTTGAAAATACTGGGAAGAAACTAAGCGTTTGATCCATCTTCTTTACTGCCTGCAATTTAACTTTGTTGTTGGGTATTTCTTTCTTCAATGTATCTTGAAGTTCTTTCCAAATTCAACAGCATCAGCAATACAATAGCAATCTTTCTGCAGTTTGTCCAATGCTACGGAAATAGGTTTCAGTATATTCAGCATATCTTCTACATTTCTCTTTAGTCCGATGTTGACTACTTTGGCTGTGATAGTTCCATTTATTTTGTCATCAGTTTTTTCACAAATTGTCATCAGAATAGGCCAGTTCTCAATAAATAGCTCAGAATAAGTCAACCACTGAATTACACTGTACAACTTGGGGGAGAATTAGTTTGGATTCTCCTGCTCTCTTCAGTGAAACTGAAGGTTATGGAAATATTTTACAATTTCAGCAACATTTTCCTTTATTCCTGGAGTTGTACTTAAGTCTTTGGCTAAACGATACATCAAATAAGCACTGTACCCTTATGTTATAAGTTTCAGGTTCCCTTCATTATCTTCTTTCTTATATTTGCTACATTTGCAGCATTGCCTGGGATAAAGCTACACACTTGACACTTGAATTTTTGTTTATAGCTTTTACTGCTACTTCTTGTAAGTATTCTGCTGTGTGGGTATTTCCTGATGTATCAATTGTTTCTGTAAAATAGACAACCCCGTCTCCTGCTGTCACACAAGCACATATTACAGTATCATTGTGTACATTGCTCCATCCATCAAGACTCAGATTAACGAATTTCCCGTCAATGTTTTTTGCACACTGTTCAATTTCCTTCTCATATACTGTATCCAGCAATCTTCCAGCAACGTCTGCCAGGTGGAGTGTAGCCTGGTTGTAACAATTGAACCAGGTGAATGAAATGTTTGTTCTGAACTTGTGTAGCGGGGCAGTCATCCCGCTCCAATTTGGAAGGGGTTAAAAACCAGCCCTGGGAAAGGGCTGCCCTGGGGAGCCAGTCATGACTGGGCTTGAGGGCAGCCAATCAGGGCCTGGCTGGGCCGGTATAAGAAGGGCTCCTGGGAAGAAGGAAGTCAGTCTTGCTCCAGAAATAGAGCAAGAAGGACCTAGCTGCCTGGTAGAGACAGAGCAGTACTGGGAAAGGGCAGGCTGAGCTGGGGAGCTCTGGTTTGGCGACCTCCCAGGCTGAGGCCTTGCAGCATAGGCCTGAGGAGATACTAGGGCTGCAGGGAGGAAGCCAGGCCAGGAATAATGAAGACAGTCCCTTAGTTTGTTTTTGTTACAGGTAACTTAATGTGTCATTGAAGCACTTGCTGGTGGTACCAGCAGATGACTTTGTAGACATTGCAACTGATGGATGTTCATAACCCCTTAAGTCTAAAATGGACCCTGAACAAAATGGTTTAAAAAAAAAAAAAGTCACGTTCACTCACTGAGTGCACTGCATTTAAAAAAATAAAAAAAAAGGTTGATTCCTCCTACTTCAGCTGTTTGTACCACTGTTTATATTATATCTTTTCCTAAATCAGTTTTACAGGGAAAATAATTAATAAATCATAGGGATTATCTAAATCAATTGAAACCCTTATCTCTAGCAACATATGAAACAGCTTGATTTTTTTTTAAATGTTAAAATTCATAAACGCCTAATAAAACTTTGAACAGGACATCTTCATCTGTTCAATTATATTTAGCAATAAAACAATCATTTCAGAAGTCCAGCAATAACAGTAAAAATGTTGTTGTTAAAAACTCCCACAACAAACATATCAATTATATTTTGAACAAAAACATTTTCAAATTCTAAAGTAAACAATCCAACCAACTTAGATTATTGCCATAAATTTGTGTTATCTACTAGCATAGTAAGACCTGGTAGGCAGTCCCTAAGAATGGTGCAAAAATAAGTCTACTATCCAGTTGCTCCACATTGGACATGTCTGAACAATCATCTGCAAAAACCTTGTCTTCTGATGAGCATTTTTCATAATGTTGATTCATTCTGACAACCAGGCCTTCAGGCCTTGCATCTTTTTATTGAACTCTTTACATTTGGCACGTGTTCCTTTTTTACCCAGAAGTGCAGGCATTTCTTGAAAATATTCCCAAATTGGGGGGGGGGGAGATTGGGGGGTTATTTATAGCTATGGCAGATTTTTTTTTCCCCCCTCCAGTTCCCAGGTGCTGAAATCAACACTAGAGGCTGCACTCTGAAGAACGTTGTCCCTTCTTCCCCGGGTGTCCTGTTTTGACACTAGTGTTGCTCTTTTCTGGTAGCACACTCTACTCTGCTCCCTTGTTACATAATTCCCCCTCCCCTATTCCCAGAAACACAAAAGAACTAAAAACAGTATGGGACTTCTGCTCGTATAACCCACATGCCATTTGCACTACAGTATTTTATTTGTTTAGAGACTGAGAGGCAGTTAAACTAATGGATTTCTGTTTGTTTGAATCCCTGTCTATGTACACATGCAAGGAGACAGAGGAACACCATTTACTTAAAACATCCAGAAGCAAGGTCTAGTAGTTACTGGGCAGATCAGTGTTTTTCCATGAGCTGAAGAGTAAGTTTTCATGATGTGTGGAGTCATAAATATTCATTATTTGAGAGGTGATCCAATCAGAGCTTAGGTAGGGAGAAGCCATAAAATAGGTATATGATTCCACACAGATACATTATGGTGTCTCCTGGAGTCAGAGGCCCAGTCCCAATGCCTGTAATGACTTTGCCAGTCTCTTGCGCCCAGTAGCACAGCCCCTGAGTCCCCCACAGGATCAAGCCCTTAGTACAGTACATGACCAACTGTGCAATATTCATAAAGCTTGCCCTTAAAAGATAGATGTTGTTCCCCTGATTCTTTATATAGAAAAGCAGCTTTAACTCAAAAGTTCTTGATACAGGCTCATGGATTAAGCATATTTATTTTTTATTTAAATGTTTTAAGAGATTATAATTTTAGTCCTTAACATATTTGGTATTAAATTCAGATTTCATTTTAAACAGGTTTATGTTTAAAAAGAAGAACTTCTTATAGTTTAAATAACAAAACCTGATCGCCCCCCCCCCCCCCCCAAAAAAAACCCACAATTTTTTCTCCACCTTGATGCATTGCTACTGCTTAGCTACAATATTTTGGTATGTTCATTTCACCCAAAAATGTAAAGAAACATGCCCAGAAAGGAGAAACTTCCAAAAGTCAGTGTCTACTTTTCAAACCAATGCAACTTGAGTTCTTTTTGAAACACAAGCAAATACTTTCACTCCTTGTTCTTGTTATTCACTTTTAATTTTGGTCATTTGTGTTTAATATTTTTATGACTAATGTGAAAAAACATGATCTACAAATAACTGTACCTAAAATACTTCATGGTCAAAAGATATATAAGATTAGGTCATGGAATATTTGCACAGTAAGGGCCACACACGTCAGTTCTCATGTGGAACAATCCTTGCAGATGCAGTCTAAGGACCCTAAAAGTATGGTGTATTTGTTAATTATACTAAGACAGCACATCTACAATAGAAGGTATTGTTACTTGTGGTCCACTTACTAATGAGCTAGCACAAGCAGCCAACATTTCCCCACATAATGACAGTAGGTACAACTTCATTATACATAAATACCCACATCTGTTTCTTGCTGGAAGAGGGTACAGGGGTAACTCCCCTCTTGCTGCTGATGCTACAGGTACATATCATTTTCTCCTTTCCCAGATGTAGGAAGAAGAGACACCCCATCCCAACAACATCCTCTCAGAATGACTTCCAGAGACAACCTGGGAGGAGCCAACTCCCTCTGGGGGCTATGTGTGTACACACCAAAGAACACAGTCACCTTGCCAGCACCCTCACTCTTTTGCTATGATTAAAAAAAGGTAGGATATGTGTCAGTTCTGGGCCGCTGCATCTGAATTTCCCCTCTACGATCCAACAAGAGCACCCACTGTAAGCTCCAGGCTTCTCAGCCATCCCCTCTGCAATGAAGTGGGAATGTTCTTAATGTTTTCTCTAAATACTGTGTGGGTGCCTCAGTTTCCCCTATGCAATTCTTAAGTAGCTAGAATGGCTGATGCCCTGTCTCCTGGCAACTGATGGCCTGGGCCCCTCCTCTGCAAAGGTGCCAACTGAAGGTGTTGGAAAACAAAGAGATCAGGTGACCTTCTGGCTGGGAAGAGACAAAGGCCAAAGCAGGGGCTGGAGAGTTTCAGTTCACAGCTGGCTGGGGAAATGGAGGAGGCCCAGACGGGGCTCTGGCTTCCCTGGCCCCAAGATGGACCTGACTTAGGGGTCCTGTTTCCTGTACCTACAAGCTCCGAGTTGGACCGTGTTCCTGTCGTCTAATAAACCTTCTGTTTTACTGGCTGGCTGAGAGTCACATCTGACTGTGGAACTGGGGTGCAGGGCCCTCTGGCTTCCCTAGGAGCCCCGCCTGTGCAGATTCGCTGTGAGAAGCGCACGGTGGGCAAGGGGATACTGAATGCTCCAAGGTCAGACCCAGGAAGGTCGAAGCTGTGTAAGCTTCTTGCCCTGGAGACAGTCTGCTCAGAGAGAGGAGGCTCCCCCAGAGTCCTGACTGGCTTCGTATGGAGTTGTTCCAGAGCCTTGGCGGATGACTCCGTGACCCCCTCTCTCTGGTGGAGACAGGAATCTCTCTTCCCTCTGACCTGGGTATTTCCAGGCCATCCAGGCTCCTGACTATACAATGTCATTCCCCAAAAGACAGACTGATACAAGCCAACAGCTCTTACCACACAACTCTTTTGAAGCAGGTGCTTTTATTCTTAAAGTAAAAGCATTACAGAGAAAAAAATAGTGAAACAATACAAGAAAAAAAATACATGCTAATAAACTTACCAGAGATCACCCCAATTTCCATGCAGGGCTTTTTCCTGTGGGCACAAGCTAATCACAGCTTCAGCTCAGAACCAGCTCCCCAAGTCTTATGGGGCCTCAGTAGGTAAAAGACCTGCCAATCCTTCTCTAGGGGTTGGGGCCCCCCTTAGACCAGAATTCCTATCCATTTGTTGGATCAGAAAGAAGGCTCTACATTGGATTATTTATTTATTTATTTGTTTTTGTTTTATAACTCAGGCTATATAACCAAAAATCCCATCTTTGTCTGCTGGTCCTGGAGAATCAAGTCTGAACCAGTATATGTGAGCCTTTGGCCAGGTGGCGGTAGTAGTTCTCTGGAGGTATTCCAACCTGAGTGAAACTGCCTAATCATCCCCCACAGTTCCTGGAGGGCTGTGCTCCCTCTCCCTCATGGAAATACATAACATCTTGCATTTTTAATACAAAGAACTCCTAGAATACTTAATTCAACAAGGGTTTCCCAAGATATTGCAGGATTTATCATATATGTCCTAATGTGAAGGGGAGAAATAAGAAGTGGTTAAAGCTCTGCTCTACCAAGATGATGCAAGAAGCTGAGAAGGTTGTGGGGTTGAAAGACTCTGATACAAGAAGAAAAAGTGAAACCAGTGTGTGGGCGAGAGAGAGAATTTGAAAGTAGTGAGGCAGTTCCAGACAACAAATGGGTCTCTCCTATCCTCCTGGGGTGATTGATGATACAATCAGGAATGCTGGAGTTAAGTAGGAAGATAAGGATTTAGGACCATATCCTTGTCTGGTGTAAATCAGAGCAGCTTCATTGATTTTTAGTGCAACTACACTGATATAGGCCAGCTGAGGAATGGTTCCTTAGAGACATAGGACAATATGTAAAGGAGGGAGAGAGTAAAACAACATTATAGAGATGAAAAATTATCCTGTCCAAAACCAGTTGAATCCATTGAGTCAAAGAACCATCAAAGAAAGGTACCTTCTCACAATTTGTTATAGTTTATTAATATAAATGAATAAATATTTTCTACCTTTGCTATGAATGCCTCTTAGCAATGACATATTGCCATTGATCACAATAGTATTGTTAACTTTCATCTGATTTTTTTTTTCCTAACACACTATTAGGTTTTACTTGTCTCTTTACACACAAATTATACCAGGATATGTATATTGGTTGTCTTTTATAGTGCAGAAGAGTAATGTATTTGTTTTTCATCTTTGGAGATCTATGTTCTAGTTCTAACTCATCAGAGCACAAGTGAAAGTGAATTTGATGCTCTTATCCTAATTCCTATGTGTCCACATCATACCACCACCAAAGTGGATTGTTTCAGTTTATGATTGTAAGTTGTCAGAGCTGTGTGGGGAACCTTGTATGACTCCTATGTACAGATTGCTTGGGCTCAAGCCAGTATAATACCTCACTTTCTTTGAGCACTAGAGTATTTGTGAGACAAGTATAAGGAATATAAATCTAAAACGATAAATCCAGGTAAATAATAATACTTAGCACCAAGCTGCAAATGAAGAAAGAAAATTTGGCTTGCACTCATTTTGGCTTCTCTAAAAATGCTTTCAGGCCTTCTTCATAAAAGAATCATAATCTAGAAAAGTGCATATAAGACATTCAGATCTTTCCTTCACTGGAAGACTCTAGTGTGACTGAAGAATGAGTGAATGTATGACATCATAACAATGCTGAGCAAAACAGAGGACATTTTTACTCAAACTGCTAAAGGTTCCTTGGTTCTTATTTTGCTTTTGTTCTCACCTTTTTAATGTCAATGCCTGATTAACACTTGCAAGAAAAGATGTCTTTGTTAAAAATTCAATAGTTGCTCCTTCCATTAAAATGTGAGAGCTCACGATTCCCATCTCTAGCACCAGCAAAAGCTGGGAAGACTGAACTTGCATTCCTGATACATCTAAGGTTAACAAACGAAACCTAGCAGGTATTCTTTATGCATCATAAAGTTAAAAAAAAATCAATTTTTAAAATTTCACCTTTTTAAAGATCATCTTCAGGTGACTTGGCCAAAGTCACACACACAGTTTGTGGCAGGACCCAGTTCTCCAGAGTGAATTCCTGACCCCACTGGAGTAAATGGCCATTGATTTAAATGGAGCCAAAATGTCACCCTAGTCTTCAATTTAGCACATTCTCTCCTCTTCAGTCTCTCTTTCTAGTACAATGACAGCATTTCTAAAATTATTTGCTAACAAATAATATCTGGTTTGACTGATAAATCTTTCTGCTAATCTCCTGCAAATAATAAAGACCCTTAAGCAGGACAAACATAATGGACCCAAGAGTATTTAGCTGGGTCAGATATTATTCCGCAAATGGCTCAGATATATAGTCTACTTCATAGCAAATGCCTGTGCAAAGTTCTGCTTATAGGGAAAATATGCATTAAAAGACGTTCTGCTATGCTTTATGCATAAGTGTGTCAAGACATTAAAGGGTAAAACAATTATAACAGAGCCGATACATTTTTAATCTCACAAACAGTGATATAAATTACATGAAGATAAAATCTCATCGCTGCTTCTTTTAGTGGTTACATATTAATAGTTAAATTATTTTTGAAGTGCAGCAGCCCTATTTAATTATCATGGGTTGAAAGGGTATATGGTACATTAAGGTTTCTCCATGAGAATTACTATAGCAATGGTCTACTTAACTGGGTGAGTTCTAACACAAAGTGGTCTCTCTTTCATTTCTGTGCCTGAGACAGACATATACGCTTTCCGCTAGTTTTACTCGCATGGACCCTTGATCCTGCAAAGATTTATGTACGGGATAGGATTATTCAGAGTGCATTAAATTAAGCACGTGGACAAATCTTTGCAACGTATTAACCATAGTTCCGATAGTTTAGTACTGTACATCTATCTGTCACAACCATTTACTTTGCATCAAAAGGGGCTGACTTGTCCAAAAAGGATTACTAGTGACATCTCCTCATTAAAAGTGTTTATTGGGATGAAATATTCCATATGCCTTTGCTTTGCAAAAAAAAAAAAAAAAAGATTTTGAGCAGAGGAATTTATAAAAATCAGGATTCCTGTTCCATAGACTTCGTGCTCTGGTTGGCTACAGTGATACTTTCCAGAGACATACCGTGACCTTCCCCACTTACACTGTCTGATTCTCTTTCACCCATCTCCACGCTCTCAAACAGCTCTCGGGAGCAGATTGTCACTGTTCCTTTCCCTTGAACACCGCTTATTCTCCAGCCCTGTTTCCCGATCTCCAGCTGATCTCAATGCCAGAAACTGACATAAGCAAAAGTCAGGACCAAGCCAGTTTCTCCAACTAATATTCTTCTTTGCACTTTAGATGGCAGCAGTAGGACCATGAAAAACTCACTGAGTTTGGGGATTTTCAGGGACATCCCTCCCATCAATAACCAAAATGCCTCTTTATCCTCCGGTCTAAGGACAAATCCTTTTTTAATTTGATTCCCTTTCTCCATCCTCCACCAACTCCCCCCTCCCTCCCCCGAACGAACGCTGCTACGGACACGCTGCTCCTCGCAGAGCCCCCCCTTTGTGTTTGCTGGGGGCCGGGAGCAATCCGGGCGCCAGTGGGGAGCTGGGGCCCCCTCTCGCCCGACGTGGGCTGCGGGGCGCTGGGCGCGGAGCTCCTGCCTCTCTCGGCTCGCGCTCCAGCCGCCTCTCCCGAGGGGGAGGAAGGGGGGCTCCTCTCTCTCGCTAGCTCAGCCCCAGGAAAGTGCAGCAATTGGGCAGGTCGTTTCCGGCAGCCTGGACCCGAGCAAGGGGAGCGGGGCCGCTCGGGGCACCCAGCCAGCGGCGCGCGCTCCCCACGTAGGACCAGGCAGCAGCGGCGAGGCGCCCGCTCCAGCCCCAAACTAGTTCCCCGCACGGCTGGCCCCGCCAGACACCGGCTTCGCCTGCGGGGCTCCTCGCTTGGTTCCCCATCCCGCGCCTCCGCCGCCCGCTGCGAGGAGCGGCTCTGCCTTTCTGGCCTGAACCCACGGGGCTGGAGCAACAAGACACCCGGGGGGGGGGGGGAGAAACTTATGTTGTTTCCTCCTCCCCTAGAGCCGCGCAGAGCCGTGTCGCTCCCGTGCCGGCGCTGACGGGCAGGGGGGAGGTTTTGCCTTGAACTGCGCGTGGAGAGGAGCCACCAGCCCCCCTCCCACTGGGCGGGCAGGGGGGGTCCGGCCAGCCGCCGCAAGGAGGGAGAGTTGGGCGCCTGGCGGCCGGAGCTGGGCTTGTCCTCGCCAGCTGCTGCGTTCTTGGGGCTGCTCCCGCCGGAGGGACCGAGCCAGGCGTCTCCCCGCGGCTGGAGGGGAGCCGATGCGAACCAGAGGCGCCCCGGCCGCGGCTAGCAGTGGGATCTGCGTGACTCTCCCGGGCCCCCCGCAGGCGAGCGGCGCAGCGAACGAGCGAGCGAGCCCGGCAGGCTCGGGGCGATGGCGAGCCCGAGGCACGGCCACTTAGCGGCTGCAGCGCTCTTCCTTGCCCAATGCTTGGCAGCCCGCTTCCAGCTCGTGGACGGGGAGACGGCGCGGCGACCTCAGGGTAAGAGCTGCTGCTGAAGTTCCCCAGTCCCTTGGCGGGGCGGGCGGGGCACCCGGCCAGGCACACGCCGATCAGCAGCCCACCACCGTGGCCTCAGATCCGGTTTCCCCCAGGCTCCAAAGCTGTGTGAGCCAGCCCCCTGCCCCAGCCTCCCCTGTAGCCCCCACCCCGCTTTGCTGAACGGCCGAGGAAGATCGAGCCTGTTCCCCCTTCAGCGAAGGGGTGTCCGCAGTTAGATGCTGCGGTTGGGGCTGGGTTTGCCCCTTGCCTCGGGGTCCGTGGGAAGATCGCTGCTGGTAGCTGATGGAGCTGGGACCTCCCCGCTCCCTCTTCACGGGTATATTGGGGGGTAAATCGGGAGCCGCTCAGCTGAGGGTGTGTGTGTATGTGGGTTGGGGGGGGGGTGTTTCTCTCCTGAGTCCCAACTTCTCACTAGGGCCCAGGAATCTCAATTCCAGCCATGATACTTGGGCGGTGGGAGAGACGCGCTGCAAAGGCAGAATGGCCTTAATTAGTCACCTAACTGGGCTGAACACTCAGGGAGCCCGAGTCTCCAGGGCGCTGTGACCCGGCCCTGCCCTCCAAAGCCTTTCGGAGAGACCTTGCCTTTGTAAAGCGCAGCAATAATTGCCACACCCCCTCGCTGGAGGTGAGCAGGCTTGCAAAAGGGAGCCCCTGTTCTCCGCTGGGCTCAGCGGGTTCCTTGCGGTTACTAAATAGGCTGCGTTCTCTATGTAGGTCTCTAGTAATGGGTGTTGTCTTCACTTATTGCCAGATTTTCAGAGGTGCTGAGCAACTGCAGCTCCCTCTGACTTCAGTTGGAGTTGAGGTTGCTCATTATCTCTCAAAACCAGGTTGTAAGTGTCCCCGGTAAAGTTTACCTCCTCTCTTCAGCACACATTAGTTCAGGTACTGGGAGGTGCATAGCTCCAGCCCTTGCTGTGGTACCATGGGCTGACCACGTTTGCTTGTAACCATTTCAGGGTCCTCTAGTTCAAAACTTTCCTAGAAACACCTGTTAGTGCATCAGGCCAGCCACATGTTGTGGGTTCTCATCAGCTACCCAGTCTTTCCCAAAACGTGGTCCTCTTCCTGGTCATCATATCCCATAGACCTCTACATGCTTTTAATCTATAGGGGGAATTGCCAGAGAAGTCTTGGCATGCTTGGGAAAAGTTGGCTGATAAATGGGATAGGGTAAACATTTTTAGCATAATAGGAGGCTAAGAATAACAACTGAAAGTTGCTCTGTTTAACATTATGGGTTAGGTTTGGAAATGCAAGTATTTTATTATCATTAAACATCCATCTTTAGAGACAAAAGGACACTTTACTTTCCCTCCCCTGCCACCCAAAAAGTTAACCCCAAACTGAGTCCTGGAGCCCTTCTACAAATAGTCTGTAAGAAAACTAACCCCATTTTGCACAGGTGGTTTGATACAAATGTGAAGAGTTGAGTGACATGAACAGGATAGATGTAGGAGTTTTAAAAACGTCCACCTAGGGCTATGCCAGACGGAGAGGGCCTACTACTGAGTTTCGGAATTGCAGGTTGCTGAGGGCTCACATGTCAGTTCAGAGAAAACCCAGAAGGAAGGTTTTCATATACTCTTGTTCAGCATTATATGTCCAACCCGTGCTTACATTTCTAGGGCTTTGCCTTTAGGAAGCATACAAGAATATTATTTACTGTAAATCACTAGAGAAAATAAAGGAAAGGGGTGAAGCTATGAAAAGAAAATAATAAAGATGTAAGGCTGTAGTCTGAGCATGTGAAGTTCATCAATCTTCCACCGTAGGTATGTTTGTGCAGAAGAAGTGTCAATAATTTCTTGATTAAATACAGTCTATTTGATGAAGTGAATGATCAATGCACACTGCTGGTCATTCATTGCTGATTTAGGGTTTAGAGTTGCATCATTTTAACAATGTCTATCTCAGCACTAAATAGAATGGCATATCACCTGCTCATTAATCTGTTATTGGTTTATTAATATGGTGTGTCTTAACCTGTTAAGGAAAAATATTTAAGCTTTGAATATCATCCATGGCGTAAAGTACCAAGATGGTTATTATAAAAGTGTATTTTATTTTTGTGTTAAACAAGTCCCGATGAAATAATCTGTAAGAGATAGTCTTCTCTCATAACAGTAAAATGGAAATTTTAAATGACAACTTTTGACAGGTAGCTTGTTGTGAGGTTTGTTATCTTTTTAAATCCTGTTTCTGAAAATATGATGTTACTATCACAAGCATGTTGTCGAAATTCAATAATAGAAACTGAAATTCATTCAGCCTTAATATGTATGGTTCTTTCATTCTTTGATAGAGAAGCACAGTAGAATAATAGACTATATTTCTTACAGCAAGTAGAGAATGCTGTTATGCAGAGCAAGGAGACCTGACTGCAACAAAAATACATTCTGAAAGTTATTCCATGAATTTTTATATCCGTGTGTCCAAGAAATACTTTTTTGAAAATGAACATCTGTATCTAACTTCAGTTTATGTGGTCTGAAATGTAAAAAGTGCCATTTAAAAGTTTTACTTGTACATCGAGTTCAATACCATGCCCCTTCTGACACGTTTAAATATAGTCTTCTCAATTTTAAACTGAACCAAAAATCTTCAAAATAACTGCAAATGCTTAATGGGAGTTTGATTATAGTTTGTTTCTGATCTATGCATTATTTACATTCTCAGGAGTAAAATGCATTCTTGTAATTGAAATTAAATAAAAATAGAAAGGAATGCAAACAATATATGTGGTATAGGTTCTTGAATAACTGGAGTAAAGAGAGGATTGTTATCAAATTAATATCATGATTTCTTATAAAAGTGACCCACAGTTTGCTGAACCACAGTTTTGTATAGCTTTTGCCAGCAGTTCAGAACTAGTCCCTTCAAACTTCCTGAGATAATAACTATTTGTCTAGTAGCCTTGAGGTTCGACGTTTAGCAATCAGTCAGGGCCGGCTCCAGGCACCAGCTTACCAAGCAGGTGCTTGGGGCGGCCACTTTGGAGAGGGGCGGCACGTCCAGCTGTTCGGTGGCAATTCGACTGACGGTCCCTCACTCCTGCTCAGAGCGAAGGACCTCCCGCCGAATTGCCGACGCAGATCTCAATCGCGACTTTTTTTGTTTGGCTGCTTGGGGCGGCCAAAACCCTGGAGCCGGCCCTGCAATCAGTAATTTTATAGCAAATGTGTCTGGCTGTAAACAAACAAAAAGGTTCCTGGTTGTGGAATTAAATTTGAAGTGTTTGTGCTGCTGATGAATAGGAAGCATTTCCACTAGAGGGCAGAACTGTTGTATTTGTTAGTCTCTAAGGTGCCACAAGTACTCCTGTTCTTCCTTTCAACTTAGTCTTTCAGCAGACATGGTTCTTTTCAAAACGTTTCAGACCAATTGTCTTATATTTTTTTTTTTCTATATTTGTGTTTGTATAGAGCTTCATTTTGCTGACTAGAAATGGCATAAATCAGTGGTCAAGGTTCTTAAATGTAACATTTGGGCATGTGTGTGTTTTAAGATAATCACACTGAAAATGAAATAAGTTCAGTGAACTGAAACAAATGTACTTTGGGAAGCTAGCTGAACAATTACAGCTCCTGGTTGTCTAAGTGAGGGCTTATTAATTGTTGAAGTATTCCCACAAGAAGCCTTGAAAGTGTTACTTTTCTGAAAACACAATCAGTCAGAATTAGGAGGCTTTTATTGTAATTTTGTTCCATCAAAGTATGTTCCAGTGTTTTGGTATAACTTACATTCATTGACAAACAACCATTTCCAAATATTGCTATTTAGAGGGGGGTATTGTTCAATTTGTTCAATTTTTATTATTCTCCTCCAGAGAACAGAGGACAAAAGATAAATTGATGAGCCGATTTCGGAAAGTGTATGCATTCAGTTTTTCACACAATTATTTGAGTCACTCAAGCAGGTGTAGACACAAATAGCTAATTCTGTTGCAGATGTAATTTTCATAACTGTCTACGTGATTAGACTTATGCGTGTGCATTTTATATGCACAATTGCATGCCTATACTCTTTCAGAATTATTGCCCTATTAAGATGTTACCCCATCCAAAGGTAAGATATCTTCCTATCACAAAGGCCACTGACAGTCAGTCACCAGCTCAACAATGTCTTCTTCTAGAGAAATTAGAAACTCAGCTGTGCCTGTAAGCCTTTATGGGTGGAGCAATGATGAACCCTGCCTTCGGCTTGGATGATGTAATGATACAACCACAATAAGATTCAGTTTTCAAACCCTCACACATCTTGGCCCCAAATCTTAACCCCAAGTATATTTACCTATATGTATAGACCTGGAAATCATTTAGGTTAATAGAAACTGATACTAAAATTCAGACAGTTGAGAGCACTCTGTCTTAAAGTAGGCCTCTGCTTTTTCATACTTCCTTTCCCACAGTAGTAAGTGGAATATGATACAGATCAAAATGACTAAGGTAATTTTCATTTGTTTTGGGAGTAATTCCTATCTAATTCTATCCCTGGTTTTCTCCCCACTAATTTAACCCGAAGCCAGAGTTTAAAATAGACTCAAAACAGTACCAGGCTTGTCATTGCTCAGTGATGAAATTTAATTAGGTCATAACAACACTCTAAAACTCAGACAGCTTATAGCAAAACTACTTTATTTTAAACCAACATTTGGGGAGAGGAGATAGGGAGGCACAAGAAAGAGGATTTTAGGATTGTGAGCAAATAGCATTCCTTCTCATCTAGCACTAACTTGCCAGCAGTGTGAGATATCATCAGATCACTGAAGGGCTAATTAGGGATGGGCTGAGAATGCGGGGCAGTAGAATCTAACTTCTTATTCCCCAAATTGCCAAACTAGAGCATTACAGAAACAAAAAGGAACTAACATCCACCCATCAGATTTCTTTCCACCCTGCAAAGTATGGAGAAGCCACATCAAGTTCATGTTTCTGTCTCTTGGTGTTCTTTATGGCAAATGAGCATGAAAGATACCAGAAAATGCCGTTAGATGCTGTTTGTGAATGCTGTGTGGTTTGTTTAATCACGGAGCACTACCTCACTTAAGTTTGTTCTGGCCCTCCTTGATACAGCCCATTTTAGACTGGCCCCACATATCTTTCCCTCTGCCATCTGCATTCTGCTTTGCTGAATGTATTTGTTAATTCTGGGTTTGAAAGATGTTATGTAAAATAGTGACTCCATTAACTAGAACACAAATATGTGGGAACATATTCTCTGCTCATAGTGGTCTTATTCCCTTTGATATGATGTTTGTATTGATTTCAATGGGAGCAGATCAGGGCCTTAGTGCAGATACAGGAGAGACTATTCTGGATCATGTATGTATGTAACTGTAAGTATGCAAGAAGTACCATGGCTTTGCTGGATTGGGACCCATGCTCCTTTTGTCAGCAGTATATGTAGTTTAACCTAAGTTTTCTAGCATTTCAGTGATTACATCCAGACAAGAGAGCTTTTTAATTTCTAGTTTATTTAGAATTCCTCCCTCTTGAAATGGCTTTGATTCTCAATTGTTTTAGGGGCTTTGGACTAAAAATGTTTGGATAAACATTATCGGCGTTTCACAGTGGCCAGTTAATACTTTGTTCTTAATGAATAGCATTGTAATGAGTAGATGCTGGAATTTCTGTACCTTTTCTTTGTAGGTGTTCCATTGTAATTTAACTTTAGTCAATGGCAACCTATACTAAGGTCCTGTTATAACTTTTATAGCTTTTACAGTTCCTTCTTTAATCCCGGCAGAGAATACAGCAAATTCTGTCCAGGTTACACCTATGCAGCTCAACTGACTTCAGAGGGCAGGATTTAGCCCAATGACTTTTCAGTAGCAATTATGTTACTGCTGCATTTAATTGTTTTCTTCTATTAAATTATTACTTAATCTTTTCATTTTGACTCTTGTTTTTGATCAGACTGTGACTCTTGCAAATCCTGAATGGACAATATCCAATTTGGATTTGCAATTCTGACTTTCCTTTGTAAGAAAGCTCTGGCTGGACTGATTGTAAAAGGCAAGCTTCTCCCATTGTAACCATTAGTAGTATTAGCCAAAATTTTCTAATGTGAGTACATCAAGTTAATCTTGTAAATCAATGTTCAGGCACCTAAATTTAGTAGTCTTGTTTTTGAAGGTGATGAGCACCTCACATTGATCTCAGTGAGATTTTCATGTGCTCAGCCTTCTGGCATTACATTTATTTATATGTCTAAATATGGATTTAGAAGCTCAACTTTGAATGCCCTGGTTCAAAAATTTTGTCTGAAGTTGCTATTTTCCAACCATTGGAAATAATTGCGTAAGAGTTTGTTTTCACCCTGCTGTTGTTCAAAGTTTTGTCTGCTTTGAAGATGTCATGATTGTGCCAAATATATATTTAGATGTTTTTGTTCAAGCTCAAACCATGATTACAACTTCCTATATTTTATTACTATTTTGTTGACAAGAAATGGAAGGTTGGGGAGAGAGAAGTAATATTTATATAGGGCCCGCATTGCTTTATGCTCTGTTTCCAGAGAGTCAGCAGAGGGAGTGTAAGACAATGAACAAATCCTATCCCGAAAACCATACTTGTATCATATAAAATGTTGAGTTGGAGTCAGTCTGTTTTTTGGATTTCTGTGTGGCTCTCTTTGATGTCAGTAGAAACCTTGATGTCTTGAAAATCTGTACCCCTTCACCTTGTGGACATACAAGGCCAAAGTTGGGTCCTGATAGTGAAATCCCGGGGCTTAGTGTCCAGTCCGACTAATGAGCTGAGAGGTGGATATCTCCTTGGAAGTGACAGTGAAGCAGAAGGACTCTTCCCATCACTGTCCACTGCAGAGCTGTTGCATGGATACCATTTCAGCCTGGTGGATGATATAGCATTTGCTGTCCTAGTGCACCTTTGTAACAAGGAAAGGACTGGAGGATATACTTAAAGGTAGCTATCTAGGCCCTGCACTTCACCCATGCCATGCCCCTCCTTTCTATGCATTACCACACACACATTCCCTGCAGAGTTTGGCTCTGAATTGTGCACTTCCTCCTCTGCCCCCAAACCCAACATAATTTCCTTGCCTAGAAAACTGCACTAGCTGAATTGCTACGGGTACTTCTGACACATAACCAGGGTGGGGGACTGGGTGTACCTCAATAAGGCAGCAAATACAAAGCCATGTTGGATTGTGATCCATATAAGAAACAGGGTAGGGATATCAAAACTTGCTACTGTAGATGGAAAGAAATAAAATCGGTTTGAATTGACTTTTTTTTAAAGTCTGTAGGTATTACAAGCCCTCCCAAGAGAGAGTGCAGAAATGGAAAGGGTAGAGAATATTGGACAGTTCCCTTTAACACCAGTGGTTATTTTGATTAGAGTGGTCAAAAAAGTTTCAGCAGAACAGTTTTCCGTTGGAAAATGCAGTTTTGTTGGGATTCTGACCAAATTTTCAATGAAAGGCTGTCAAAACAAATTTTTATGACTTTCTCATTTTAAGTCAAAATGTTTCATTTAAACTTTGTTTTATTTTGTTAAAGCTTTAATGTTATTTTATTTTAATATATATTTAATATTTATAAGGTAAAGTTTTTCAACATTACCTAAGAAAGCAGTTTCTGAATCACTTTTTTTGGAGAGGGTGAGTGGGGGATTGCGAGAAATTTTGATTTTTTGCTCCACCTGGGAATGAAAATACATTTCAAAATGTCAGAAATTTCCTAAGGGCTGGAAATTCCATTTTCTGACCACCTCTAATTGTGAGTCCTCATTGTTGAGCATTTTTGACCACATGGTGTGATCTCTTTCAAAACAGATCATTTTGCTTTGTAAAAGCTGCAGTTTGGGTTGTTGTGGGTTGGCTGAACTGAACAGTCCAGCTGGGTCATTTGCCTGGGTTTAGTGAACTCCTGGCTTTATGGCATATTGCTCATTCAGGCTTGCTTCTTAGTTAATATTGAAATTCATGAGGGAATTAAATTAAAAGAGGGCACATTCTCCAGATTGCAGCTGCTGTAAAGATAATAGACTTATGGGTTATTTGCAGTGAAGACATTTATGGACTGGAAGCTTAGCATTTGGTATATTGCAAAACCCTGGCCTCAGGATGAGCACAATTTATTACTGGATCCTACTCAGAATACATACATACGGATCTAAATGATCTTCTTAATATAAAGTAAATAGATACGACAAACTACTTCCTTATAAATTAATGCCACCTTTGTTTATCATTTCATATATTTTTAACATCTTACTGATTTTTCAAATATTTTTAACCAATTATATTTTGCAAGTATATTTAAGACAATATTTTATAATTGAAGTGGTACAAGGGTTGCATAAAAAACAGCAGAATCTGTTTCTGACTCTGAAATCTCTGAAATGAAGAGATTTCAAATTTAAGTTAAACAACAACAACAACAAAAACAGAAAACAAACAAAAAAACCCACCCCAACAAAACAAAACCCAAAGAAACAAATGAAAGGAGAAACAACACCAGATTTTACTAACAAAAACAATATTTTTAGTTTCACAAAACTTTCTCCTTCACTGCTAATGCTTCAAGTCATTGGAGACATTGCCTTTTTTCCAGTATAAAAAAAACAACAAAAACGGACTGACAAAAGCGAGTTTAGCATAACTCCTTTACTATATCCTGTTTACTTACCCATCTGTCTGCGTGGCCTGGCCACACTTGCAAAGCAAAGCTACACTTGCTGGTGATTCAGCTCGTTAGACTTTTAATCCCTCATCTGCACCCTACAGGGTTAGTGGATGCTCACCATTGACTGAGTATTTAGCTATCTTTTTTTTTTCTCATTCAAACCAAATGAAATTGGGACACTCCTTGGAGAAACCTAAATAATCTAAAACAGGTGCTTTTTCTTTGATATTAGTCATAAAGTTGAGTTTGAATGGAAAAGAATACCATTATCTGTAATCATTTTTCATTAAGAAGCCCTTTAGACCTACAAAAGAGGCTAGTTCTTAATTATAATTGAAGACTGCTAGGATTGGCAGTTCTGTTATGAGGGAGTTGGCCACACAAGGCTCCAACCTTTTGGGCATATTTCAGTTTTTGGGGGAGTAGATTGGGGTGTGGATTTCAGATATTTCAGCTTCTGAGAATTGGTCTCATACTTGAATGTTTGCTACAGTCCAAGCCCTGCTTCTCTCATCTTGGTCTGTGAACTCTTCATCATCCAGCTCTAAAGTTGCTCCTCCAGAACAGGCTTGTGATTTATTTAAGCCTTGAAATCCAAGTCTGCAAATCACTCCTCCCTATTCCAGGCCATGTTTCTCTGTAGGTCTGTCTAGTTAGCTTCATCACCGTAGTATTTGAGCACCTCACTAACATTAGTGAATGTATCCTCTGGGTGGTAGGGTGATATTGTCCCAATTTTACAGATGGGGAATTGAGATTTGGAGACAGTGAGTAATTTGCTGAAGGTCACATGGAGGTCTTTGACAGAGCCAAGATTTAAACCAACTCCATCATCCATTCTACTTCAAAGCAAATTAATCCCTTTCTTCCAATATACCCCCAAATTTCACCAAAGTTCAGGGGTTTGGCACCCACGATCCAAGGCTGTAATTGATCCGAGCTGACTCTAAATCCACAAATTCAACTTGTGGAGCCACAACTTCACTTCTATCTACTTCTATCTAAAGAATCACAGGCCAGATGGCCAGAGACTTTAGTCTTTCTGTTGGGCCCCATCTGACTTCTCATTCTACCACTGGTGTTATTGTAGAGTTCCCTGTGTAAGCAGAGTCAGGATGAGCTCTACCCTGACATCTGGTGGTGAATTATGGTGAGTGTGGAAAAGAACTCCAGGGGCTGATCTTGTTTGCATAGGCACACCCACTCGCCTGGTATGAAACAACAGCAACTCAAAGTGGTTACTTTGGCTGGTGTGGGATCCCCAGTTTCTTTGTTATTGGGGCAGGAAGAATAAAGTTTTGTTACCCTGATTCTGTGACTCAAGGGCAGTGAACCTGTTGTATGACAGAAGGACTGAGTGAATCCATCACCATTACCTAAGTAGCACTTGCTTGACAAGGGGCATGGGTTACAAAACCCAGTGAATAGAGAGAGGATGGGGACAGGTATTTGTACCTGATGGTATAGCCCCCTCCCCGAGGGGTTGAAACACCAATTGCACTACCTCCTCTCTCCACTGTTGAATGTCAGAGCTAACTTTGATTCCATTGGAAGTCTAATTACAGACTGCTGAGCTGAATTCACTTTGGGCCAATGGTGCACTAGCACTAGGGCTCCCCTACTATGAGCTGAAATCACAAAAGAGCTGAGATCACTGAGGCTGTGTTAACTAGTGGGGGAGCCTGAAGCTATATTGCTAAGCGGCTGGCGAAGCAGCTAGCAGAGTGGAGCCTCATGGGGACGGTTGGAGCGGAGCTGAGCAACTCACAGGTCGGTGAGCAGGGCGGAGCGGCTGGAGAAGCAGCGAGCAGAGCGGAGCCTTGTGGAAGCGGCCCAAGGAACGGCTGAAGTGGAGCAGAGCTGAGTGGCTCACAGGTTGGTGAGCGGAGCAGCTGCCAGAGCAGTTTGTGGACGGCGGGAGCGGCTCATGGGACAGCTGGTGGAGTGGAGCGGCTCGTGGAGAAGGCTGCGGCGGAACCCCACGGAGAGGCAGCCGGTCGGCCTTGGATCACGTAAGGTGCCCCTTAATACCCTGCGTGCCCCCCCCCCCCCGCTTGAACTCTGGGGCTGCACTGACCAGGGACAGAGACTTTGGGGGGTTGTTGGACTTTGGGGACTTTGGTGATCCTTGGGTTGCTGGACCTAAGAGACTTTGGGGGGTTGTTGGACTTTTGGGACTTTGGTGATCCTTGGGTTGCTGGTTTCAAGAACCAAAGGGAAAGGACACAGCCCAATTTGCTGGGGTGAGTTTTTTGATCATGAAGCCTGTTTGTGGTGTTTTTCCAATTTAACGCTGATGTCGTTTACCTCATGATATTAAACATTTTCTGTTACACTCAGACTCTGTGCTTGCGAGAGGGGAAGTATTGCCTCTTAGAGGCGCCCAGGGGGTGGTATGTAATTGTCCCAGGTCACTGGGTGGGGGCTCGAGCCGGTTTTGCATTGCGTTATTGAAACGGAACCCCTAGATACAGAACCCGGCCCTTGTTGCTGCCAACTTAGATGGGCAGAAGGGTTACACCTGTAAATTGCACTTCCTACTGCTCTGTGCATCCAAGAATGGAAAGCCTGAATTGAGGAAGTGACCAGCTGTGAACTTGACTTCTTTTCTCATTTGGTTGAAGTTAGGGAGGAAAGAACTGCAGCTAGGGTCTAATCCTGCAAGGTGCCAAGTGCCTCCAGTTGTTCATAGACAGTCATTTTTATGCACAGTTCTGTAGATGCACTCCTTAGTGTGTGGGCATGACAAAATTTCCATGTAAACACAGGGCCGGATCCTCACACCCCCTGAGAATCTGGAATGCTGTTGTTATCACTTGCTTGTACTATTGACAATACCCACAGAATTGCAAGAGTAAATGACTGTGTTTGTAAAACTAAGGGCTACAGCCTGCAAATTTGGCCTCTGAGAGTTATACTTATGATGAAATAAAGGAACAAGCCATAATAATTGTTATAAATTCTAGTAGTATATTGCACAAATGTAATAGCACCACTTACTGGGAATGTATGTTCCATGAACTTTTAAGCACAAGCATTACCAACATATGCAGTATAGCCTGTGCTTGTCGTGCTCTAAAATAAATCATGTTGAAGTTTCCTGCAGAGTGAAAGGGTATGAATACAAATGGAGTCAACCGCTATGCCATCTAATAAAATCACTGTTCTTTGGTGTCTGCTATTTTCACAGTGATGTGCCCTGGTGTACCTTACAAGAGCTATGGTAGGTGGTTGAGAAATGAAGGCAGAAATACATTTCTAAAAGTAACTCTTGTATTTATCTTGTAATGTTTTTCTAAACCTGAAAAAGGGATTCACACGATCCTTTCCAGATTAATTATAGCATCGGTGAACCTCAAAAGATGGATGCTGTCCTTTGAAATGTCTCGGCTTACATCTTTAGGCTCCCATTCACGGCAGCATCCCCATTAGAACCACTCTAAAATATGTGCTGGATGTTCCATTAAAGTCAATGGAATTTAAGCATGTGCTTAATATTAAACATGCTTAAGTGCTGCCCTCAAAATGGATGGACTTAAGCACATGTTTTAGAGTTTTCCTGAGTCAGGGCCATCGAGCTCAGTTTGCCATGAGGCACAGTACATTGCTGGTATATAGTTGCAATATCCCAAAAGGGTCTCTAGAAGGAATTATACTCTGTAGGCTGGTACAGAAAGAGATTTATGGTGCTGTTTCCTCAATGCTCCACTGGGGTGTTGTGCAAACAGGAGGAGTACAGATAGAGTAGTCCCTGCTTTTTCTGGATGTGCCCTCACCACACTCCCCCATAAGGGCCAGGAATGATCTCACTTATGGTGTACAAATGATATTTAAGAACTGTACAAACCAAATATTCTCTTATATTTTATAATCTCCTGGTAATGAGGGACTGAAATATGGCCTGATCTTGAGAGGTGCCTCAGATGCTATTAAGATCAATCTGTGGAGATGTAAACACCTACCACATGCTACTACTTTACTTTAGATTAATGGTCTTTACACAGACAAAATTCCCATTAACCTCAGCGAACGGATCAGCGATATTAATGAATCATCATCCTTCCCCCAGGTGTGCATAGATAATATTCTGATTGTAAGCTTTTCAGGACAGGGAAATTATCTTCAGGTATGTCTGCAAAGGGCATAGTAGTCAGTGGGTGCTGTATAAATAATAATCTCCTGCCTGTAACTTTGGATATGTACCTTCTCTGTTTCTATTCAAATCCCCTTTTCTTATCCTTATTGCACTATTTGATAGTGCTGCTGAGTGAAGGTGTATTCCATACTAATGTTCTCACTGAATTTTAAAAACTCCTGTGCCACAGAGCACTATCCATGTTCAGTGACCTTCTGCACCACACAACTATGTCTTGTGGATGGTAATAAACATCATACTCTATAAGCAGATGAGAGAGACTGAGATCAACACTGATGCTGCTTAGCAGGGCCAGCCCATATTCCCCACCATGACACTCTGGGCCACCAAAACTGCCCCTCTTTTGTTGGGTAAATGCCTTCTGGACTTTTATTTAGAATTAAAGATTTGGAAGACCATTGAATTCCAAAGTGTTTTTAATGAGTAATACCACTACATGGCTGGTGAGCACACTGTCACCAAAAGATTCAGTGGTGCGATAAGGTCACCCGTGATGAACATAAACTGGATAATTAACCAGACCTTCTGAAGGACCTAGCTAGAGACTGGTCCAGGTGGCATTTGATCTGCAAGGAGGCTACGACCCTTTGGGATGATGGTAGCCTATTTGAGGCTGTCAACAGAGGAGGAGGGAACGAGAGAGTAGTATATTTATTGTAATAAAACACACAAAACAATTGCTACTCTTTTAGGCCCTGATTCAGCACAGCACCTAAGCACATTGTTAAATTTAACAACTTGCGTAAGTCTCATTTTAAGTCAAAGTCAAGTACGTGCTTAAGTGTCTTGCTGAATCTTGGCCTTAGCACTTCCCGTATCCAGAAGTTCTGCAAAAATGGTTAAATGAAATAATTTGTACATCTATAGAGATGTTAAATTAGCAAGCTAGGGCTTAAAGTCTGCCCTCTGATAGAAGTAGTTTTATTCATATATGGGAGCTATGTGTCCCCAACTGAGAGGAGACTTTATCTGTAAAGCTTTTGCTTTAATTCAATACTGTGCTCAACATTTTCTGAATTTTATGTAAAAGGTTTTAGGGTAGGATCTTTGGATCATAATTTGGTTAGATACCATTTAACTTACGGAGTTAAATATGTGTTGTTTCCCATGAAAGACTGAATAGATGGGAGTCATTTTATTGTTGTCGTAACTTTTGCTATTGTAAATGCTATACTGTCTTTCTTAAACATACTGATATACTTTTTGAAGATGTTTTATGATTTGGAGGTCCTAGGAAACCTGAAATATTCTAGTTGCCTTTCTGTTCTTTATTTCCAGTGTTTGAGTTGTGTTATTAAAAGCTGAATGTGAAATTGTTTTTAACCACAATATCAAAGGAAAGTGCATTAACTTGTAGTGTCTCAAGCTCTCTAAATACAAAAGAGGGGATAGAGAATGTGAAGTCCTCAGACGGAAGTGAGAGCTATTGGAACATCTACAGTAGAACCTCATAATTACGAACACCAGAGTTACAAACTGATGAGTCAACCACACACCTCATTTGGAAATGGAAGTTCACAATCAGGCAGCGGCAGAGTCCAAAAAAAAAAGGAAATACTGTGTTAAACATAAACTACTGAAAAATAAAGGGAAAGCAGCATTTTTCTTTTGCATAGTAAACTTTCAAAGCTGTATTAAGTCAATGTTCAGTTGTAAACTTTTGAAAGAACAACCATAACATTTTGTTCAGAGTTACGAACATTTCAGAGTTACAAACAACCTCCATTCCCAGGGTGTTCATATCTCCGAGGTTCTACTGAATTGGAAACTACAGGGCTGATTCTGCTCACTTATTCATTTGAGGAGTTGTACTGATCTCTGAAGAAGTAGTTGTTTGCTTGAAGGTTTAGACTAGAGGAAAGAAACCAAAAGATCCAGTTGTTGCTCTAATGGATTTTTAAAGAAAAGTAAAGTCACTCTGTTCTTTAATCTTCTGCAGAAAGCCAAACAGGCGGGAGCTGGGGAAGAGTCTAGGCAGACTCTCTACAGAAAAGCAGAGTAGCTACAGTGAGAATGTGTTCCTTATTCTAATTAAGTCCCTTGTTTAGTGTTAGAAGAAAACGATTCTTTCTGTGATTGTTTAGCATTGTCGCATGACAGTCACATAAAGGAGGATTTGTCCATTGCACACTTCTGAGAATGTCAAAATCTTCTTTATAATAAAGGGCATATGAACTGGAAGAGGAAGCTGGTGTTTGTTCCCTACCTGTATTTCCCTGCCACGTGACTGCTCTTATCAATGGTTGCCTTGTAAAAGTGTCTGAGGAATGAAAAGATTCATTGTCTGCATATGTGCTGTGCTGTTCTTCTAGGCATTCCTGAGAAATGTGTCCTTTTAATTACTGGACACCTGTTTTAGCTAGGACAGAAGGGGGAAAAAAGCCTTCCAGTCTGTAGCATTTCTTTTAAGATTCCCTTGGTAATATAACCATATAAACATGCTTTATTGCGGGGGAGAGAGAGAGAGAATGAATAATGATGATAATGACAAGGCTAGGGTCAGCTTTTTTGGCCCTACAGTAATTTTCTGTATGTTTACAACTATACTGTGGCTTGAACTGCACTTTAACAAAGTATCCTCTGACCATAATTCTGGTTCTGTAAGCAGAAAGCACTATAATATAACCAGAAATCATGCATTCATTTTATAGGGATGTTGAAATGTCAGTGTATCCTCCTATAAATGTGCACCCATCTGCAATTGTGGGCTGCATTTCCTTAACTTGTTAACTGGCACATCAGATCATTTATCTTAGTTTGCCAAGGCAAATCACTTGCAGTTCTCATATTTTCTCATGAATCATAGAAAATGTTCCTGTCTTCCTAGACATCTCCCTTCCACCGCTGCTTCTCTTTTCTTTGGTTCTTGTTCAGCTAGAGTATTTGATGCCCACTTGCCAGGGTATTAGTAGAAAGCTCATTGAATTGTAGCCACTCTTGCTGTTTATATTTATCCGTCCAAATGACATTGGAAGAATAATAGCCATGCTACAGAACAGACAGAGAAATCCTGTAATAATTTTAAGATTTAAAGTCATGTCACACACTCTTTTTCCTGATATATATGCGCTGATATATTTTACTTATCACCTGTCAACTTACAGAAGATTGCTCAGAATTTTGGAATAATAACTGTTTATAAGCTTTTCTATGGTTCTCCTCACCATCCTATTTGAGCGCCTCACAAACAATGATGGAGTTAGCCACTAAACAGCCACATCAGATAAGTTGGTGTTATTTGTTCCCACTTTACAGATGTGGCATTGAAGCATTGAGAGATTAAATGCTTTACCCAAGATCATACAGACAGAATGTGGCAGAGTCAGGAATGAAACCTAGGTCTTCTGAGTCATAGTGCAGTTTTTAATCACCAGATCAAATGTTGTGCCTTCTCAGCCACTGAACAAGAGATTACAAAAACCTGTTAATCAAAACACAAGCAGGTATCAGCTATGCAGTTTATGTTTGAACTCTGGTCCACACTTCCTTACTGGCACCCTCTTCCAGTCTCTTAACAAATCTTTAATTCCTAATTTAAAATGTCTGGCAATCCAATGGCAGGTTGTTCCTCTCTCTGCCGCCATAGAGGCAGTTGAGATCTGTCACTGAGGGCAAAGCCACCTTCGCTCAGAACAATGGCTGGATTTGTTCTCCCTCCACAAGAGGTAACAGGTTGTCCGGAGCATGAGAGGCCAGGAAAAAGTCATGCAATTTGGTTAAATTTGACAATTTTGGGATTTTATTTTTTTGGAATTCTAAATTTCAAAAATATCTAAACGGCACCTGAGTTCTTCTTTATCTTCATCTTCCTCAAACATTAGAAGTAAGGGACAATAGCATAAGCTACATAAAGTCAAAGAGGTAGTCAGAGATCCTAGCTTTCCTCCTTTTCTTCATTCCCAGAGGTGGAGTCAGAATTTGTTGAGATGGTAGAAACTCCCTTCAGCTTCCTTTAAGGTTATGCTAAGAAGGGTCCTAAATACCTTTGCTATCAGCTCAGAAGAAGACAATCTGAGGAAATACTTGTCCCTAAGGGTAGCAAAACTGCTATGAAATATTCCCCCTCTGGCCAAAGAGGAAACTTTGTAGTCCTCTCCAAATAATCTTTTTACATGCAATTTATTCTGAATAGGAATTTCTCTAAGTAAGCAAATTCAAAAATGTTGTAAACATTATTTGAATTTCCCTAAAGCTGATGTGGCCATTGTCTCATCAGTAAAGGACATCATCCATGCTCCTTTCTCAGGAGAGTAGAAAGAGAAATATCAGGATGTTTTATGCAACTCTCTGAATTTTGATAGGGTTCTCTTGTCATGAAGTGGACCAAATCTACTTGATTCACATCCTTCCAATTCCCATCCTTCTAAAGGGCTATATTACAGAAAATATCCTTGTCTGTTTCTTTTGTATGGGATGTCTTCCTAAATGACCTTTTGTCTTTAGATCCATAGTTTCAAACACTGTCACATGCACATCTGGCAGAACCTTGACTCCTGGTGTAAACTTTTATGAACCCTTTGAAAGGCAGTTGTTGCAGTCTCCCCTCTCTCAAGCAGTCTAGAAGCCATACTCATGGCCCATCAGAAATTTCTTTTAAATGGGGTAGTGGAGAAGAAAAAGCAGCACTGCAGGGAGATAGAACAGGTCAAACAGGGGAGGAAGATTCAGAGCTAGCGTTGCCTCAGAAATCTCTGCCACCGCAAACTACTGCACGACTTTCTTCCCTAGAAGTCTAGGAAAGCACAAGGTGGCATCAGTACTTTAGTCAGCTATGCATTTGCACCACATTTAATGGGTGAATCTGAAAGATACTTCAGAGAGGCTATTAATTGAAATACCAATGGAAGGAGAGATTCACCCAGTCTCCTGCATTAAAACAAAACAAAATAGTATCTGATAGAAGATACAACAGTGTTGGATTTGAAAGCCAGTGTGACTGGAGTTGCTGTCTCTTTGCATTCTCTGTGTTAGGGTTCCCAACTTAAATCTGCAATATTTTCCTTTGCTTCTGTATCCTCTTGCAGCTGATGGAGAAGCTGCATCCACAATGTAGAATGTGTCTGGAAGACCCTGTACGTGGCTATTCCCTGGAGGATCTGACAACATGATTTTTCTCCAATAGTGAAATGAGCATGCTCAGTGTTTAGGGGATATGTACAGAGGCATCATAAATATTTTTAATGAGCCTCCACATTTGTGATTGCAGCCATCAAACTCTGCTCTCAGATGCATGTCTCTGTCTCCCACTGATCTGAGGTCAGAATTCTGAATGTTTTCTTGCCCTGAGAGATGGTGATTCCTTCAGGAGGGTTAAAAGCAAATTTAGCAGGTAACTGTGTACAGAGTGGATGTTAGTGTGCTTGGTGTATCTAGGCATTTGGATAAAACTAGAGGTCTAAATTTTCCCGAGCTTCTAGCTTCCTAGGCTTTAGAAATAAATATCCATATACAAAAGAGCAGGAATGGAGAGTGAATTCTAATCAAAATCATTCTCGATTTATTGTTTTCACTTATATTTTGGTAAAAGCCAAAGGGACAGATCCTCAGGACTGTCCATTTTGGCATGCAGCTCAGCTTGGGAGGAATCACCTTCTCTGGGCCACAGCCTGGTCCTGTTGTGCAAGTTGGAGCAGTCTCAGTGTTGCACTAAATTATATTAGTGGGAACAGCAGACAGAAATTGACCGGATATAATGGTTCCCCAGTCATGTCCCTGTTTACCTAGCCAAGTCCCCTGTGCCAGCAGGAAGGCTGGGAAGGGGTGGCTTAGGAGCTACAGTAGTAGTCCTATGCCAAATGTGGATATTCCCCATATTAGAGGTATCTTAAGGCAGCTGGTTAAGATGACTTTGCAGCTCCCACAGATGGTGTTGGCCCAAAATCTATCAGGTGCTGTCCTTGCCAAGGGAAAGCCTCAATCCTTGCCCTGAAGGGTGTATAATCTAAGTATAAAATTGACATAAATCATTTATGTACCTTGATAAAGGTATGTCAAGTTGTAGAAGAACTGTTTCCAAAGAAACGATGACCAAAAACCAGCCGACTGTGAGACTGATTTTCTTGTGTACGTTTAAGCAGTTCAGTATAATTTATAGCCCTTTCATTGTATAACATTAATGACAAGTACCATTTACTTAAAGACCTGCTATTAATTAAATGCATCAGCCGGATGTCTTATTTTTCTTTTTGAAGAACAATTATCCAGTTTGGAGATCTAATTAAGTCATCAACTAAAATTATTGTCTGGATTCAGTAAAAATATATATTTTTTCTTGAATATTCAGAGTATTTATAAGTGGAAAATATAGTAAGTTTTCTATTCTTTTGTTTATGCTACATTTTCATTGTTATCTTTGATAACCTCCTTGAAACATGTTCCCCTGTTAGTTTAGAATATGCTATTTCACAATGGCTGTAGTACATTCAGAGCTCCTTCAGCAGAGCTGACAACATGTGAATCTGGTTAATATGAAGAAATTACCTTTAAAGTCATAGCATTTAATTCTAAAACTATTATGGTGTGATTTCCTAAGTACTGCATCCTCAGGTATTTAGCACTGATGTCAATAAGATCTAAATGAAATAATCTCCTTAAGCATCTCTGTGTGTGTAATCTACATGGGTATATTTTGAGTGCTGTGTATATGGGCTTGTATTGTATTCACTTTTAATAACACCAGATAATATGAAGGCTGTGTAGAGACCTGGACAAAGCTTTTCAGCTGGAAGCAAACTGGATTCCAGTCATTTAGTCTTTGGAGACTAATATCAGAAAGGTGATGTAGAGTATAATATTCAGTCTCTTGTGACATTGACTTCTGATCTCTTGTTCCATGTACTTGCAGTGCATTAGAGTGTATTTCTTTAAAAGAGCTGTTCACTTTGATTCATGACTTGAGATGCTTATACCACACAATTGGTTCTCTAACTGGCCTATGGAAAGCTACCAGTCTGTGGGCACTTCCTTGTGGTCTGCAAAAAGTTGATTGGTCACAGCTGGTAAATTTCATTTAAAGAAGACTAAAATACCTTGTGATTGCCACTGGATGCAAATTGGATAGGATGTTTTAAGAAGGCATTGTGGTGCATTGGGGTGCTTTATTGTGGCAGTGTGGATAAAATGGTAATTTTTCATCATGGATGATGTTTCACTAAGAATGTTACTAGGACATTGCAAGAAAGGTAACATTTGAGTGTCCATTAAGGTACCATTTAACTAGGTGCATCCATTTACCCTCTCTGAATTTATTAAGTATCTTCTGATAGAAAGTAGGGTTGTCATAGGCTTGTTGTTGAAGAGAAATATTATGCAGGAATGAATATGGAAGGTTTAGGCAATCATCTCACTGGAGAAACCAGTGCATGCTGAATATGGGACCTATTCTTTATTTACATAAACTGCACTGAATTTTCTTGGTTAAACCTGCTCCTTTGCCTTCGTTTTTACTCTTAACTTGCCCAGTTACATGCTAGTCTCCATGGTCTCTTTCTGTAATAAGAATTTGATTGTGAGCATTTAATGTATGTATTTCCTAGAGGAATGAAGCCTATTACTGTTTGGAGGATATTATTTGTATACAAGTTTTTCTGTTTATTAAAGTTTTACTTTGACTCAGTTATATATTGTGATCTATTCAGGGGAGGACACAATTCTGTTTGTTCTAGTATAATTGCTCTGTTTTCAGTAAGTCCATTGCTTGTCTCATAGGCAATAACTAATCAATCTGTGGAAGACTGCAAACCGCCTCTAGTAATGATCTTTTATTGAAATTTAAAGATTACAATTTGATTGAAATGTTCATTATAGGGAACTTAGTTTTAAAATATGGGTAAGAGTAGAAATTAACATGTGCTGTAGAAGTGGGGAGAAAGCTATTGTTGCTGGAACTTGCTGCTTTAATAAAAAGAAGGCCTTCAAGCTCTTTGCAGTTTTAATTTGCTAGAATTTCTGTGTAGTATGAACTCCGCATTTTTGCAGTTTAATAGTACTTGAGACTATGCACAAATAAAATGCCTAAGCACGGGTAACAGGACATTATTCATCACACTTACTGAAATCATTGCACAGGCGAAATATTGAAGTATTTACAGATGATAGTCCAAACTCTACTGCTTTTACTCTGACAATACTCCCAATGGCTTTAATAACATTTTTTCTTGGGCTATGTCTACACTACAGCCTGGATCGACGCTCTGAGATTGACCCACTGGTGGTCAATTTAGCGGGTCTAGTGAAGACCCGCCAAATCGACAACAGATCGCTCTCCAGTCGACCCCTGTACTCTACCCCCGATGAGAAGAATAAGGTAAGTTGATGGGAGAGTTTTTCCTGTCAACCCCACATGGTGTAGACCCCACGGTAACTCAACCTAAGGTATGTCGACTCCAGCTATGTTATTCATGTAGCTGGAGTTGTGTAGTGTAGGTCGATTTACCGCGGTAGTGTAGACATAGCCTCAGTGAGATTTACAGGATCAACCTTACTGAACAGTTTGGGCCAAATTGTTGCCAGTCACTGCCTGTGTGTGTGCAAGGGGAGGGCAGATATAAGGAGCCCATGGAGCTAGTTAGCCATCCCTGGCAGAGGAGGTGCATATTTCCCTTAGGTAGAAGTGCAGCAACCATGCCAGGCATTGTAATTCAATGAAGCACAACACCTTCTGGAGCTTGCCTTTCTTGACTCCCACGCCTTGCATGCCCATCCCATGGCTGGGGCTTAATGCCACAGTGGAGCCTTCAGTTTCAGGACCTTGATCCCCAGAAGAGGAATGCTCTTCTAAAGGCTGCTGTTCTACTCCCATTCAAAATCAATGGCATAACTCCCATTTAACATAGGATGAGGAACTAAGGTTGTAGTTGACACTAAGGGCCCAGTCCTGTAGTATCAGAATAGTAACCATCAACTTCTCACACAAACTGAGCAAGGACTGCAGGATCGGGCCTGTGGAGAGAATCAATGGTCTGTTTGTGGAGCATGTTGGTTTTCCATCAGCAGGTGGTCTCATTCTAAAGTTTGCATGAGATCCAGACTTTACTTATAAAAGTAAAATGAAAGATAAGCTTAGATGACATTAAAACAAGATGGTTTTGAATACGCACCTCTTAAAATACTGTTCTTCTATTCAAAGAATAAAGAACTAAAGAAATTGGAAAGTGCCTAATGACTTTTGATAAATAGAATGAATTGGCAGATATGCTCATGTGATTTCCTGCTCTTGAGAGCTTTATGACCTCTTCAACCTTAACTGTCTTTCTTTTACTGCAGTCCTCCATCTGTTAAAGTAAATGAATCTGGGAACGAATCATTGTCAGAGGAGAAAGCAGCTTTATGCTATACCTCAGCAAGCTATGTACCAGTGTCCCTGGACGACTTCTTCATTAGGACTCTAAAAATGATGTTTTTTTTAAAAGTCTAATTATAGATCTGGTGAAACATGAATAAAGAAGAATCTAAGCAGGACCACAGATATTAAAGATACTTATAGAAAGGATTTTCTGTATTGGAGAGCCTTCCATGAAATAATATGTTCAGTAGGCTGGTCTGTAAATTTGTGATAATCCAATCAATCTCAAGAAACAAGCAAGCAAAATCCCTGACCTGAACCTCAGTCTAAGTCAGATGTGGGCAAACTATGACCCGCGGGCCACAGCCGGCCCGTGGGACTGTCCTGCCCGGCCCCTGAGCTCCCGGCCGGGGAGCCTAGTCCCCGGCCTCTTCCCCTGCTGTCCCCCCGGGCAGCGTGGGGAGCGCAGTTGGCTCTGGCCGGGTGTTGTGGCTGCAAGTTCATGCTGCTGGTAAGGGAGAGTGGGGGGGCTGGGTAAGGGAGTGAGGGTTTCTGGGGGACAGTCAGGGAGGAGGGGGCAGTTGGATGGGGCAGAGGTTCTGGGGGGGCGGTCAGGGGATGGGGAACAGGGAGGGTTGGGAGTGGAAGGCCTGGGGGGTCTGCCAGGGGGCGGGGATGTGGATAGGGGTTGGGAGGGCAGTCAGGGGACAGGGAGCAGGGTGGTTAGATAGGGGGCAGGGGTCCCAGGAGGGGGCAGTCAGGGGACAAGGAGCGGCGGGGATTGGATGGGTTGGGGGTTCTGAGGGGGACAGTCAGGGGGCGGGAAGTGGGAGGGGTCGGATAGGAGGTGGGGACCAGGCTGTTTGGGGAGGAACAGCCTTCCCTACCCAGCCCTCCACACATGGTGTAGTTATGCAACCCCGATGTGGCCCTCGGGCCAAAAAGTTTGCTCACCCCTGGTCTAAATATTGAACTGTGTTTCAGCTCTTCTTTAGGTGTGAACATTCTCATTTAAGCAACAAGTTTACTCTTTGTGATCCTTAAAAGGCTTGCTACTTTTTATAGTTTGTCAACGTTTTTTCAAAATTTGAAATTTTGAGAAAAAGTGATGATTTCGCCTCCCCGCCATGGATTTTTAACAGCATGATATTTTTACTGCAGTCAGTCTGAGGATCCGAAAGAGTATCTTTGCTGCACTGGGTACTGCCATCCAATAACATGAAATCTTAATGAAAACAGGAAGCAATGCATTCTGGGATACTTCTGAGGTTAACAGGTGTCAGAATACAGGAAGAAAAGGTGGAGAAGGGAAAAATAAAAAGACTTGGTTAAACCTATTTTGATCAAACCCTATATCTTTTGAGGTTCATCTATTACTAGTTTCAATCGGAAAATATTGACTGCATAGTCACTTATACTCAAGAGTTCTTGTTCAGCTTTCTCCTTATATATCCCCCATAACAGTTCCTCCCAAGATTTAAAAATAGAAATAATAAGAACAATGTCTCTCTCTCTTTCTTCCTCTCCAGATTTTTGGAGAAATAGTTTGATTATGTTTTGAGTGTTTATGAAGAATTTATTGGGGAAAAGCTAAGCTTGAACAATTGTTTGCTCTTGGACCAAAATTTTCAAATTCAAGTTTCAGCTCCAGAATAAAAGTGGCCTGATACGTCCCCTCCCCTCCTCCTCCAGGTGGTAAGCACCTGCAGCTCCCCCTGACTTCAATGGCATTTGCTGCCCATCTCTGAATGTCAAGCTGACACGTTCAGGTACCTCAGCATGTATTTAGAAGCCTAGAGAAAGTGGTTATGTGGACATAAGTGAATTGTTCACAGGATCTAAAGCAGAGTCAGTTGGCATGTTCCACCCCTGCAATGCATATACAGCAAAAGTCCAAAGAGACGCTTCAACTGAAAGCAGAAAGACTTTACTCTAAAATAAGTGCCACAATTTCTGCTGCCTGGAGTGCAGGCCAAAGGAGAGGTTGTCAATGAGCCACTGCTTGCTAGGTTACCAGTAATGCTACCTGTAAACATGGTTTATGTCATATTCTGGCTGTTCTTCTCTACCCATTCCTACTGGAGCCATTTCTTAGCATCACACATTGCTTGTTTGTATGTAGTACAAGACAGTGACATTTTCACACATTGGCCATGCTCTTATGATCTCTTTTCTTTCATTTTTGTGAGTCTGCTGTACCCTTTCCATGATAAAACATGGCAGATTGCCATTAGCCCTGTCTATTCCTGGCTGCCATCCTTCTCTTGCCTGTCTGCCCTACTGGCTATTGCACAGGCTTGATGGCATAGCATATTTAAGCAAAGAATTTTTTCCCATCTTTTTACAATGATACTCTGACTTCTCCTTACATAGATGTATTCCTTGGTACTCCACCCTGTGCAGACTGCACCCACACCCTTCAGTATACTGCTACATGTTGAGTGGAAGGGTGGTCATAGATTTTAAGATCAGAAAGGATTTTATGGTCATCTAGTTTAGTGGCTCTCAGGGATCCAGGGCTGCCTGAGCTGGCCCTGGCATTTATATACAGAAAATCAGTTGTTGCGGTGCATGTGGGCTGTGGAGTTTTTATAGCATGTTGTAGGGCCTCCGAAAGAAAAAGGTTGAGAACCCCAATCTAGTCTAGGCTCTTGCATGAGAGGGGTCTGAGAACCTCACTCAGTAAATCCAGCTCTAAGCCCATATCTTGTTGTGCTATAGTATATTTTTTAGAAAGACATCCAAAGCTTGATCTTAAAGACTCTGTGTGATGAAGAATCCACCACATTTCTTGGTCTTGTGGTTAGGGCACTGGACTTGGACTCAGGAGATCTGCTTCAATTCCCAGATCAGTCACAGCTGTACTTTTTTGTGCTGGATATCAAAGACAGATCATTGTTGGGTGAGACTAAGAATCAAAGCTGACAGGTTTCCTTTTAGTGCTGGTTTGCTGTATAATGGCTTTGTGTTTGTTTGTTGAAGCACTTAGTACAGGGGTGGGCAAACTTTTTGGCCCGAGGGCCACATTGGGGTTGCGCAACTGTATGGTGGGCTGGGTAGGGAAGGCTGTGCCTCCCCAAACAGCCTGGTCCCCGCCTCCTCCCACTTCCCACCCCCTGACTGACCCCCTCAGAACCCCCAACCCATCCAACCCCTCCCGCTCCTTGTCCCCTGACCGCCCCCTCCCAGGACCCCCGCCCCATCCAACCCCCCTGATCCCTGTGCCTGGACTGCCCTGACCCCTATCCATACCCCTGTCCCCTGACAGCCCCTCCCGCCGGGACTCCCACCCCCTATCCAACCGCCCTCAGCTCCTCGTCCCCTGACCACCCCCTCCCAGGATGCCCCACCCCTAACTGCACCCCGGGATCCCACCCCCTTATCCTCGCCCCTGCTCCCTGTCCCCTGACTGCCTTCCCAAACCCTATCCACATTCCCACCCCCTGACAAGCCCCCCTGGACTCCCATTCCCAACCCTCCCTGTTACCCATTCCCTGACCACCCCCAGAACCTCCACCCCATCCAACCGCCCCCTCCTCCCTGACTGCCCCCCAGGACTCCCCGCTCCCTTACCCACCACCCCCGCTCACCACCCCCTTACCAGCAGCAGGAGCTCGTAGCCGCGACACCCAACAAGAGCCAGCTGGGCTCCCCACGCTGCCCAGCAGGAGCTGTGGGCCAGAGCGCGGCCTGCTCGGTGGCATGGCTGCGGGGGAGGGAGGACAGCGGGGGAGGGGCCGGGGACTAGGCTCCCTGGCTGGGAGCTCAGAGGCCGGGCAGGACAGCCCCGCGGGCCGTAGTTTGCCCACGTCTGACTTAGTAGATTTACATTATCATATGCCATGTCATGATTAGCAGCTAAGCATTATAACAGAGAAGCAGATGTAAGAAAAATATTATTATAATAATAATGACACTCGCACAACAGCCACATTTTGCTTTAGATAAAAACCTGCATAAAATCCTTACAAAGCACAAATGCTCTGGTATTTTGCCTGTCACACCAGTTTAACATATTCTTTAAAGTAACTTTTGTCAGTCTAATTGGAGAAAATAAAGACATGAAATTCTGTACTTTATTGGGAGACACTAGAATGTATCCAGAAAGCAATTGGGCCAGACTCATGCTGACTAGAGAAATCAATTTGCAGTCACTTGCATCTTTGGCACTAGTGGAGTTGTCACTGTCTTCCCAGGGGTCAGCTGTGGAGGACACTATAATATCTACTGTTGCCAGTCCCAAGTATTCAAAAGTCATGAGTATGGCCCCAGGAAATCCCCCAAATGGCTTAAAAACCATGAGATTTTACAAATATATATTTTTACCATTTTATTTGCGTTATGGGTTTTGAGCCTTTAGGATGCATGTTTTTACAGCATTTATCTGCAACCAGGGGAGAAGAAAATGAAATATGAGATTCTTATGTGATCACAAGACTTCAGCAGCTGGGACTTTAGGAAGAAACACCAAATATTCCAAGACTTATGATAATATGGTGACAGTTAGCAGCACTGTGTCTAATTGGGGGTGCATAGAAACTCCAGTGGCAGAGAGGTGTTGAATCAGCTACCCTAGCCCTGCCCTTACTTGGGCCAGCTCTGGCTGCTTTTGGCTGTAGCCCCCAGGGATTCTGCATAGCTTGTATCATTGCTTCCTCACTCAAGGTGAGCTTGCCACAAGTGGGGTTCCACAAACTGGTTTGTTCCAGCTCATATATCCAGGTTGTTAATCTGGCTTTTTTCAACCCTTTTGCTACACCTTGCTGTTTAGAGAGTTTATAGTCTTCCCATATGAGCTGTTCAATATTTTCTATACTTTCCCTGTTTGGATTTGAACTAGGGCTGTCAAGTGATTAATCAAATTAATTGCCATTAAAAATTAACCATGATTAATTGAGCGATTAATCACACTCTTAAACAATAATAGAATATCATGTATTTAAATATTTTTTGATCTTTTCTACATTTTCAAATATATTGATTTCAGTTTACAACACAGAATACAAAGTGTAGCGTGCTCCCTTTATATTTATTTTTTATTACAAATATTTGTCCTGTAAAAACAAAAGAAATCATATTTTTCAGTTCTCCTCATACAAGTACTGTAATGCAATCTCTTTATCACGAAAGTTAAACTCACAAATGTAGAATTATGTACAAAAACCCCCAGCATTCAAAAATATAACAATGTAAAACTTTAGGGCCTCAAGTCCACTCACTCCTTTTTCTTGTTCAGCCAGTCACTTAGACAAACAAGTTTGTTTACATTTCCAGGAGATAATGCTGCCCACTTCTTGTTTACAAGGTGTGTGTCTGTCTGTGCCTGCTATGCTGTCTCCCCTCCCTCCTGTTTGTGCTGCCTTGTGTGAGAGGCTACATTAACAACAATGTGTTAACTCTTGAGGGCTCAGCCGAGTGCTAGTTCATCATTTAGCAGCAAGGCATTCCCTGGGAAATATCCCACCCTCTTCCACTCTCTAACTTCATCTCCTCAACCAAGCTTCACAATCATTATAGCTGTGAACAGTATTAAATAGTTTGTTTAAAACGTATACTGTGTGTATATCTATATAATATATAGTTTTTTGTCTGGTGAAAAAAAATTTCCCTGGAACCTAAACCCCCCATTTACATTAATTCTTATGAGGAAATTGGAGTCACTTAACATCGTTTCGCTTAAAGTCGCATTTTTCAGGAACATAACTACAACGTTAAGTGAGGAGTTACTGTATGTGACTAAATCCTGCAGTCCTTACTTGGGCAAAACTTCCATTAACTTTAGTGGTTGTGAGATTTGACTCCTGGGTTTTGCAGGAAGTCTGAATGTGATTGTGATTAGTACACTGGTTTATTTTGCACCAGAAGTCAAATGGTGTAAACAGATCTTAGTCCCTAATATCATCAAGGACAAAGTTTAGAACAGCAGTGACAAAGTCAAAACAATTTGGTGGTTAGGACTCTCAAGAGAAGCAGTAAGTGCAAAAGGTCATTATTTGCTAACAGCTAGAGCAGTAACTCAGCATATACCCTTAGCTGAAACTTTGTATCTTTTTGGTGTCAAGTTACTATCATGTTTTTTTTCTCCCTGCAAGCTCCTGAGAGAGATTTCCTGGTATTGAGGGGGGCAGTGGCACCATTTGAACTGTAATTTCATTATTTGTTTAATAAGCCTGGCTTCCTTTTTAAATCCCAATTATCTTAAAGCCGTGGTCTCTAGCTATAGAATATGGCACAAATGTATTATCTGTGTGCATTTATGCACTCATGTTCCCCTTCTTTCAATGTTTCCCTAAGAAACCTGTTTGATGAGTGTGGTCGGTGTCGGTCGGTCCACCGACCCGCAAGGGGCCGGTGGAGAACTACAACGTCACTGGCCGGCCTGGGTTATGCCTCTGCCACTGGGGAATTAGCGGCAGGAAGGGAGCGCCGGCAAAGGTCAGTGGTGTGTAGGGTTACCATATTTTGTGCCTCCAAATGGAGGACACTCCACGG
>NC_048299.1:36983086-37120753 GCF_013100865.1 Trachemys scripta elegans | reverse complement strand
CCCGATTTTCCCGGACATGCCCGGCTTTTGGGGATTTCCCCCCGGACGGGGATTTGAGCCCCCAAAAGCCGGACATGTCCGGGAAAATCCGGACGTATGGTAACCCTAGTGGTGTGTCCCTCAGGCAGGGGAGCGCCGGCAAAGGTCAGTGGCACGCCCCTCAGGCAGGGGAGCGCCGGCAAAAGTCAGTGGCGCGCCCCTCAGGCAGGGGGAGCGCCGGCAAAGGCCAGTAGCGCGCCCCTCAGGCAGGGGGAGCGCCGGCAAAGGCCAGTAGCGCGCCCCTCAGGCAGGGGGAGCGCCGTCAGGGTTATGGTTCCAACGTGGGTTGGCCGGGTAGGGGAACGCAGGCCCACCCTACATCACTGCGTTCCAGACCAGGGCCCTGACAGTGTCAGGACGAGGGTCCCGCCACTGAGTCCGTGGGGTCCTTCTGCTCTATAGACTCACCGCGGTGCAGTGCTGTCCCTGGGCTACTTCCTACCTGATTGCTCGTCCGAATCCCTCTGGTCCCACCAGTTCGTTGGGGTAGTTAGCGGTTGGCAGCTCCAGCTCCCCCTCTGGCTCAGGCTTCTCCCGGTCCTTGGCTGCTGGTAGCTCCAGCTCCCCCTCAGGCTTTTCCAGTCCCTCTGGGTACTCGGCAGCAGGCAGTCCTGGCAGCCCCAGTCCTTCCTCCAGGTGAGGTTTCCACTGGTCCAGGGCCTCCCCTGGCATGGCAGCAGGGTCTGAAGGGAGCAGCCCACAGTCTGCGTCTGCCTCCCTCCCTGGTGCTGCTCTGACTGAGCTAATGGCCCCGCCCTTTATACTTCCGGTTCCACACTTCCCCTTCCAGGGGTTGGAGTGAGCTTGGCCTGGCCCCGCCCACTCAGGCTGAGAGAGAGGCCCTTTACCCTCAGGATCGGAGGGCAGCCACCCTGGGTCCCTACAATGAGAAATCTTTAATGTGATCAGTGGTTAAGATTCCCAATCTTGACAAGACCTGGCATCTTAATGCTGACACAAAAACTCTGTGTATGCATGTTAGGATTTTGTGTAGTGCCCATCACTTTAGTACTGGAGTATTTTCAATGTCTGCAAATTTTTGCTGTATAGATTAGATAAAGTGAGATGTGATCTCTGTGTGTCTATGTGTAACCCATTTTCCAAAGTAGATTACTTCAGTACTTTATTTTCTTCAACTTTCTTAGTTACATCTCTCACTTGCTATAATCCTTTATCCTCCTTTATCAAATTTTCTCCTCCTCTGATGGATTTTATTTTAGGTAACCTGGAGATAATTGTTCAGGAAAATCACCACTGCAATGCTATGGCTGCAATTATCTCTTGGGTTCTGCTTTTGGAACTGCACTTTCACAGTTTCTAACATCTTGAGATGCTCCTGGTTGAGTTACAGCTTTGTATTCAATGAGAAATCTTGTGGGGTTTTTTTACACAGAATATGAAGAGAATAGCTGTTTTCCCATAAGCACCTGCTTAATTCTCTTGCAGTCTATCTCCACATTACACATGTGCTGCTCCTCTTGTCATTCATTAATCTTCCTTGTGAGTTGCATGTTCAATCATTCCTGTTTTACTAGGTCCCGAGGAATATATGTAGTTTTTTTTCTTGGTACAAAATGTGAGGTTCTTTTATTTTTTCTGGACATTGTAAATTGAAGTCATTATCAATTTTCCCATCTATTGTTCCTATCAAATCATAGCTAATATCTCGCTCTCTGATTGTAACAGTTATTTGTTTTTGTGTTGCTGTAGGGCCTACAATGCACTCAGCAGTGTTCAATAACATAGTCCCTGTCTTGAAGACCATACAATCTGAGAAGAGTTTATAGGGGAAAAATTACACCAAAACTGAATGCACTATCTGACTATCCAGAATCTATATATTCCTATTGAGGTCTGTTTATATGGCATCGTCACCCTAGTTTCCGGGTGGGCAGAGTCAGACTGGGCTCTCCCCTTCCCACCGGAAGTTGAGAGACAGGGGAAGAAGTATGAAAGCTCAGTTGGAGCCCAGACAGGTAAGGAGGCTGACATGCCTGGCTCGCTGCAGGCCTCTGTCGCTGCTGCTGAGCAAGGCAGCACCTTGACCCAGGAGGAGACCGAGTGGGACACTGAGGAGGACCTCTGCTGCCCTGACAACTCACCCGGGCTTCCAGAGCCACCAGCCATGCCAGACACAGAGGAGCTGCTGGGACTACCACTAGCTGTATATCCCGTTGAGATTGAGGATGACCCCAGGATCCAAGGAGAGGGTAGGAGGAAGACCAGGGACAGCCGACTATAGTCTGGCTGTGCTGCTGCCTGTAACCAGGTCAGTGTGTCATGGCTGGACCCTGCTGACCCACAGCTAGGGCCCAAGGCTGGGACCCGATGGAGTCAGGTGAGCCTGGGTCCCTAAACCCCTACTGCTGCCAACCGCATGCCAAGGGTGGCAGCCTCCCCACCACAGGCCAAAGGGCTTGTGTTGTCTGCCATCGGCCAATGCTAGGACGACAGACTGGTTGTATGTTCTGCCCCTGCCTGAGGACCAGAGCCCATAGTCTGCTTGGGTGCTTTGTCCTGAGGGCCTGAGACTAGAGACAGCATGTTAGCTCTGCGCTGCCTCAGGGTCTGACAACCGCCGCCACACTACAGTAGCTATCAGTGGAGGTATTTTCTCTTTTTGGTTTTAAAGTGAATGTAGTGCTCATATATAAAGGTGAACAGTCAGCAGTGAAAACTGAAGTTATCTGGTCACAGAATGGATGTTGGCATTGCACAGCTTTCACACTGGCCCCATAGTGTGCTATCCATGCCCAAGAGCGTAAGTTGGTCTGCATACCCATTCAATCATTGGCATCTCTGCTAAGACTCCTGACAAGTAAACTAATTATGATGTGGTCACCCTCACTAAGAGCCTGATTCCGCCCTGCTTATTCAGATTGAATATTATCTCAGTGGGGGCTCAGTCCAGCTAGATGCTGAACATGTTGTCCCCAATCCAGCAAAGCATTTAAGCATATACTTAACTTTTAATCACATGGATAGTTCCATTGAAACACATGCTGGAGCACACTCAGAATGTTTGACACCTTGCAGGATGGAGCCCTAAGGCTACTAGGGTAGTAAGATAATACTCACGGTGTATACGGATGGCAAAATCAACTCCACGAAATGGACAGTTATCACCAACTCTTCTCAAGTATTGTGGGTCGCTGAACAGTTACCCTGTTGAGCTGGGTCAATTCCATGCTGGTGACTTGGAAGTGAAAGGATGTGTCGCTATTACCAATCCTCTAAGCCATTGTCATCCTTTTGGGTCAGTGGCCAGTAAGCCCTTTCAGCTTTATTATAATGCTGGCTGTTCATTCTCTTTTATAAACAGCATTGTGCCTCCCCTAAAAATGAACAAACAGGAAACAATTGATTTCGCAGCCTGTCCACGTTAGAGTTTGATGGTGGATGAACAGAAGGAATGTACTAGGTAAACTTAATCCAAGATCTCAGCAAGCATTTTGCATAGCCTAGTGAACAGCAGATATAGTGAATGCCCAGTTCTGAAATGGCAAGCTGTCTGTTCATGCATTTTTAGGTGCCAAAGCTTTGGGATCCTGTTCTTGTTCAGATTACTTCCTCGCCTGCAGTGCTGAGCTAAAGCTTATTATGTTTTAATTATCTTGTTCTTGTGCCTTGTTGCTGAGTATTTCTTTGTATATCTCTGGATTTTAATTCATGGAATAACTGTGAGGATTGAACTGTGTTCTTGGAATGCCTATTCCTTTCTTGGAAGAAAGATTTGGTATGTGTAGTCTGTAAATAATTTAAAGTGGAATCTTTCTGAAGCACGATGTTGTCACTGTAGTAGAAATAAAGTTGTTAAATTCATAGCTCACCGTTTTGTCTAAAATAGTTTTATATTCTATACAGTGTAATAATTAAGGGATGTTTGAAATCACCACCATGACTTCTGTTAGGAAAGCAACAAATTCACTTTTGCACGATGATGTGGTTTTCTGTAGTACTTAGAACCATGTTCTTCCTGCAGTTTGGATGCCTAAGTCTGATGTTTCATTCATATCTTCAGTCTTGATGGGGAAAGAGGAAAGCTGAAAGTGCTCGTAACTAGCTGTGAATTATACCCGTAATAATGTGATTACAAAGCCCAAGTGAGGTGCTGCAAGGTATAACAGCATGGGTACCCTTTGTTTTGTTTTTTATTAAGAATCCATATAAATCTAACACAATAATGACCTCTTTGTTTACTTACAAAAATAATTTGGTAGAGAAATTACACAGAATTGTAACTAACTGTAGGTGGGTGGGTTTTTGTTTGTTTCTTTTGTGGGTTTACAGATACAGGGGTTGGTCATGCATCATTAAAGCCTATGGGAATTTTTCAATTGACTTGAACAGAAGCTGGATCAAGCCCATACTCTACAATTATCTTTAAATTAGCAGCTAGAATTAGATAGTGAAATAGTTTTTCAACTTAGAAGGTGTTGAGCTGCCTCTAGTAAAAAATCTTTAAGAATAAACTCATGGGAGTTCATGTTAAAAGAAAATGCTACCCTTGTAAAACAGTGAAGGGGGCCTTACCAAAGCTATTATTTTGTGAGAAGTACATGTGAGCACTCTAAAAATGTATATGGCAGTGTTTAGATAGAGCATAAGTGCCTCTATATATAATGTTTTACATGTTCATGAATTTTCCAAAATCCATTACTGTGAAGAGAATTATTTTTTAAACTAGAAGATTTTGTATGATTAAGAACATAAGAATGGCCATACTGGGTCAGACCAATGGTCCATGTCTTCTGACTGTGGTCAGTGCCAGAGTCTTCAGATGGAATGAACAGAACAGAGCAATTAATGAGTGCTCCATCCCCTGTTGTCCACTCCCAACTTCTGGCAGTCACAGGCTTAGTGTTCCATCCCTGATCATCTTAGCTAATAGCCACTGATGGACCTATACTCCATGCATTTGCCTAATTTCATCTGAAATAATATTGAAGCACCATGCCATGTTTACATCAGAATACTAGAGTAACTCTGTTCAGAATGATTGCTTCCCCTCAAAGTATAAACTGCTGAACTCTTTTAATCTGTGACTTTGCAGTGGCAGTAGTGTCTTTAAAGCTGAACTGCTGTACGAGAACCAAAGCATAAAAAGAGAATCACTGGGAGAGAATACTAGGCTTTATACCACTGTAATTCCTCAAGTAGAATGCAGGAGTTCTGCCAGCTGAGCACTCTGTCATTACTATTATCCCAGGGAATGCGTGCCACCTTGATAATTTTGTTCAAAGTATAAAAATTTGAACTTTGCTTCACTGGCACAGTAGTTGGCTTGGGGAATTCAACTAGTTACACAAACAAGATTGTCATTTAGCTTATCTGAAGAAATCACCTTTCCTGCTGTTCTTGGAACAGACAAAAAATGACCTATCTCATGATGGAACGTGGTGCGGAAATGAGGACAGAATTAGGAAATTTTCCTCTTGGGCTGCTGGGCTAATTTATCGCTTCTAGGTACGTCACCATCACATCTCTCTTTAGCTGAATACATGGGAGCTCTTGTAGGGGCAAATCCAGTAAACTCTTTGAGAATGTTTCTTCATGGCAATGTGCGTGTATTTCAAAAATCCTGAATTTTGTCAGCCTCTGGATTTAGGCACTGCTGTACAGACTTTTATTTATCAGCCATCTACTAGCTATGGTAGTATGTAGATTCAGAAGACAAAGTGGAGGGCATCCTCAGTGAGGTTCAGAAGCAATACCTTGGGAAGGAGCCCAGCTCTACATTTCTTCCATCCATCCCCAGCTGATCAGAATTGGGAGAGTGCTGGGCTTTCTCCGCAGAGGCTCCATCTCTCATGGTGGTTAAATTTTAGAGACATTTGATGCCCAATTCCCAGAGGAAAATGTTTAGGAATAAGAATGGGAACGTCCTGTGTAATCGATATGGCTTCCATCACCGTAAAATCAGAGCAGGATAGAAAATAATACTGAGAACATTATAATTCCATCATATCAATCAGTGAAGCTATATCCAGTTAAGGTCATCTCCTCTAAACAAAACAAAACTAAATGAGAAGATATCCAGAGAAAGGCTATGTAAATAGCCAAGGGCATAGAAAAACTGTCAAATGAGGAGATATTGACAATTTGGGGACTGCGTAGTTTTGAAGGAAACAAATGAGAGAAGACATGATAGAGGTGGCTTCTCCTAGATGGAGCTACTGTAAAGTGGGTGCATAACTGGTTGGAAAACCATTTCCAGAGAGTAGTTATCAGAGGTTCACAGTCAAGCTGGAAGGACATATCAAGTGGGATCCTGCAGGGATCAATTCTGGGTTTGGTTCTGTTCAACATCTTCATGACCATAATTTAGATAATGGCACAGAGAGTACACTTCTAAAGTTTGTGGATGATACCAAGCTGGGATGGGTTGCAAGTGTTTTGGAGGATAGGATTAAAATTCAAAGTGATTTGGACAAACTGGAGAAATTGTCCTTACTGAATTTCATCCTATTTACTTCAGACCAAGGCAAAGTACTCCAATTAGGAAGGAAAATCAGTTGCACACATACAAAATGGGAAATGACTGCCTACGAAGGAGTATTGCAGAAAGAGATCTGGGGTGTCTTGGTGGATCACAAGCTAAATATGAGTCAACAGTGTAACATTATCAGAGGGGTAGCCGTGTTAGTCTGAATCTGTAAAAAGCAACAGAGGGTCCTGTGGCACCTTTAAGACTAACAGAAGTATTGGAGCATAAACTTTTGTGGGTGAATGCCCACTTCATCAGACGCAAGTAACATTGTTGCAAAAAAAGCAAACATCATTCTGAGATGTATTAGCAGGAGTGTTGTAAGCAAGACAGGAGAAGTAATTCTTCTGTTCTACTCTGTGCTGATGAGGCCTCAGCTGGAGTATTGTTTTCAGTTCTGGGTGCCACAACTCAGAAGTGATGTGAACAAATTGGAAAAAGTGCAGCGAAGAACAAGAAAAATGATTAAAGGTGTAGAAAACATGACCTCTGAGGGAAGACTGAAAAATTTGGTTTGTTTAATCTGGAGAAGAGAAGACTGAAGAGGTATAACAACAGTTTTCAAGTACACAAAAGATTGTTACAAGGAAGAGGGAGAAAAATTGTTCTCATTAGCCTCTGAGGATAGGACTAGAAGCAATGGGCTTAAATTGCAGCAAGGGTGGTTTAGGTTGGACACTAGGAGAAACTTCTTGTCGGGGTAGTTAAGCATTGGAATAAATTGCCTAGGGAGGTTGTGGAATCTCCATCATTGGAGATTTTTAAGAGCAGGTGTCATAAACATACAGCTAAGGTTAGCATAAAATTCCTCCTTACCTGTAAAGGGTTAAGAAGCTCAGAGAACTTGGTTGGCACCTGACCAGAAGGACCAATGGGGAAAGAAGATACTTTCAAATCTGGGGGGGTGAGAGGAGAAGGCTTTGCTTGTGCTGTGTGGGTGTTCTCTCCGGAGACAAAGGGAGAGACCAAGCAAGTAATCCAGCTCCCACTGAAATAATACATCTAATATTACAAAAATAGTAAGTAATAGCAAGGTAATACGTTAAAGTATCTTTTGTTTTAGCTTGTGAATTTTTCCGGTGCTAAGAGGGAGGTTTATCCCTGTTTTTGTAACTTTAAGTTTTGCCTGGAGGGGAAATCCTCTGTGTTTTGAATCTTTTTGTTATCCTGTAAAGTTATCTTCCATCCTGATTTTACAGAGGTGATTCTTTTATTTTTTTTTAAATAAATTCTTCTTTTAAAAACCTGCTTGATTTTTCATTGTTCTTAAAATCTAAGGGTTTGGGTCTGTGTTCACCTGTACCAAATTGGTGAGGATATTATTCTCAAGCCTTCCCTAGGAAAGGGGGTCTAGGGCTTGGGGGAATATTTTGGGGGAATAGGACTCCAAGTGGTCCTTTCTCTGATTCTTTGTCTAAATCACTTGGTGGTGGCAGCATACAGTTCAAGGACAAGGTGGAATTTGTGCCTTGGAAAAGTTTTTAACCTAAACTGGTAAAAATAAGCGTAGGGGGTCTTTCATGTGGGTCCCCACATCTGTACCCCAGAATTCAGAGTGGGGAAGGAACCCTGACAGCAGGTTAGACAAACACCTGTCAGGGATGGTCTAGATAGTATTTAGTCTTGACATGAGTGCAGGGGACTGGATTAGATAACCTCTCCAGGTCCCTTCCAGTGCTATGATTCTATGATGTTTAAAATAAAAAATGGGATAGAAAATACAAAACAAGCAGTCCTGTTTACCTTTTCTCCTGTTGCGAGAAGAACACATCTAATGAAATTGAAAGGCAATAAATTCAAAACTAAAAAAAGCAATAGTTTATGACATGACTTGTATTTAACCTATGGAACTCCCTGCCAAAAAATCACTGAGTGTGAGAACTCTGCAGAACTCAAAAAAGGACTAGCTACTTAGAATAAATGTGAACATCTGAAGACCTATTAGATAGGATAAAAATATACTTTAGTGAGTGTGCAGCATATTCAGAGCTATGAAATATATAGTTCTTGGAATATTGTCATTTCACAGAAATGTATGGCAGCAGTACTTCTTGTAGAATACAAATCCATCCTTATTCATGGATATTCTATACATGATATCTAGTTCTTTGAGATTCTCAATTTCTAATGTAACAGGTTTAATTTTCTCTTACAAATTTTACTTTCATTTTGAAAAGGGGCTTTCATTTTCTGATATATACGATTAACCATTGACCTGGCACATTTTCTTCTAGGGCTCTGTTCTAATCTCAGATACCCAGGTAAATATTGTCACATTAACTAGATATTGCATGTTTAACATGCAGGCACAGAAACACTGACACATTTTTGAAGATCAGAGAAAGATCCTGCTTGCATATTGGGGAATGGAATAGCTTTCTACCTCTGTATTGTAGGTGAAACAGAATAAAAGCTTATAATATGGTCAATGTAAGAACACATTCAATATAAATGACCCATTTTCTAAGTTTTTACTACTATTAATGTTTTGCAACCTTAATATTTGGATTCTGATTAAGAATGGAAATTGAGGTACATATTAGAAGAAATGCAGCCCATCCTTTGCATTGTGTGTCTATATTTCCAAAATGTTTAGAACTAGGAGAGAAGATTCTTTGTAATGCTTGATTACAGAAGCAACTACTGGGATTGCTACAGACAGGGGCTGTGATGGACCCACAGCCTGTTCTGTGTCTTTTTTTCCCCCTGGATCAACACTTAAGTGCCTGAACTTAACTGTATGTCTTCATTTGCCTCCCGGGTGGGGGTGGAGGGATGGTGCGTTCAATGGCAGGATTGCAGGGATTCAAAATAAACCTGTTCATTAATCTTTTAAAAGAAACTTTTGAATCCAGATCATATTACTTAATTCCTGTGATTTCAAGTAAGACTATATTTTAAAAAGCCTGACCAGCAAATTTCAAGGAGCAGGTTAAACTAGACCCATTTTATAGGCACTCATTGCTAGTCATGCACTGTAGATTCCTTTCCTCCTTTCCGTGCCCCTCTGTAAGGTTGCAAAGGTTTTTAGTAAGAGCTACATTATCTACCTATTTTGGTATTTGTATGGTTCCACTCTCTGTGATATCTGAGAGTCACATGTATCCCTACTGAATTATTAAACTTGTAGGTGGCAGGGAATCTGTCTGGAGGAATAAGAGAATAACTGAAAGATTTATTGAAATAAAAGTTAGCTGAAGTGACGGTGTCTTTCCCCTATATGCTGTACAGCAGGGGTGGGCAAACTTTTTGGGCCGAGGGCCACATCTGGGTGGGGAAATTGTATGCAGGGCTGGGGCAGGGGGTTGTGGTGTGGGAGGAAGTGCGGGGTGTGAGAGGGGGTGTGGTGTGCAGGAAGCTCAGGGCAAGGGATTGGGGCAGAGGAGGGGTGCAGTGTGTATGAGGGGGTTGGGAAGGGGGTTGGGGTGCAGGAGGGGTGCGGAGTACAGGAGGGGGCTCAGGGCAGGGGTGCAGGAGGGATGTGGACTGCAGGAGGGGGCACAGGGCAGGGGGTTGGGGTGCAGGAGGGTGCGGGGTATGGCAGGGGCTTCAGGGCAGGGGGTTGGGGTGCAGGAGGGGTGTGGGATGTATGAGGGGGCTCAGGGCAGGGGTTTGGGGTGCAGGAGGGGTGCGAGGTGCAGGGAGTTGGGGGGCAGGGTGCAGGAAGAGTTCGGGCTCCGGCCCGGTGCCGCTTACCTAAAGTGGTGCCAGGGTGGCAGCGGTGTGCACTGGGGCCAGTGCAGGCTCCCTGCATGTCTACCCTGTCTCTGGCCCCGAGCCGCTCCAGGAAGTGCTGCGGCCCCTGGGGGAGGACTCTGCGTGTGCTGCCCTTGCCGCACCTCCAGGTACCTCCCCTGAAGCTCCCATTGGCCGTGGCTCCCAGTTCCCGGCCAATGGGAGTTGCGGGGGGCGGTGCCTGAAGCCCAGGGCAATGCATGGAGCCCTCTGCCCCCACACCCGGGGTCCGCAGGGACGTGGTGCCGGCCGCTTCTGAGAGTGGGGCAATCCTGCGGGCCGGATCCAAAGCCCTGAGGGGCCACATCCGGCCCATGAGCCGTAGTTTGCCCACCCCTACTGTACAGTAAGCAGGAAAGGATTTTCAGTTAGGTTATGGTCCCTAAGAATCCAGTAGCTGAGAAACTGTCACTCAGTATTGACAATAGATGGGGCTACTTAGTCAGAAGTGTTTCAATCTGTAGGTGCCCAACAAGTGGATTGGGCAAGTGTATCACAAGCCCATCAGTTTTCACAAGGAGAAATAAGGAGGCAAACAATTTTGAAAATGATCCCTCTCAGGCCCCAGAAAAGGCAGGTGTGGTCACAGCTGAGGGGTACAATAGGGAGCAGTAGAATTCCTCCAGCAGCATTTTCAAAAATGGACAGGCAAGAGGGAATGGTGGGACCGTACAGTTCAGCGGAGAGGAGTAATATCATTTCCCAGGAGGCTCCCCAATTGCATAAATGAGGTTACTGATGGATCCTGTTCAAGGATGTAACTCCCTAAGAGGCTTGCACAGTTCCAGGGGCTAATAGACCATTGTCGTAGGATGCTGGTGTGCTGAGACCACTGCCCATCATACTGACCAATATTGTCTCATTGTTTTCTTGTATGCCCCCCATCAGTCTGTCTGTATCCATCTGTTTTATGTCTTAGATTGTAAGCTCTTTCTGATAGGAATGGTCTTTGGTTCATTGTTTGTGCAGCATCTGACACAGTGATACTCAGACCTCAGTGGTGCGGGAGTCAAATTAGCTATCAACATTACCCAAAAGAGCCACAGTAGTGGGAATTCATTGTTTCATTTACTATATATGTATGTGTATGTGTATTTGTGTGTGTGTATATATACATATATATATTTGTATATATACACACACACAAATACACATACACACACATATATATACATATATATACACACACACACACAGCAAAATGACTGACCAAGTATTCTACAATTCTACTAATCACATAATAAAAACATCCTGACTGGTTAATAATTAAATCACACAGTGTTTTAATATTATGTGCTGAAAAGAGCTTCAGGAGACACAGTAAAGGGCCACTTGCCGCTCCCAAGCCTCAGTCTGAGTATCACTGATCTAACACAATGGTGTCCTGGTCCAGGACTGAGGCTCCTGGGCACTACAGCAGTACACATGATTATTATTCTTTTATTTTATTGTTATTGCTTTATTAAATACAATAATGATTAAATATAATAATAATAATTAATAATACCCTTGACTCTCATTGGAACCCAAAACAAGGACATGGTCCAATTTTAATGGAATCACATTTCTCCCTTCTCCTGGGGTATGTCTTTGACCACTATCTGTGCAGGAATATTGGTAGTATTTGCAAACCAGCAATAATCTGTTGCCAACAGAATGCCTATATGCCAAGATATACTCAACATAATATAGTCAAATATGGTCAAATAATGCAATGTAGAGTAATACAAGGTGCATTTTCTCGTACAAAATATTTAATATTTCTATGAACCACTTAGTTTCATTCCTTTGAATGGGCACATTTTCTTGGTCCTATCCCATCTTGCACATCTTGCCAGCATTTGGGGCTCCATTTCCCCTTGTGTTTCACCTGCTCTTTCCTTCAGAAATGAGCAGTGGCTCTCTAACTTGATGGTGTAGACCCTTTCAATGTTTAGCCCATTTCCTCTTTTGTCATCCTGCCTCAATATTTGAAAGTACAGTAAAGAAAAATATTCTTTAGTTTCCTATTTGCTTCAACTCTTGTCCTAGCTGAATGAAATTGTAATTGACTAAACTTGATGAGTTTTTGTCTTACAAACTGTTCCATCATCCACAACACTGAGGGGCAATGATGGTTTACTTGGGAGTTTCAGCATTGCCTCCTCTGAGTGCTTGATACCATTGGTAGAGTTTTGTTTTGTTTTTAGTGCTACAGTCTGGCATATTGAATGGAGAGTGGCAGAATTGTGCAATTTGGAAACTACCGGTAGTTTTCAGGCTATGAGTTTTCCTTTTAATCTTCACTTCTTGCCCTTGTGGTTGGGTTCATCCATGTGGAAATAGTTGTTGTTTAGTTGGTATTTTTGTTATGGGTCTTTGAACAAGAAAAAAATGTTAATTTAGTAAGAGAGCTCATTTGCCAGCACTACATCCCCCCCCCCCCAATAAACAGTTCAGTCTGTTCTTTGTTAATTGCCACTTTCATGTTCCTATACAGAGTGTATAAAACAAGAACTAGACTTCTTAACTGCTGCTTGTTCGATCATTGTAACTGCACCATAAAGATTTATTTGACATAGTTCCTTGAGAGGGATCTTTCAAAAATACCTAGATTATTCCACTTTAGCTACCTTTGGGGAATAGTCACAAGCGAAAAAAGAGCTGCTTGTCAGTGCAGGTGATTGACAAGCCATCCAAAAGTGCTTTTGTCATATAATAAAGCATAATCTTGGTTAGCATCTGTCACACGCAAGTGTTGCAGGATGCTCCACAGCTGACTGCAGCCTGTATGCGTAAATATAAGAAGACTTTGTTGGTTGCAATACATCATACAGGTGACATCTCTAGTGTTGTGCTGCTCTTAGGCAACAAAAAGGTCAAAAGAGCAGCCCATAGAGAAGACAATGAATAAGAACAATTTTTATAAAGCTGTCTACCAGCTTAGAAACTACTGTCTCACCTCCAGCCCAGGATTCAACAGTAGATATGGTACAACAAGATAAAGAATGGAATAATTAGTGTTAATTTAAAAGAAAGTAGGAAGACTCAAGGATTTGATTGTTCTCTTGGAAAGAGTTCTAGAAGTCATAGGTTAATGAGAAGCAAGGAGACTTGAGATGGTATTTGAAAGGACTTGGGTCATAAAGAGAGTGTATCTTCCTGGAGTTAATGGCAATTTGAGGAGATAATTTATGGGGACAGAAAGGACCTGCTGTTTCAGGATCTGAGGAATAGTTTTCTGGCAAATGTAACTGTTTTTGGTAGATTAAATAAAACAGTTCCTGCAGCTTTCAGAGTGTCATGCAAAGCTGAAGAAAGTTGTTAATTGGAAATATATAATATATAATGGGAAAACAAAACTAAAATCCCTCTATCCAGCTAAACTTCTGTTTTCTCTCAGAAAATTCCAATTAGTGACCAATCTAGACATAAGGAAATAAATAGTATTCAGAGTGGCTCATTTCAAGACACAGCATTTGTTGAACTGAATTTATACATGTTTCTGTGGCCTAGAAATCAGATAGGAAATCTTGGAAGCACAAAGTTTCTTGTGATATTTTTGATATTTCCTGGTTACTACCAAGTCAGAAATATCATGAGACTGATTTCTCATATATCCAGTAGGGTCATCTTGGATACTCAAAGGAATGTCAGTTTGGACCAGTCCTCATTTTATCCTTACTGATTCATCCATTCTTAATTTGAAGTGACTGTCTGAGAAATGTTAGTGCAGTGCAAAGAATTATAATCAGTACAGGAGAAGCAGTGAAAATACTTTTTGCTAATTGCATGAAAATTAATTTATCAGAATAATTTAGGTATTGGACACATTTCAGAAAGACCATTTATATAACTACTCTGAGCAAGCTGTTTAGCTTTGGAGCTGTTCTTTCCATTTCTAATTTATCAGTTTTCATTTTGAGAAGATAAAAGATGCAGCTAAAGACTACTAATAGTTTAAAAGGTTTGTGTAGAACAGACAAGGGATGAAATGTTGAGCCTTTTATTAGCTGAAACTGATTTTCTAACTAATGGATAGATAGCTTTTGTTCCTCTCCTGCCTGTGTCACATTTCAATGACAGTAATAATAGTTGTATCCCACATTCCTTATTTCACAGAATCTCCATTCTACAAAGATCAGTGAATGGCCTCTGATGATTGAAGTGGCGTTGATAGAAGACATTCTCTCTGTCATACAAAGCATTCCACTGTTAAATTCTTTATTTCATGGAACTTAAATGGATTGAAAATTATTAAAATTGTTAAAATTTCTAGCATTAGTTAATACTGTGATCAAATACACATACACTATATTTTGTTTATGAAACCAATAAATATTATCAGAGGTCCAATCCTGCAAGCTTTCCTCATAAGGAAGTTCTGTTGAAGCTGATAAGAGTTTTGTACGATTAAGGCTTTGAGGATCAGGGCTGAAACCCTGATCCCATTGAAATCAATGGTTGTTTTATCATTGACGTCAGTGGGGCCATAATCTCATCCCAGATTCCTAAATTGATACAAAGCCCAAAAGATAAGTGTATATTATAATATTATGTCGATCCACTAATGGCAACAATTACTTTGCTCAAAAATTATGTTACAAGTGATATTGTTTCATGGCATAAACGCACAGAAAATATTTTTCAAAACCTTTATAAAGTATAGGGATGGATTCTGAAAACCCCAACTCATACGAATGCTCCCACTGAAGTCAGTAGAATTATCTATGTGAGTACGAACTACATTAAAGAGTAAGGGTTGCAATAGTTTGCCTACAGTATTAGAAGTATCATAGGTAGGTTTGGCAGAATTCAATTTTTTTTTAATTTCAATGGATAATATTGATGTTTGTTTATTTTATGTTTTTTTAAAAGTTTTATCAATGTAAATTTTCACAGTTATGGGACATTGTGGGGGGGAGGTTGGACAACAGGGGGATCAGACAATTATTTAATTTCAGAAGACAATGAGAGTCAAAAAGCTAACGGATTATAACCATTACAACAAATTGTCAAGATCACCTGTCAAAATATACAAAGTAAGTATCCTTAAATCAAACTGTAATGTTATCAAGCAGCATTTTTCTACTTTGCCTGTCTGTAAACATTGATCATTATCAATGAAAATTTTTTCTCATCAGTTTGTGTGTGGACAGTGAAATCCACATTTACTAATAATCTAATCCTTACAAGCTTGATCATAGGTAATATATTAATGAGTCACAGAGCAGAAGAATAGTGTATATAGTTTTAAATGGCCAAACACTGAATGTAGGCAAGGAATTGTTTACAGTTCCATGACAATAGAAGATTAATGCAGGTGGACAGTGCAGTTGGAATGCTAAGGTACAAAGAAGTAGTTTGGGTAAAGTCAAACTCTGAAAGAAAAAAGGTAAGTCCTGGGAGGAAAATCAGTATGTTTCTTTTGTATTGTAATCATGCATAGTTCAAGTATAAAAAATAACGCCCCCAAAGTTATTTAAAATGATGCAACATCCCTTGAGGATCTGTTTAAATACCGACACTATAAACTAATTACACCTTTACCCCGATATAATGCTGACCTCGGGAGCCAAAAAATCTTACCGCGTTATATCGAACTTGCTTTGATCCGCCGGAGTGCGCAACCTGCCCCCTCTCCCCGAGCACTGCTTTATCGCGTTATATTTGAATTCGTGTTATATCTGGTCGTGTTATATCAGGGTAGAGGTGTACTAAAATACTACATTTTTTCTGTATCTATAATATGCTATCTGCTGTGTATAGAGTAAAAAACAAACAGCTCCCCTCCCCATTGTCTGCCCTGAAGAGCTTACAGGTTTATAGACAGACAAAAGAGCTGTAAGTACACTGAGGATTTTCTGATGTTATCCCACTTTTGCTCTGGCACTGGTGCTAAAAATGGTGGGAGCAATACAAAATGTCTAAAAAATACCACCAGCTGGTGTACAATAGCTAGCACTAGCAGCAGGAGCAATAAAGAAAGTCCCCAGTGTAGACAAGGCCATAGAAAAGGCAATGCACTGGAAATGCCTTTTTAATTGTATAAATGTACTGCTTGTGGGCATGCATTACATCAGTGCTATTCACACTGACTCATCACAAATGCCTTATCAATTATGGTATTGGTTTTAACGATGAAGTTTTGACTGGAGGCAGGAAATGTCTAGAACTTGTGTTGGGTTGATTATTAAACTCATGATGCCATGAAGTTAAAATGAATTTTGACTGAGTAACGACTGCAGGACTTGGCCCATTACTAGCCATGAATTTTTAGGCAACCATATTCTTTACTGCTGCAGCATTCACTAACCTCTGCAGGGCAACACAGTTTTGCAACCCATATGTCACAGAGACTCGCTTAAGAAAAGCTAGACAAATATGGACAGCAGCCTCACCAATTGTTCCAAGCGTCTGCATCTTCCTATGTGCCTCCTCTTATCTGCTAGCTTTGCTCTCAGCCTGTTTGCTTGCATCCTAGTACTCATGTCCATAGGACTGACTTCTTATTATTGGTTTTTATTATTTTTTATTTATATTACCATAACATCTACAAGCCCCAATCCTGGAACAGATCCCTATTATGTTGCAGCTCTGCAAGCAAAGGACAAAAAGACAGTCCCTAATCTAAAAAGCATAATTTTAGTTTGTCAGTGTGAGATTGTCCCCATGGTCTCCAGTTGGGTTCATAACAGAGCTCAAGTAAATGGGAGTATGTTCAGTAGATTAATATTGTTAATGAAATCTCCTTAACTTCTTCTACTAAGCATGTATTACAAGGCCACCTTTGTCCAATCATTTTAGGAATGAGAGGAGCTGTTGCTCATTTTGTACAGTGTTACTAATTGGTTTTCATGGTAAGGAAATCATTGGAGAAAAATACATAGTGTTTCTACTATTTAAAAATATTCCTCCTGTCTTCCTCCCCAGAGTAACTTCTATTTCCAAAATATTTTCAATTTTAAGAGGTTGGTTGCTGCAAAGAGGTTCTATAACTACTACAGTTCAAATGTGTGTTCTGTCATGAAGCGAGTCTAAGCAACAGAGATGGGGAATTTCAGGCATTTGCCTTGCAGATCTTCTCAACAGACCCATGTCTACAGTAGAAAACACCCATTGAATGGATGGGGTTTGATATATCTTTTGAATTAATAGCCTAATAGACTATAAAAATGAGGGATACAATCAATGGACAATGGCTCTTTCACAGACAGAAAAATTTGTGTCAAAAGAAACAAATAGTGCGTCAGACTTTCTGTTCCTGGTAAAAATCCTAGGGACCTTTTATTACTGAGTTTATGGAGAAGGACTTTGCAAGCTGGGTACATAAAAAATGTTGGAAGTCCTCTTACCAACACAGACTGACTACCAGAAATGCAGTCACCACCACTGGAAGGATTTTGGGATGCATTCATAACAGTACTTTACTCTTAAAGAGATTAGGTAGATCAATCACTATGCCCAATCAAGGGCACACATGTGTAGATTAATCACAACAGATTGGCTTAGCCTGTTTGTTTTCATGTTTTCCTTTCACACCAGTTAAAAGGGTGGGTAGGAAAGTCTTGAGGGATGCTGGTCAATTCTGTGCTTGCAGGGCACCTTGACAAAGAAAATTTGGGTTGAAATCCTAACTCCACTGAAGTCAATGGGAGTTTTGCCACTGACTTCAGTTTGTTTACATTCGCAGAAGATAATGTTGCCTACTTCTTGTTTACAATTGTCATAACTATAAAGGGAAGGGTAACAGCTGTCCTGTGTACAGTACTATAAAATCCCTCCTGGCCAGAGACTCCAAAATCCTTTTCCCTGTAAAGGGTTAAGAAGCTCAGGTAACCTGGCTGGCATCTGACCTAAAGGACCAATAAGGGGACAAGATACTTTCAAATCTTGGGAAGGGGGGGGAAGGCTTTTGTTTGTGCTCTTTGTTTTGGGTTTGCATTCACTCTCGGGACTGAGAGGGACCAGACATCAATCCAGGTTCTTCACATCTTTCTAAACAAGTCTCTCCTATTTCAAACTTGTAAGTAAATAGCCAGGCAAGGCGTGTTAGTTTTACTTTGTTTTCTCAACTTTTACTAGAGTGTTTATCTTTGTTTGCTGTACTTTGAACCTAAGACTAGAGGGGAGTCCTCTGAGCTCTTTAAGTTTGATTACCCTGTAAGGTTAATTTCCATACTGATTTTACAACGATAATTTTTACCTTTTTCTTTAATTAAAAGCCTTCTTTTTAAGAACCTAATTGATTTTTCCTTGTTTTAGATCCAAGGGGGTTGGAACTGTATTCACCAGGAGTTGGTGGGAGGAAGGAGGGGAATGGTTAATTTCTCCTTGTTTTAAGATCCAAGGGGTTTGGATCTGTATTCACCAGGGAATTGGTGAAAGGTTTCTCAAGGCTTCCCAGGGAGGGAATCCATTGGGAATGGTGGCAGCGGGACCAGAGCTAAGCTGGTAGTTAAGCTTAGAAGTTTTCATGCAGGCCCCTACATTTGTACCCTAAAGTTCAAAGTGGGGATACAGCCTTGACAACAATGTCACCTGAAAGTGAGAACAGGCGTTTGCATGGCACTGTTGTAGCTGGCATTGCAAGATTTTTACTTGCCAGATGCGCTAAAGATTCATATGTTCCTTGATGCTTCAACCACCATTTCAGAGGACATGTGTCCATGCTGATGACAGGTTCTGCTCAATAACGATCCAAAGCAGTGCGGACCGACACGTGTTCATTTTCATCATCTGAGTCAGATGCCACAAGCAGAAGATTAATTTTTTTTTTTTTTGGTGGTTCGGGTTCTGTAGTTTCTGCCTCAGAGTGTTGCTCTTTTAAGACTTCTGAAAGCATGCACCACACCTCGTCTCTCTCAGATTTTGGAAGGCACTTTGGATTCTTAAACCTTGGGTCAAGTGTTGTAGCTACCTTTAGACATTTTGCATTGGTACCTTCTCTGAGTTTTGTCAAATTTGCAGTGAAAGTGTTCTTAAAACGAACAACATGTAATGGGTCATCATCCGAGACTGTTATAACATGTACTATATGGCAGAATGAGGGTAAAAGAGATGAGGAGACATACAATTCTCCCCCAAGGAGTTCAATCACAAATTTAATTAACACATTATTTTTTAACGAGCATCATCAGCATGGAAGCAAGTCCTCTGGAATGATGGCTGAAGCATGAAGAGGCATATGAATCTTTAGCGCATCTGGCATCTAAGTATCTTGCGACGCTGGCTACAACAGTGCCATGCGAACGCCTGTTTTCACTTTCAAGTGACATTGTAATTAAGAAGTGGCAGCATTATCTCCTGCAAATGTAAAGAAACTTGTTTCTCTGAGCAATTGGCTGAACAAGAAGTAGGACTGAGTCGACTTGTAGGCTCTAAAGCTTTACATTATTTTGGTTTTGAGTGTAGTATGTAACAAAAAAATACACTTGTACGTTGCACTTTTATGATAAAGAGATTGCACTACGGTACTTTTATGAGGTGAATTGAAAATATGATTTCTTTTGTTTATCATTTTTACAGTGCAAATATTTGTAATAAAAATATAAAGTGAGCACTGTACACTGTATTCTGTGTTTTAATTGAAATAGATTAAAAATGTGGAAATAAATATTTAATACATTTCAATTTGTATTCTATTGTTTAACAGTGCAATAAATTGCGATTAATTTTTTTAATCATGGTTAATTGCGCGAGTTAAGTGCGATTAATTGACAGCCCTATTTAATAAGCAAGATTTTTTTCTGGATCTGTTTTCCTGCTTGTCAGAATAGCAGCATGACAGAACTCCATGGGATTTATGAAGAGTGGAACTAGGAATGGAAGGCATTGTAAAAATGAAAATAAGTAAGTTCAAACTGCAGGAGCATCTTTATTTTATTTTATTTTATTTTATTATAGGGTTAATTAGAGATATGGCTGGTAATTTTACAGAGGCAACTACCTTGAATTTATTCATATTATACATAGACGTTGGAACTAGTCACTGAAACTTTTCTGCTTGGCATACTTAAGCATTCACAACTGCCAAATATGTTAATGTGTTTTTTCTCCAAGCAATAAACAATGGATGCCCTATCCCAGGTCATAAATCATAAAAACTCCTGGTATTTCAAGCTTCTGAATTACAGTATATATATGACACTTGTTCTTCCAGGATGCTGGTTGTCTAGTTAAAGGCAAGCTTAGTAGCATTTCACACAGTGGTGCAAGTACGGTGGTACGGTCCACTGTGCCTCCGTACTTACGGTCCAGTAAGATATTTATAGCTGGTACGGCATACCGGAAAGACACAGGAGGAGCCCCGCCCCCAGCCCTTCCATGCAGCCACGTCTCCTGAGTCCTTCTGCCTGGAGTCTGTACAGCAGGCCCACTAGAGGATTGGGCTGGGGAGGGGGCAGAGCTGGGGGACGGTACAGCAGCTGTGCCAGATGAGCTGCTAGCGTTGGGCTGCCCTGTGGCCTCACATTCTGCTCCTTTAGCCACTGCGGTTCCAGAGAGCCCTGATCTCCTGGGAATCGCAGCAGCAAAAGGAGCAGAACGTGTGGCCGCCAGGCAGCCCCATCCTGGCTGCTCCTCCGGCATGGCTGTACTGCCCCCAGCCCAGCCTCCAGCCCTTCCACACAGCTGTGTCTCCTGAGTCCTCCTGCACAGCAGAAGTCTCCAGCACAGGTAACGTGGGATGGATGTGGATCATGGGGTGGAGACAGGGAGAACACGGGGGCCCTAGGCTGGGGGCGGGGCAGAGAGGAATCACGTGGGGAAGTTGCCTGCCCCACACTTTTGTGTCCCTCTCATGAGTGCAGCGTACTGGCAAGAAATGATTTCTACTTGCACCACTGATTGGACAACTAAGACTGATGCATTAAGAACTCTACAAGACATACAAAATAATAATTCATGTTTTATTTGAGTGTGATGCTTTGTACAATGCAGTATGTTTTCTGTTGGAGCAGTATTCTGTGCTATATTATTCAGCATCCCCTCTGGCTCTAAATCTAACCAGTGCCCTGGCTCTCATCCTTAACTGGCAAACTTCTTCCTCCAGAAAGCCAACATTTTTTTCGGGGGGAGGGAAGAGGGGTGGAACATCTGTAGATAACTACATGTGAGTCCTTTGATTCCAGCAGTCTTTAATTGACAGAGGAATCAAAAAAACTGCTGTCTCCAATGTACATGTTATATTTTTTTCAAGAGACTGACTGGATGAGTTGTTTATACTTCCTCCTGAAGCACATGCTTTTCTTAACAGACCAAGCTCTCCTTGTTACAGATACAAGTAGCTTATTTCTTGCTGTCTCTTGTTATATCTTCCACAAATTATTATGGGTTCTGGTGGGTTTCTTCATTTGCTGTGAAATGGGACAAAATCATCTCTGATTAACGGGCTTTCCAGACTATTTGTAAATATAGTGTTAACCTGGCCTTCCTCTAAAATCTTTTTATTTTCCATGTGTCTTGCCAGGAACTCAAAAGACAAAGAATTATTTTTTTCTTCATGCAAAGACAGGGCTACTAATTGTGTCAGTATGTGCATCTAATTAGCATAAACCAGGATTTGGGGGCCTTCCAAGGGGAATTCAAATATAAGGTAGAAGACTTAAGGAAGATTTCACTCCCCAAGCCAGTGGTAGCTGGGGATATAGTGGAGTTCATGCAGGGAAGGAATGCCTTTGACTGATAAATGAACAGCATCCATAGCTTCAAAGGGAGCCCTGTCCAGTACTCAGCTGAAAACGTAATGGGAAAGTAGTAAGAGATGAGCTGACCACTATTATTTCTGTGTGAGAGAACTCGCAGCAACCTGGTTTTCAAAGGAGAGCACAGAAGTGCTTGGATACGATGTGATTTCTGAAAACCCGCGTTAGCATGTTCTGAGTGTTTGTCTGCAAACTAGATATCCTTGAGCATGTTATCTTTGGTCATAAATCTGAACATATGTTGTTTTCCCCAAAGAGTTTCTGGCATTCCTTGCTTTCAGAGCCTCTGTAGTCCAAATAATTTCTGGAGATCCAAAAATTGAGGTATTTTTATTGGGTTTATCAATGATACAAAGAAGACTTCAACAGATATGATGTTCAGTATTATCAGCCTGATATATTAAAGGACCCTATGTTCAAGTTCCTAAACCAGTTCAATAGATCAATGAGCTGAACCTAAAGCATTCAATTCTTTTGTCAATTCTAAACCTTAGTGTAACGCCAACAGACCCAGGTTGTCGGTGGATAGAATAGAACCGGTGACCTTTGGAGCTTAGTGCATGAGCCTCTACTGCATGAGCTAAAAATAAACTAGCTCTTCAGTAAGGCTGCAGAGCAGACTCATTAATTGCTCTCTAAGTGGTCTCGGTGCCACTAGATGGGACAGAACACCACACCCAGAAGGTGTGTGGGTTACATTAGCACCACTAAAAATGTGTTTTCACTTTCTGGAAGTGGTCTGGACACAGGTTTCAATCTAAGCCATTCCCATCAGCGAAGGAAGTCTGATACGTCTTACCATCTTTAGTGGGGGAGGTACTCTGGTTGGACAGCAGGAATGGGAAAAGTTCAAATGCATGCACAGTAGGAAAGGACTGTCCCCCTCTTAGTTTCTCTGCTTAGATTGGCTGGGTAAAGGGAGATGGGACCAGCTGATTGGCTGCTTTGTGCCCCTACTTGTCTATTTGAACTAAGCCTGGGCTTTGCAAAACCTCTTTTGCTCTAGTTAGTTGCCCTGTCTGCCCTCCTTTCTTCCCCTTTGGATATAGATTAGGAGCTTTGCCACTTAGGTTCCTGTAGCTCTGACAAATTGCCTGTTTTTAGGGGTCAAAAGGGAAATTTTTCTGTTATGCAAAATTGCCATGTAGCACATTCATTTTTTTGCCTTACTTGTGGTTCCACAGTTGGGTTAAAAACAATAGGATTTGAGGTTCTTATACTGCTGTGATAATTACTGACTCATCACAACTTGCAGCCAGAGTCCACTGCAGGTAAAGGCTAAAAGGGCCAGTTCTCAGTGGTTTGAGCATTGGTCTGCTAACCCAGGGTTGTGAGTTCAAACCTTCAGGGGGCCATTTAGAGATCTGGGCCAAAAATCTGTCTGGGGATTGGTTCTGCTTTGAGCAGGGGGTTGGACTAGATGGCCTCCTGAGGTCCCTTCCAGCCCTGATATTCTATGATTCAGATGTAAATGAGACTCAGGATTGTGAAGTTGGACCTTGTGGTCATGGTGGGGAGAGCTTGAAGTCTTTGTGAACTGAGGTTCCCTGCTATGTGGCCTCTAACACTCCATCCCCTTTACCTTGAGTTATTGTTTGGTTTGTGGTAAAAGCCCTGCAATCTGCACTGGAACCAATGAAATAGCTGGTACGTGAGGGCTGGGGTGGACAGTGTAGTCCCCCTCACCAATGTATAATTAATAAAGTTGCAGTCTGCCCTTTAAACTCATCCCATGTGTCTTGTCAGTCATTCATCTGCTTGTCCTGGTAAATGCCTTTTTTGTGGTGTTTGGCAGTCATATGAAAAAGCTGCATAATTCTCCAAGACCTTACTTTGGCAACTTAAATAATTCCATTTTCCAAGCAGCATGATCAGAAATCTGGGAACATTCTTTGAGGTTGCATTGCCTGCTCTGCCAGAGGGATGTGACAACCTGGATGAGGAAACATCAAGTTTGCTATCAGTGCAATGTTTGGATACAATTCTTTGGGCAGCCGATCAGCCAGGCTTCTCTCAAGGCACTTCAGAAAGATGTGTATTATTAAAAAAAAAAAAAAAAAAAAAGACAGACATCCTCCCTTCTTTGTTTCTGTTTGAATATAGATCACATAATCTACCAGTTGGAACTATTGCCATATGTATACTATCCCCCTTGCTTCACTGATTTATTTAGTCTAATAGAACAGCAACATATATATTAATAGGAAAAGTGTGGTGGTGACTGATGGTTGTATTGTTACCTTGAAGTTTCTCTGATGCTACCAATGATTTTACACTTTACCCCCAATTTCTTCAAATGTGCCTATTCCCAGTTTTTTCAATGTGTTTTAACTATATGGAAATTTTGAAGAGTTAAGTTACAAGCCATTTGCTGACTCAGAGGGGCATGAAAAACATGAGATTAAAAAAAAATCTTATTTTTAAGGGGCTTTTTCAATGCATTTTAACTCAAATTAATGGATTTATATGAAAATCCTCAGAAAATTTAGTCTTTACTCAGAGATTATGTGCTGTAAATTTGGGGAAGATACACTCTATTCTTTGTATGGCACAAAGAGTAAATCTTTTGGAAACTAGAATTAACCGGAGATTGTAAAAAGTGCAGTAAAGATTGTTCCGTTAGCATAGAATGGATGTTAGAGTGGTAGACCAATTCGTTCTGGGAAGTAGCAGTAGTCTTTGAATTCTAAGATGCATTCTTTGCTGCATTTAAAAAAAAATCTAACTAATTTTACCTTCTAAAAGATTTACTGAATGGCTATTTTTGTTTGGATCAGTCTTCCATCTATTTCCTATGTTTGTAATTACTATTTTTGAGGTTGTTCACTGTTTTTATTACCCTTCCTGTGCAATTGATGGATGATGGTCACTGTTTGCTGCTTCTCACGAATTACTTCTGTCCATGACAGTGGCTATAACACAGGAGAAAAAATATTTTTTGCCTTTCTCCTGGTGTTGATTTACTGTTTTGGACAGACCTTTCCTATGCTAATCTAATAGACCTATGTATGTTTGGTTCAGCACTGGATTCCCTTTGCAATTTCTCCAAGTCGAGGCAGAAGAGTGTGTCCAACAAGGTTAAATTGTCACAGAATGGCATGTATACAATGGTTGTGGTTTTGTTTTTATTGGTTCCAAATTGTACTATATGAAATTTGTATATATATGAGCTTTATATCTCCTCTGCTTTGGTGGCTGTGGTGCTGGAAGTGAGAGGTTCCAACTTTTTTGTTTTTTTAATTTATATGAAGGCAAAAGTGTCTCTGTTCAGCTAGATTGGGCAGAAATACTTATGAATTATGACATTTTGATTACTGAGTAGTGGATCCAAACTAGGGAAAAACAAAATGACAGGTGAGAGAATTGATTGTGCCCTTTTACATCCTGAGTCAGGGTATTAATAGGCTACAAATGGATTTTTTTCTAATTACTGAGGACTTCACACACTTTAATACCAAAGTAACTGTGTTCCATGCAAATTTAGTGTTCCTTCAATTTTATTATTGAAAATCATTTACCTCAGAAATTAGGAATCGTGGCACTGAAGTTGTAGAGAGAACTACACTAAAGAACAAGTTTCAGAGTGGTAGCTGTGTGAGTCTGTGTCAGCCAAAACAATGAGGAGTCCTTGTGGCACCCTTGAGTATGTCTATACTACCCGCTGGATTGGCGGGCAGCAATCGATCCAGTGGGGGTTGATTTATCGCAACTAGTCTAGACGTAATAAATCGACCCCCGAGCGCTCTCCCATTGACTCCTGTACTCCACTGCCACGAAAGGCGCAGGCAGAGTCGATGGGAGAGCAGCAGCAGTCGACTCACCGCAGTGAAGACACCGCGGTGAGTAGGCCTAAGTACGTTGACTTCAGCTACGTTATTCACATAGCTGAAGTTGCATAACTTAGATTGATCCTCCCCAGTGTAGACCAGGGCTAAGGACTAATAAATTTTTGTTAGAGACTAACAAATTTATTTGGGCATAAGCTTTCATGGGCTAAACCCCACTTCATCAGATGCATAGAGTGAAAAATACAGTAAGCAGTATATATATATATATCACAGCACATGACAAGATGGGAGTTGCCTTACCAAGTGGGGGTCAGTGCTAACGAGGCCAATTCAATTAAGGTGGAAGTGGCCTATTCTCACTCCATGCATCTGATGAAGTGGGTTTTAGCCCATGAAAGCTTATGCCCAAATAAATTTGTTAGTCTCTAAGGTGCCCCAAGGACTTCTTGTTGTTTTTACACTAAAGAAGTCACAGCAAAAGAATGTTTCTACAGCATTTCAAGGTTCCTGGATGGGTACACTTTTCTGTTTCCCTCATTTTGGGGTTTTTGTCACACATTGTGTTTCAGATTTGGGCTTTGGCAGGTCATGGAAGTTTAGAACCAGACCGATTAACTGAAGCCTATGCAAAGTGCTCAACTAGTGTGATTTATCTGTTTTGCTGCTTTTCCTCGTGCTGTTTTTCCTCATTCAGAGCTGTCAGTGGCTCTGACCCTCCCATCTGCTTCAAGCAATGCAGTAAACAGAAAATAATTTCTTTTTCATTTGCTTTTTCTTGGTAACAGATAGAGTAAAAAGCTAACTGTGTGGTGTGGCTAAGAATATACCAAACTGAATTGTAGCTATATGGAAGTCTTTGAGGGTATGTCTACGCAGCCCTCAGCAGTGAGCCTCCTAGCCCAAGTGCGCAGACTTGGGCTAGTGGGGCTCACATTAGTGCTTTAAAAATAGCTGTGTGGACAATACTTTGCTAGTAGCTTCTGGGAGAAAAAGCAGAGGCTGTATTATTAAAAGCTTCCCCCTCCCCCCCGCCCCCAGTACTTTCCATTCCTTGCCCCAGAAGCTATTTTAATTATTTATTTTGAAGAGATGTTTGTCTTCCTGTGTAGATATTTGTGCTAAAGTTGTATTGGCACAAACATCTTCACAAATCCCAGTTCAAAATAAATATTTAGTTCAGGGAATTATTACAAAAACAGCTGCCTGCTGACATTATGTTACTGCAGGGCTGGCAAGACTGGCATTCTGCACATAAGTTTTTCCTCTGCCAGTTGTATAGAGACAGCTGGGTTGCTTAGAACTTGCATATCATGTTGTAAGGAGTAAATTATCAGGCCAAACATTCTAGACAGATTGAGGATCATTGCCCCACCTTAATCAATCCTCTAGGGTTCTGTGCATGTATGACAACACAAATGGAGCACTCTATTATTACTGACACCAAGGAGGGACTTGTCAGTGAGAGACATCAAGTACTTCACAGTGTCTGCTAGTTAAATCTAAGAGCTCAATGGTGCAAGGAGAACAACACCTGTTTTATTAGATCTCATTTTTAAAATCCCATTCTCACTATTCTTTTCATTGAATGGCAATTCTGTGCACAGAATGAAGGACAAGGATTTTCTATAGGCCTTAGCTGATAATTGTCCAATAAAAAATTTCATATGGCAATGATAAATGCCTGATGGATGAAACAGAGGGAGAGGCAGGGATCATCAGTAGCTTTCAGAGGATAACAAATGTTTGTTTCAGTTTTTCAGTCTCTGAGATAAGTGCATGTGTGACTATTCTATAGTAAAAAGCAACAGAGGGTCCTGTGGCCCCTTTGAGACTAACAGAAGTATTGGGAGCATAAGCTTTCGTGGGTAAGAACCTCACTTCTTCAGATGCAAGTAAGTGAGGTTCTTACCCACGAAAGCTTATGCTCCCAGTACTTCTGTTAGTCTCAAAGGTGCCACAGGACCCCCTGTTGCTTTTTACAGATTCAGACTAACATGGCTACCCCTCTGATACTTGTTCTATAGTAGTGCATACTTTAGTTACATGAGCTGAGTGCCTTTCTCATGGGTGACATATTAAATAAAATTGCCAAGCAGGCTATTCGCAGTCAGTACTGGTCAAATAATGACACATTTGAGTATGCTGATCACAGTATCATATATAGATGTATTATGGCCAACACTTTCAAATATTGGAGCTTAACATTAGGCTCCAAAATCCATGTTTAGGTACCAAAATGAGTGGCCTGTTATTTTTCAGTGGTATTGAGCACCTACTACTGACATTAAAGTCAGTGACAACTGCAGGTGCTTACTCAGCTGCTCTTAAAATCAGGCTACTTTCATTTAGAAGCCTAAATATACATTTAGGAGTCTACTTGAAGCAACCAAGTGTGCAGACATTGACCATTTCCTACAGAGCAACAGCAGAAATGAGCCTAAAACTATAAAGTTTTGTGTTATCTGCATTGGTTCATGTTAATATTTGTAGAAATATTGTGATTTATTGTAAGACTTTATTTCCTACTAGCATGTTAAAATATATATTTGTACAGACAATATGAAAAATAGCCTGATTTATATTTGTAGGTTAAAGGGGTCTTCAGCCTTGTATTTTACAGTGGAACAGTGAAATAAATTAACTTTTGTGACCCTGAGCCTGGTCAGGTGATGATGCTAGGAAATAAAGTTTAATATCCCTGCATCCAGTACTGACTCCAGTAATTCTGTAGCAGACAGAATTAATTATAGTGATCAATTTAGTGAGGTTTTGAGTGTGCGTGTAGGGGGCTGAGTCCTGCATCTTCCCATCCTACTTTGCATCATGCCCTTTACCCAAGCAGGAAAATTCCGCAGAGTCATCCCTCAGCATGATGGTGCTGTACGTAAGCAGTTCTTTTCCAGCAAGGCAGCAGTAGAGGTTTGGAAGAGACTAGAATCAATAATATCATAGGGCGCAAGGCCAGAAGGGACCATTGTGATCATTGCATAACTCAACTTAGTTTCAAAATTGCTACTTTCAGTGCCAACAGCAAAGAGATGCCATGTGTTGAGAGCTAGTTTTCCTTTGATGGGGACCATGCTGCAGAATATAGGGAAAGGGCAATATTGGATATAATGGAACAAATGGACAGTGAGACAAAACAAAATGGGGATTGTCTAAAAGAGAGAGAAACTGCAGTGCTACAGTAATGGGACTAGAAATTAACAAAAGTTCCTTCCAAAACAATGTGCATTCAACAAAATATGTTGGAGGGACCCCATGTGGTAGAATAGGATGATTCAGTGATTACAATGAATCTATGTATCTACTTTGTTAAATCAAGAGTGCCGTCTTTTTGTTTCTTTAAAGTGAATTAACGGCAAAAGAACCTGAGCAGTTGTGTTTATTGCCATAGGGATGCATCTTCTTCATGCATCTTTCAGGGTCATTTATTAGCCGCTTCAGCCTTGTGCTTGGCACATCCCTTTCTGAAGTGCCAGTACTTCAGTGGAATTTTGACACTCCCTACCACTGTGATGGTCTGCAGCAGAGATTGAGGACAGTAGCAGTATTTTAGAAAGAAAAGCAATTGAAAGTGATTATTTAAGAGCAAACAATGCCATAGCCGTAGTCTGCATCAAATACTCTTTGCAACACTTAGCAGTTTTCTCCATGGGACTTGCTCAGCCTGAACTTCCTAGCTGTGATAACAGACATTAAGAACCTACACTTCGATACTTTCAACTCTCCTTCATTACAGACATCATATTCATTGTTGTATCATATGAAGTGTTGCCTTGGAGTTGTTGTTTATGCCTCTGCCCCCCCCTCCATTTTTTGTGGTTACTTACACTTCACTCACATGAAACTGAAATGAAAAGCTTCTTTGTTTCCTTTCCCTCTTTACCACATTGTAGGTTTGACCCTTAAAGCTAAGGAAGACTAAATGAATTAAGGTGAAACTTCCTGAAATAGGATCTGTTTGAAGGATTTGTGTGACAATGTTTGTACAAGATATGTGAAAGCTTAATCATCCAGATAAGGGGAGGCAAAGAGGACAACCCCTAAGCATGCTGGAAGCATGTGGAGTTATGTTTGTTTTTAAAGCCTTAATATCAAGCAAATAGAAACTGAATACTAAAGTTTAGTATCTGAAATTTGGCAGGCCAATAGCCTGTAAAGTATATTAATGGGTTGGTCTGCTTTGGAAGAAAATATTAAATAACTGTCAGGGAAAAAATAAACAATGCAGTTATTTTGTTTAGAAAATTACCTACTGAACCAGTAATAATACTTTGCAGTTATATGCCATCCTTCATCTGAGAAAGTGCTTTCCAGGGGTGGGTAAGTACTATTTCCTTTTACAAATGGGGCATAGAGATGCTGAACGATATGTCCAGGGTTACGCAGTGAGTCAGTGATGATAGGGACTAGACCCCAGGCCTTTGAGAGTAGATTAAGGGACAGACCCAGGTCTCCTGGTTCCCAATCCCTAGGAAATAGTTGCCTTCTAATTTTTTTCCCTAAGGATAATTTCCTACAGTTTTCTGTATGTCAAAGATGATTGAGAACAAGACTAATAAAAGAACATGATTTGCATAAAAGAACTTCTGGCATCATTGGATTAGCTAGAGCTTAAATGTAGGAAAGTAGCAATAGTGATCGTTTACTGACACAGCTTTCTGTCCATCACCTGGTGATACTGTGGGATAGCCAAGACAAAGCAGTTCTCGCATTATATCCCTGAGCAATATTTGATTGTGGATCAAGTCCTAAGCTCTGAATCTGGAACTTCACATGCCAGTAATGAACAGTTAATACTGTCTAATTCAAAAGTTCAATGAATTGCTGTGTAAATATTGTAACACATACATGCTAGGGAATTAGCTTGGATAGTAAGCACTAATCCTCAAGTCTAACCCAACTAAATTAAAAACAAGGCTTCACTAAAAAGGTTAAGGAAAAACTGTCAGGTTCCTGAGGAAGCACGTTAATACTAAATAACAGATGATTCTCAGAAGTTACCACAGTCAGACGCCTGTGTAAGGAAAACTGGCAAATAACTCAAAGGTTTACCTTTCTTTCTTTAGAATCCATTACATCACAAAACCAAAATACAGATGCATTATACATGGATGATGCTTTCAAGTGAACCAATGGAGAGTCTATAACTAGTAGACATCCAATATTCCTTGGAAAGAACATTAGCATAATGTGAGGGAAAGCAACATTTTTAAGATGTGTAATTCTTTATCTTCTACTTTGGGTTTATGAAAGTGCAATATTCGTTCTGTTAGTCAAGTAGAGAAACAAAAGACTTTGGGCCTGAATTTTAAATGTATTTTTAAAGATGCAGATAGCTGTTTAGTGGGATTTTCAAAAGAGCCGAGGAGCCTAACTCTCATTTATTTCAATGAATATATGTGCCACCTGGGAGGGAAAAGCAAGAGCTTTGATTTCCCATGAGGCAATGCATTACATGGCCATTAGTTTACTGACTGGTATTAGAGTTTAGATGTTATAGGAATGTGGTGTTCACTTAACATATTAGGGACTTGATTTTCACTTGATTGGCATACAAATACACATCTGTTTTGTGCTTGTGGTAGCAGATATACATGCATGAAACTGACACCCAATATGGCTATAAAGATGCTTGTCTAGCTACATGTGGTTGCAAATTGGGAATTTGTGTGTGGGAAAAAAATAGCCATGTATTAGCATACATGGAAATATTTCCCGACAAATGTACTGTAAATTAGGCCTTAGGAGTAGAGTTCTAATTCAGAAATTGTTGCTGTGCTATAAAAAATGTTTATCTACATAAGTAGTAATTGTAGTTTACCTTAAAAATCTCAGGCAGATAGAAAAAACTCTTACCTGTCAGCTTATTGGAGCCAAGAACTAATGTCCAATTTACCTCTTCATGGCAGTGTCTGGAGGCAGCTAGAGCTATCAAACATCTGGGACTATAGTTCTTCAGATGCATGGAGTGAAAGTTACAGATGCAGGCATTATATAATGACACATGAAGAGAAGGGAGTTACCTCACAAGTGGAGAACCAGTGTTGACAGAGCCAATTCGATCAGGGTGGATGTAGTTCACTCCCAATAATAGATGAGGAGGTGTCAATTCCAGGAGAGGCAAAGCTGCTTTTGTAATGAGCCAGCCACTCCCAGTCCCTATTCAAGCCCAAATTAATGGTGTTAAATTTGCAAATGAATTTTAGTTCTGCTGTTTCTCTTTGAAGTCTGTTTCTGAAGTTTTTTTGTTCAAGAATAGTTACTTTTAAATCTGTTATAGAATGTCCAGGGAGATTGAAGTGTTCACCTACTGGCTTTTGTATGTTACCGTTCCTGATGTCCAATTTGTGGCCATTTATTCTTTTACATAGGGACTGTCCGGTTTGGCCAATATACATGGCAGAGGGGCATTGATGGCACATGAACGCATATATAACATATTAGTAGATGTGCAGATGAATGAGTCCTTGATGGTGTGGCTGATGTGGTTGGGTCCTCTGATGGTGTCGCTAGAGTAGATATGGGGACAGAGTAGGCAACGAGGTTTGGTACAGGGATTGGTTCCTGGATTGGTGTTTCTGTGGTGCGGTGTATAGTTGCTGGTGAGTATTTGCTTCAGGTTGGGGGGCCGTCTGTAAGCGAGGACTGGCCTGCCTCCCAAGGTCTGTGAGAGTGAGGGATCGTTTTCCAGGATAGGTTGTAGATGGTTGATAATGCGCTGGAGAGGTTTTAGCTGGGAGCTGTACGTGATGTTCTGTTGTTTTCCTTGTTGGGCCTGTCCTGTAGTAGGTGACTTCTAGGTACCCGTCTTGCTCTGTCAATCTGTTTCCTCACTTCCCCAGGTGGGTATTGTAGTTTTAAGAATGCTTGATAAAGATCTTGTAGGTGTTTGTCTCTGTCTGAAGGATTGGAGCAAATTTGGTTGTATCTTGGGGCTTGGCTGTAGACAGTGGATCTTGTGATGTGTCCTGGATGGAAGCTGGAGGCATGTAGGTAAGTATAGCGGTCAGTAGGTTTCCGGTATAGAGTGGTGTTTATGTGACCATCACTTACTTGCACTGTTGTGTCCAGGAAGTGGATCTCTTGTGTGGACAGGCCCAGGCTGAGATTGATGGTGGGGTGGAAATTGTTGAAGCCATTTACAAACCATTTACAATGCACACTTCACTTCTCTACAGAGGAAAAAGGACAGTAAACTATCTAAACTCCTACATGTCACAGGGCGCTACAACAGTGGTACCCTCAACTCACCTAACAATATTGTTAATCTATCCAACCACACACTTATTCGGCGGAAGAGTCTGTCCTATCTCGGGGACTCTCTTTCTGCCCCACCATCCCCACGATCATGATACAGTTCTGTGGTGATCTGGAAGCCTCGTCATCTCCGACTCAAGGAATATTTTCAACACACCACTGGATAGTGCACTGACCCACAGGAACCCTCCTATCAACATTACAAGAAGAACTCTGCGTGGACTCCTCCTGATGGTCGAAATGACAGACTGGACCTCTACATAGAGTGCTTCCGCAGACATGCACAGGCTGAAATTGTGAACAAACAGCATCACTTTCCCCATAACCTCAGCCATACAGAACACAATGCCATCCACAGCCTCAGAAACAACTCTGACATTATAATCAAAGGGGCTGACAAAGGAGGTGCTGTAGTCATAATGAACACGTCGGATTATGAACAGGAGGCTGCCAGGTAACTCTCCAACACCACATTCTACAGGCCACTATCCTCTGATTCCACTGAGGAATACCAAGGAAACTACACCATCTGCTCAAGAAACTCCCGGCTACAGCATGGGAACAAATCTACATGGACACATCCCCAGAGCCCTGACCAGGGGTATTTTATCTGCTACCCAAGATCCATAAACCTGGAAACCCTGGACGCCCCCATCATCTCAGGCATTGGCACTCTTACAGCAGGATTATCTGGCTAGTTGGACTCTCTCCTCAGATCCTATGCTACCAGCACACCTGGGGAAGTGAGGAAACAGATTGACAGAGCAAGACAGGTACCCAGAAGTCAACTACTACAGGATAGACCCAACAAGGAAAATAACAGAACACCACTGTCCATCACATACAGCCCCCAGCTAAAACCTCTCCAGCGCATTATCAACCATCTACAAGCTATCCTGGAAAACGATCCCTCACTCTCACAGACCTTGGGAGGAAGGCCAGTCCTCGCTTACAGACAACTCCGCAACCTGAAGCAAATACTCACCAGCAACTACACACCACACCACAGAAACACCAATCCAGGAACCAATCCCTGTACCAAACCTCGCTGCCTACTCTGTCCCCATATCTACTCTAGCGACACCATCAGAGGACCCAACCACATCAGCCACACAATCAAAGGCTCATTCACCTGCACGTCTACTAATGTTATATATGCCATCATGTGCCAGCAATGCCCCTCTGCCATGTATATTGACCAAACCGGACAGTCCCTATGTAAAAAAATAAATGGACACAAATTGGACATCAGGAATGGTAACATACAGAAGCCAGTAGGAGAACACTAGAATCTCCCTGGACATTCTATAACAGATTTAAAAGTAACTATTCTTGAACAAAAAAACTTCAGAAACAGACTTCAAAGAGAAACAGCAGAACTAAAATTCATTTGCAAATTTAGCAGCATTCATTTGGCTTGAATAAGGACTGGGAGTGGCTGGCTCATCACAAAAGCAGCTTTGTCTCTCCTGGAATTGACACCTCCTCATCTATTATTGGGAGTGGACTACATCCACCCTGATTGAACTGGCTCTGTCAACACTGGTTCTCCACTTGTGAGGTAACTCCCTTCTCTTCATGTGTCATTATATAATGCCTGCATCTGTAACTTTCACTCCATGCATCTGAAGAAGTGAGGTTTTTTACTCACAAAAGCTTATGCCCAAATAAATCTGTTAGTCTTTAAGGTGCCACCAGACTCCTCCTTGTTTTTGTGGATACAGACTAACAGGTCTACCCCCTGATACTTGGGACTATAATGGAAATTCACACTTATTATTTTCCTGCCCCACAGTGGGTTCTTCCAGAGCTGACAGTGCTAGAGATATAACACCCATGAAAAGAAACATTTTAAATGTAACAAACACTTTGCTCTTCAGACAGGCTGACTAGGAACTATGACATACTTTGCTTTTGGGATTGTTGGATCATCAGATGCTAACACTTGAGGGGGAAAGAAATTGACAGCTTTTCTTTTTGAAGTGGCCCCTGATCTCCATTAGAGGGAAACTGACTAGCAAAGAGATACTAGAAATGAGAGAAGGAAGATCTTCAATAATTCCTTACTCCCTTGTAATTATCTGGTTAGGTACCACAGCATAGAATATCTTTTTTAGTAAATGCTGGCTTGGAAGAGACCTGGAGGAGTATACATTGTGGAACAGTTGGTGACTTTGCAGATCTCTTTGTTGAAAGCTGCAGATTCCTCCCAGAAGGCATGGGTGTTATTTTTGGTCTTTGGAGCTTAGATTCCTTTTTATTTTTATTAGTTTAAATGCTAATTTGTATCCATATTGCTTGCTAATGCAAAGTTTTCCCACTGTAACTTGGGTACAAAACCACAAAGAGAGAGGTAGACTTCTGGATTGCCTTAGTACTTGTTAGATAAATACTTGGTGCTCTTCTGACATATGGTCTATGTCAGGCTTTATCCTTTCCATGCGGTGGATCTGGGCAAAAAGATAGGATCAAAGATTGTTTTGGATTTGTGAAGTGATGAGTTGCATATCCATACAAAATCTGGTGTAGTCCATAAGACTGCTTTATATGAATGGAGCATTGTTCTTCTATAGACACAGCTCTCAACTCAGATTCTCCTGGCTGCAGGAATGGACATTAGAACAGTTATTCTGATAGAATGGAATTCTGAAGCATTATATTCTTCTTCTTGAATTCATTGATGGTGTGAGTTTTGCCAAAATAAGTCCAGACTAAAATTTAAGGAAGGACTTCAGGATTTGATTTCTGATGTTGTTAATTCTTTATTTTGATGTTAACCGTAGGAGGTAGTTGCTTCTATACAAGCTGCATTGAATCACAAGCTGTGAAGAATGCCTAATACATTGCTCAATTTAAGTTTAATTTTATCTTTTCCTATTGAAGAAGGCAAGAAGGTCATCGCTGTGCAGCAGAAAGCATACAACACAATGCAATAGTAATCTCTGAAAAGTCAATGTTTTATTTTCTGCAGTGTTGTCAGGTCCTTCTCAAATCAACATAAATGATCATCAAAAATGTGTAAGGCAGAGTAAAAATTGATTGAATTCAATTAGAGGAGGGAATAGTTTTCTGAAAATAAGGGCACTAATGAGAAAGTTAATTCAAATTAAGTTCTTTAACGCATAAGCTAGTGAAAAGACTTTGAGTTCCACTTTCTACAATTTCTGTAAAAAAATTCTCTGCTAAAAACTTTCTTCACTTAGGACAGTCACATTTCTCATAGGTATTGCCAGTTACTTCAGCGTAACATGAAAAGAAGTCATTCTGTACCTACTGGGTGTAGGAGCAGAATTTTATAATTGTACTATGAGAATTAATGTATGATTTGATTTGATTTATTTGATTTCATCCTGCCAGCCACCCTTTTGAATAGCAGAAAGGAATGACAGACCAGAACAATTTTTATGACTGATTATGGTTACCCTTTTGTTTTAGATAAGTTATAATGTCTACTATGGTTTTCTATATGTATTACAAATTAGGCACTCTAGTTAAATATACATTTCTTTGTTTTAAGGTTTAGAAAGTAAGAGACAGGATTTTGTATTGTGTTTATGTTAAGGAGATTAGAGGAACGTTGAAGGCCTGGGCCCCAATGTAAATTGTTTTGATTATAAGATTTAGGAAGTCTTAATTTACAATGCCTTTTCTTGCTCAACATAAAAACTGCTCTATATCTTTAACTGTAAAAGACTGTGTGAATGAGAAATGTATGCATCAGAAAAAGATAAGGTGTGTGAAGGCCCTTGTTATAGTCAGATGGTCAAGGAAGAAGGAGTGAAGAACCATTAATGCGCATCCGTAATGAAGGAAGGGCAGATTAACAACCTGAGGTGAAGGCTAGCAGCCCTAAGGACAGGACAATTGATTAAATTTAAACCAGGCCAAGATGACCCTCTTGGAGGTATATTGGAATGTTTACACCAATTAAGAAGTAACCAGTCAGAAACTGACACAGCAAAATTCATAGACTTCAACAGAGAAAAAAGACTATAAGAACAGTGTGCTTTGCCATGGGACTTTGGGTTTGTTTTGTCACGCGGCCCCTCCTGCCGTGCCCCCTGCCAGGAGGGCTCCGCACCACTCCGGTCGGCTGGGAGGGCAGGACGCGGGCTGCCCTGCTGGGCTTGCTGCAGGGCGCTCCCATCCTCCACGCCGCTGCCCCCTGAAGAGCGGCAGGAGCGGAACAACAACAACAAACAAACAAACAAAAGCGGCCGTGCCGCCCTAGGATTGGGCAGAATGCCGCCTCCTACAAGCTGCCGCCCCAAGCACCAGCTTGCTCGGCTGGTGCCTGGAGCCGGCCCTGATGATAGGACATTCAACAGAACCCTTTTTTTCACTCTAGGGTATAGAACTATCAGATATTCAGAATCCTTTCTCTTAATAAAAGTGCCTTTTGAAACAGGGTTCAATAAAGGCTAGGGAAGAAGAGAGGGTTTTGAATGGTACAGATATCAAAACTTTTACAAGACTCTGTTTCTTGGCATGCTAATGACCAGGATATGGAAAGTGTGCTGGGTCTTCTCCTTTGCATGGGATATCAGATTAGCATTGAGTCCCAAATGCTAGGCCCAATTCTGCACATCAGCCATGGACCACATATAGGTCAAGGCATTTATTTGATGTTTTTTTCGTATACTTTATTTACCTTAATAAAGCACCAACATCGTGGCCAACAAGAACAGGTTGACTGAAACAATGGTAATTGCTTCTACTAAAGAAAACAAAATTTGCTGAGAAATCTGGAGTTCAGCAATGCTCTGACAGAAGTTGATTTGCATTTCAGATTTGGAGTTGTGTGCTTTCAGAGGTGACTGGCTAATAGTTAACACCTATGAGCACCTAGACATCATGTGACATATTTCATTGGAATCGCTCTTAAATTCTTGATGTATTTTCAAGCTATTTTTAATTAGGAAGCAAAGTAACTTAAACCATGAGGGAGTCTTAATATTGCTGAAACATTGGCTGACAGTAACTCTGGGCCAGATTTTTGCAAAGCACATGTACAAAACTCTGTGCACACTTCTCTGTCCTCTCAGTTTCCATATCTGCAAACTCCAATGCATGCACACATCATGATTTGGACACACTCATGCCTATATGCATGAGCTAATCAGTAGTTTATGTGAGTGCACATCAGGTGCATACACTTTAGAAAAAATGGGCCTTCCAAAAGTATCCTGGAAAATATATCATGGAGATACAAATAGTTTAATGTATAATGTGAAGTTAGCTGATAGGAGCTAAACTGCAGGCTTTGAAGAGCCATTGTGTTACAGTATTGTGTAAATTTTGTATAAATTAAGAAAGGAATGTATGTATTCATGTGTTTTCTAGAACAGGGGTTTTCAACCTTTTTCTTTGAGCCTCCCACCTTTCCCCTAACATGCTATAAAAACTCCACACCCACCTGTGCCGGCCACAACAACTGGTTTTCTGCATATAAATGCCAGGGCCAGTGTTAAGGGGTAGCAAGCAGGGTAATTGCCCCGGGCCCCACTTCACAGGGTGCCCTGCGAAGCTAAGTTGCTCAGATTTCTGCTTCAGCCCGGGTGGTGGGGCCCAGAGTCGCAGGCTTCTGCCATGCATGGCTTTCTGTCTAACACTGATCCTGCTTGGCGGACCCCCTGAAACCTGCTTGCGGCCTCTCCAGAGGGCCCTGGTTGAGAACCACTATTCTAGACTACAGATAATTGTTCAAATTTTTGGATAACAAAACACTAAGCATGGTAGGATTGTAATCAGGAGGCATATAAATAGTTAATTTTGTAAAGTTCAGCTATTAAATTAGTTCTGGAAAATGTAAGGGGAGGGACTAGGCAAGAGATAATTTTTCTAGACTGTTTCTCTCAGTGTGTTTGCCACTTTCATATGCAATGCAAGAAGCATAACTGAAGGCAGAGCTTGTTGCTGTCACTGATTTCTGTTACCAAAATATGACAGGAAGAAAAGAATAATATTGGAGTGATTAATGCTGCTAGGTTTCTTCCATTCCATGAGGCAGAGGCCTAAGTCACTGAGCACAAGATTAAAGGTACAAATGGTGGTTGAGTGGCATGGAAGGAGATAAAACAGTCAATTGTTTAATCGAAAGAAACTTGTGGAAGTTTAATAAAAAAAATTAATTTTCACTGAAAACTGTTTAGTTAATAATTGAAAAAGACTGAATAAGTGTGCTCCTCTGGCACTCCTTACAGCACAGCACCTAAAAACATACCATATTTCTATATAAGCAAAAGTAGTCATGGAGTTTGATGTATGGGTTACGGCATAGCTCTTTGCCATCCCTTCACCCTGTCTCATTCCTCGTCCTTTCTGTATCCTGCTTTCAGTCTTTTATGTTGAGTGCTGCTAATGTCTGGAGAGCAAAGTTAGCGGAACTTTTATATAGCAAAATAGTTAGATGCCCCTTCCACTTAGGCTGACATCAGTCTTCGCATGCTTTGAGACCTGTAAGATACACTCACTCACCTGGTATTATCTCAATTTTTTCACAGAAAAATGTCTTCTGTGCTCCATACATATAAATGAGAGCCTGAAATTGCAGTCCTGTGCCTCCTGACCTCACTTTTGATTTGAGTCAGAATACCAGTCTTGTCTTTGGAAAGGTCTTCATGCATTTACTGTTGAACAATATCATCTCTATAGTTTTCCCAGGCTGAAGAGTTTCTGGAGCCAAGGCCTATGTAGACAAACCTGTTGCTGTCATCCTTGGCTGTGTTCCTGTGTTGTGAATGCTGAAGTGAAAAAGTATGTCTCAAGAGAATGTGAAAAGAAGCTGCCAACACCCTCTACAGGGGGAAAAATGTGTAAAGGTTGATGCCATAAGCATGGAAAACCCCAGCAATAGTGCATTAGATGCACACAATGAGTACACTATGTTAAAATGGTCTGAACTGGAGCAATCTGGTAAGAATCCTCAAGAAGGGGCTTAAAGTCAGAAATTCCAAGGCCAGGAGGGACCATTGTGATCATCTAGTCCAGGGATCAGCAACCTTTCAGAAGTGGTGTGCCAAGTCTTCATTTATTTACTCTAATTTAAGGTTTTGCGTGCCAGTAATACATTTTAATGTTTTTAGAAGGTCTCTTTCTATAAGTCTATAATATATAACTAAACTATTGTTGTCTGTAAAGTAAATAAGGTTTTTAAAATGTTTAAGAAGCTTCATTTAAAATTAAATTAAAATGAGGAGCCCCCCGGACCGGTGGCCAGCACTGGTTGCCAGTGTGAGTGCCACTGAAAATCAGCTCGTGTGCCGCCTTTGCCTACCCCTGCTAGTCTGACCTCCTGCATAATACAGGCCATAGAACTCCCCCCTGCTCCCCTCAAAAATCCTAGAGCATACCTTTTTTAGAAAAACATCCAATCCTATTTTAAAATTGTCAATGATGGAGAATCCACCACCATCTTCGGTAAATTGTTCCCATGGTTAATTACCCTTAGTGTTAAAAAGTTAAGTCTTATTTCCAGTCTGAATTTGTCTAACTTCAATTTCCAGTCACTGGACTGTGTTATACCTTTCTCTGCTAGATTGAAGAGCCCATTATCAAATATATGTTCCCCATATAGGTACTTATAGACTGTAATCAAGTCACCCCTTAACCTTCTCTTTGTTAACCTAAATAGATTGAGCTCCTTGAGTCTATCCTATACAGCATGTTTTCCAATCCTTTAATCATTTTTGTGGCTTTTCTCTAAATCCCCTCTAATTTATCAGCAGTGGTTGCACCAGTGCCAAATACAGAGATAAAATAACCTCCCTACTCCTACTTGAGATTCCCCTGTTATGCCTGGAAGGATGGCATTAGCCCTTTTGGCCACAACGTTGCATGGGAGCTCATGTTCAGCTGATTATCGCACAATCCCCAAATCTTTTTCAGAATCATTGGTTTCCCAGAAACAGAGCCCCCCACTCTGTAGGTATGGCCTGCATTCTTTGTTTCTAGATGTATACATTTCCATATGAATGTATTAAAACTCATATTATTAGCTTGTCTCCAACTTGCCAAGTGCTCAAGATCGCTCTGTATCAGTGACTTGTCCTCTTCTTTATTTACCACTCGTCAATTTTTGTATCATCTGCAAACTTTATCAGTGGTGGTTTTGTGTTTTCGTCTAGATCATTGATAAAAATGTTAAATACAGTGTAGGGCCAAGAACTGATCCTTGTGCCTCATTGGATTCCCCACGGAATATGCAAGACAACGTTCACTGCAAGTTAACACCGTTTTGAGCAGCAATAACTTACAATTCAATGTGTTTGTTTGGAGGTGTCATAGGTAAATTACTTAGCACAAAAGAAGTAAGATGAGTACAGCATAGAAATAGTTAATTGTGGCAGTAATATTTGGGAAAGGCATACAGTTATGGTGTGGGCAAGCATGTGCTTTCTGACTCTTCATATGAGACTGATGCCAACAAATTAGATTCTTGGGGAACATGCTGGTGTTGGGCATATTTACACTGTGATGTTCTTCCTCTTTCTACATCTTTATTGATCACATCCATTGCTGACAACATATGTTGTGGTAGTTCTACAGGTTTTGCCGCAGCATATTTTTCTTTTCTTTTCCTTTGTATTTGGTGGCTTATTGACAAATATTAAACTTAAAGGCAGAAAAATGTGAATATTAAAATGGCAGAGAAAATGAAAATGAAAATCCATGTCTGGTGTGTGAAACTGACTATAATGTTATACAGTCAGAAGCGTATGATAAATTAAGTGATCAATTTAATTTACCTTTCTCTGTATACTTTGTTCCCATTACTGCTAATAGGAGTTATGCATGCAGATCCAGAGTAGAATATATAAGACCCCAGAATAGCTAAATTATGCAAACTGGTACCTTTCGGAAAACTGCTTTTTTAGTTTTATTTGTTATTGTACGTTACCATTAATCTTGAATCTAGCGATCAAGATTTAAGTATTTGTATGCACAGGATTTTCAAAGTAAACACTCTGGCAACCGTTCATCCCAGAGTTAGGTGTAATTTAACCTTTATGGGACAAATCTTGCAATCCTTATGCTTTGTTAAAATTCCCATTGACATCAACAAGAGTTTTGCCTGAATAGAATCATAGAATATCAGGGTTGGAAGGGACCTCAGGAGGTCATCTAGTCCAACCCCCTGCTCAAAGCAAGACCAATCCCCAACTAAATCATCCCAGCCAGGGCTTTGTCAAGCCTGACCTTAAAAACTTCTAAGGAAGGAGATTCCACCACCTCCCTAGGTAACCCATTCCAGTGCTTCACCACCCGCCTAGTGAAAGTTTTTCCTAATATCCAACCTAAACCTCCTCCACTGCAACTTGAGGCCATTACTCCTTGTTGTGTCATTCTTCTCTTCTGCAGACTAAACAGTCCCAGTTCCCTCAATCTCTCCTCATAAGTCATGTGCTCCAGCCCCCTAATCATTTTTGTTGCCTTCTGCTGGACTCTTTTTTGACATCCTTCTTGTAGCGTGGGGCCCAAAACTGGACACAATACTCCAGATATGACCTCACCAATGTCGAATAGACGGGAATGATCACGTCCCTCCATCTGCTGGCAATGGCCCTACTTATACAGCCCAAAATGCCGTTAGCCTTCTTGGCAACAAGGGCACACTGTCGACTCATATCCAGCTTCTTGTCCACTGTAACCCCTAGGTCCTCTTCTGCAGAACTGCTGCCTAGCCATTCAGTCCCTAGTCTGTAGCAGTGCATGGGATTCTTCTGTCCTAAGTGCAGGACTCTGCACTTGTTCTTGTTGAACCTCATCAGATTTCTTTTGGCCCAAGCCTCTAATTTGACTAGGTCCCTCTGTATCCTATCCCTACCCTCCAGCGTATCTACCACTCCTACCAGTTTAGTGTTTAGTGATACTTAAACACTATAATAGTAGGCCTTATTTCCGATACATATCATAAATGTTAAGCATTAACAATGCATATGCTGTACAGTGCTTGAAGTTATGCAGACATTTGTCATGCCCCACACTAAGCAAACCCCTCCTTTTTATATTAAATACATGTTTCATGGCTTGATTTACCTTTACTGGCATAGCAGTTTGCTGCACAGTTTTCTAAAAGTGATACTCAAACAGATTTAAGCACTCCATAATTTGAAATGATAGCCTCAACATGCTAATCAATGATGAAAACCAAAATCAGTGCTTGGCACTCTCTGGGAGCCATTTTATTGCACACTTCCATTTCTGATTGGTTCTGGGAGTAAGATTGCTGGGAGGAAGTTTTGAAGCTGGTGTAACTTACAAAGACTTCTATTAAGGCAATGTGTAAAAGTAACAAGTGAATACTTCATTAAGAGACTAAGAATTCCAGTAAATTCTGGTGAATTCCAGTAATAGTTACCTGGGGCTTGAATCTGAATATTGTACCTTGGAGGTCACAGGCAACTATGTTAGATTCATGTCACCCCATCTCATTCTCTCCAGAATATTTAAGAAGCCAATGCTAAAGCTGTGATTTCTCATCCCTGAAAAGGACATTCTATCTCTGTTTGTGTAGTGATCTTAGCAATTTGGCAAACTTGTCTCAGATCCTCCCTGAGATCTTATTGTGGAATTAGCTGGCTAATGATCTTTTTCTTAGAAATTATTCCAGTTCTCAAGGTGGGATTATGGAAACCTCAAATATTGCATGTTTTTCTTATTCTCTTCAATTAGAAAACATCTTCCTTGGACGCAATAATTCATTAAGACTTGGGATAGGCTTTTCATCACCTGGATTGTTTGGAATTTTACCCTTAAAATGTTGGGCACCATATTCTCTAATTATTTTTTTAACAAGGGAAGGACTTTGTATTTTCAGTCTGAGCTTCCTTCATCTTAAAGAGAGTAAGCTGCTTTTCTGTCCTGCTTACAGTAATGTGTTATGAGAGCACAACAGTGCTTTTCATTAGTGACTGTGAAGTAGGTACTGTTGGATGTAGATAAAGTTTAATGTTCTTATTATGAAAAAATGAACTTTGAAACCCATAAACTTGCACATTGCTTTTTACAGTTATACTGCTTCCATGCTCAGATCATAACTTGTGCTTAGTTAATGTAATTATCCAGAAATATGGGACTTCAAGATTAAAAGCCTGTTTCAATGTTTGTCTAGTCTTTTTAAAATATGAAGAGTTAAGTACTATTACTATAGTGTCTACTTCAGAGAAATTGCCCTAGGAATAAATCTAGTTAAAAACGAACCCTTCTGTGCACTTAACCAAACATTAAAGGGCCCAGTAGTAGTCTCTTTGCATGTATCTGAATGGATCTTGATTTATGGCAGGTTTCATCATCTGCATGTGTTGAGGAATGTGTTTCTTCGTCTCTCTCAATGTAAGATGTGCAGGCAGGTAATGGCATGCCACAGGTTATTAGGAGATTAGGATATTTTAGGTGCATTTTACTTTAATTGCACAGTTGTCTCAGGAATCATCTCACAATCATGGTGTGGTGTAAGGTGACAGCATGAATGAATCCTGTAGCTGATACTTTAGTCCTGATTTATGTACAAGGAGTACTATGATCATTTAAAACAGAATAAGTATGAGACTCAGAGAAAGGGAATGGCAAGCCCTATCACATCTTGCATGGTGGCCATAAAATGACTGTGCTGTGTATCTCCACTATATGGATACATGGGCAAAGAAATGACGACAAATTTGCAACTAGTGAAGTAACAGCTCGGATCTATGTGAAACCTATTACAAAGTACATACTCTTTTCTGCTTCTAGCAAAAATATGCTGGGTTATAAGGGGAGCTGGGGAAAGGGAACCTGAACACACTTAAAGCATGTTTAGGGTAAACTCATCAGGGACTGCGTCAAAGATCAGATCCATAGCCTTAGTAGAAACTTAAGCTAGTTTTCTGCCACTGCTGTTACACTGGCCACACTGATGCATTATACGTGATTCTCAACTCTGCTTCCCTTGGGCACTGTAGAGCTGGGCTTCAATTAGTAATCACAGCCCTATGTAGAGGGGTGTGCACAAAGGCCATATCCTCTGACACTGGAACAGGAGCCTTGCTGGGGCTGCTCCTCATCCTTCAAGCAAATTAGGGGGAAACGTCCTATCCTCATCCCTATGTAGTTCACCCACCCCTTTCCTCTCCCTCGCTGCCTCCCGCCCCAACACACATATCCTGCTTACTTGGACTCTGTCCAGTGGGAAGTTGGAGTGGGAGTAAATTTTACCCAGTAGTTAAAAATCAAAGAAACAAAGAACTGTTGCAGAGCACTCTGCTAATTTTTTCCCCATCCAGTAGGCAGTGCAATGGTAGGCTTTGCAATTCATGTAGGTTTTTTTGAAGTATTTTGCCATTTGTTCATTTTTCTGCAGTAGCAAACCCTATATTAAGCAAAAAAAAACATTGAGGAGTCCTTGTGGCACCTTAGAGACTAACACATTTATTTGGGCATAAGCTTTCTTGGGCTAAAACCCACTTCATCGGATGCATGGAGTGAAAAATACAGTAAGCAGTATATGCATGGAAAGATGGGAGTTGCCTTACCAAGTCGGGGTCAGTGCTAACGAGGCCAATTCAATTAAGATGGAAGTGGCCTATTCTCAACAGTTAACAAGAAGGTGTGAGTATCAGCAGAGGGAAAATTACTTTTTTGTAGTGACCCATCCACTCCCAGTCTTTATTCAGGCCTAATTTGATAGTGTCCAGTTTGCAAATTAATTCCATTCTGAAGTTTCGCATTGAAGTCTGTTTTTGAAATGTTTTCGTTTGACTAACATATCCCATTTAAAAAAATCTGACTTTTGGAGAATTTCTAATGTCTCATGAAATTCTAGTGTTTTCATCAGGATTTTGAAAAATTGCAAGGGGATGGTCTTGGGATCAGGGAGGTGCTCTTTTGTTGTTTCCATGAAAAACCAGGCAGGTTTGGCTTAGCTATTAATTATTGATCATTCTCGTGTGAAGTCTGCATTATGCACAGATGAGCTTTCTAGAAGCTAAAATCCCTCAACGTTCCATTAGTACTGAGCATGCTCCCCAGTGTCTCACTTCCCCACAGAACTGAACATCCAGATGGGACTCTGGCAGAATGTTCAACATTTCTGAAAATTGGGCCCAGATGCCTCATGAGGAGACCTCAATTAGAGGCCACCTGTGAAAAATTTCATTTTAAGTGACCTCCCCAGCATGACAGAGGAAATCTATGACAGAGGCAGGGACACAATCTGGTTCTCGTGTGTCATTCATCTTCCATAACCACAAGTCTATCCTTTTTGTTTCTGCAGTCCATGTCTCATTCTCTACCTGTCTGTCTTCTGACTCCTACAGCAAATGAGGGAAGGGTCCTACAGAAAACCTTACTCAGTACACAGCCTTGATTTACTCCCTAAGCACTGCCCTTTGTGATGAGTGAGGCAAAGGTCTTCTGAAGAAAATAGTATGTGATTGCCTCTATATGCATCCGAAGAAGTGGGCTGTAGTCCACGAAAGCTTATGCGCTAATAAATTTGTTAGTCTCTAAGGTGCCACAAGTACTCCTGTTCTTTCTACATTTGTAAATTCAACTTTCATGATAAAGAGATTGCACTACAGTACTTGTATGAGGTGAATTGAAAAATACTATTTCTTTTGTTTTTTATAGTGCAAATATTTGTAATGAAAAAATAAATAAAAAGTGAGCACTGTACACTTTGTATTCTGTGTTTTTATTGAAATCAATATATTTGAAAATGTAGAAAACATCCAAAAATATTTAAATAAATATATTCTATTATTGTTTAACAGTACGATTAATCACAATTAATTTGTTTAACCACGTGACAGCCCTAAAAAATCCTCAAATCTTTCTGGCTCAGCAATTTTAAACCTTTGTATTAAAGCTGGTTCTAACTTTCTTTATTTAAAAAAAAAAAAAAAGTGTTACCAGGACACAGGACTAGACTAGTGGCCTGTCTCTGGGGTAAGGAAAAGAGGCAGTCACTACATCTGTGATAAATGGAATTTCTGCCTAGTCCTATGTGTATCTCAGATTTGTTCACTGCTATGCCTACAAAAAATTTATTCATCGGAAGATGTATCAGTGCTCATGTAGGGTAAGTGTGGTTTGAAATATTCACCATAGGCAAATGAGTGAATTCTTGTAGGTGTGTGTGGGTGTATGGGGTGTGTAAGTGTAAGTATTCTGGGAAAGGTTAAAAAGCTCTGTCATACATATTTGGGTTTCATGACTGTTCTTTTGTTAGAGGTGAATCCTGTGCTGCCTTCCACAGACATGGAGGGCCTTTGTATGGATGTTTTTCCATTGTACAGAAGCAAAGGAGGCTTTCTGGAGCTCAGACAACACTATTTGCCTTTTGCTGAGCACAGCTGCTGATGTTGGGTGGGGTGGGAGAAGATTGCTTCAAGCTGCGATTTTTCTTTTGTGTGTTTCTAGGGACTAGGAGTCAGTGCACAAAGCAAGTAGAAACCATTTTAAAACTAGGTGCAAAAGATTTGCCATACTGGAATGGACCAGTGTCTGATCTGATTGGAGCCTCTCTCTCTGCCATTGTTTAATGCCAGAAGCTTCAGAGTAAGGTGTAAAACCCCCATATTGCATCTAACTGTGCAATATTACTCTATAGGGAGATATTTTTCCTGGCCTTAACTGGTGATCAGTTTATTCCTAAAGCGTGCTTACTGAGAGCCTACCAAGCTACTTAATTCATATAGCTCTTCATTCTTATTTTTGAAATCTTATTTTAGTTGCATCTATACTGTTCTGCAGTCATAGGTTAGTGTGTATGCTGCACACATATTTCCTTTTGCGTATTGTATCATGGGAAGGAGAAAATAGGCCTGCCTGGCTGACCAGTAACTTTGTTTATTCAACAACACTCCTCTCCACTACCCCTGCATCCCAACCAAAAGCAAAAGTGCTTCGGGGTCCTAGATGACATCATAGGAGTAAGTTCGTATACATTTTAAAACATGAGACTAAAAGATCATGCTGTGAAAAGTCAAATGAGTATCTCCTTCCCAAGCCAAATAGTCCTTGTCTTTTTAACTTCTCCTAATACAGAAGCCTCTCTCCCTGCTGCCAGTTATTTTCATAACCTTTTTCTAAACAGCTTGTGTCACTCCCATGTGTTTTTTTGAGATTTGATGTTAGACTAGAAAGCAGTAATGCTATTGGGACCATACCACTTATTTATAATATTCTGAAATATTTTTTATTCTCTGACTTCTTCTAAATAAAGCATATTTTCTTATTCACTTTTGTAAGGTGCTATACATTGTCCAGACAACATGATTAACTATCTCAAAATGATGCCTGGAGCTTTTTTCTGAGGGGACAAAATTTGTACAGAATCTTCCAATGTGATGTGTAATCACAGTTGTTCCCTGCAGCATGCATTGCCCTGTCCTTGTCTGTGGCAGATTTCATCTGTCCTTGTGTTTTCAAGTTATTTAATTTGGACCCTAATCCTGAGAGATGCTGAGAATCTGCCTCTCCCAATGAAGTTTTTCCAGCATTCTTTACAATCCCCCTTAGTCCTTTAGTACGTTTTCACATCATCATTCACTCTTTCTCCCAGTTTATTAATAATAAATATATTGAAGAAATCTGGCCCTGAACCCAGGTAACTTCTTATGTTAAGAAAGGGTTGTTTATCTCTGCTTTGTGTTTCCTATGACTTGACCAGCAGAATGGTGATTCTTCTTGAGAAAGATTGACACTCAAGTGAAAAAAAACAAAATAATTAACCAATTAGTTTGTGGTGGGGAGAAAAAGGGGGTAGCTTTTTATAATCACAGTTAGACATTCCAGGCAGGGCATGTGTCATTTTGAAATAGCATTAAAGCTGAGGCAGCTGAAGGCATTAGACAAACAAGGCATGCGGGGTCTAGAATTATTTAGCCCAGCCTACACTCTTTCATGTTTAATTGCTTAATTACAGTTTACTGTACATTCTAATAGCAGAGACAATGCATCATTCAGGCTAAAGCAATGCATGATGCTCTGGTGCTCACTGCATTTTTTCCAGACTAAGTGAAATTCATTAATGTGCCCAGTCAAGTAAATGAAATGATCTTTTGTGCCATTCGCTTTTGTTCCTCTTTTGTTTTCTCAACTGACTGGCGACCTTTTTGAGTTAACAGCTTTGCGAATAAAGGAAGGAGGGAATGGCAAGTGATTGATGGGATTATTTTCTTTCGGTGGGTACTGAGGATGGTAAAAATATTGGAAAATGATACCGATCAATCCAATGTTTAGCGGAGAACAGTAGATTTCCATTTTTCAAGCAGGAGTCCTTGATCTGCTGATTATTGATCTCTCTTGGCTACTGGAGCATGCTATTTGGCAGTTACTGTATTAACACACTATTGAATTGCCAGCTTTTCTTTCAGGGCAGCTTTAACACCTTACTGGTGCTTAAGAAATTCTTTGACTATTAATTAAACTGTTCACAATAGGCCAGTCTAAATCCTTTTTATAGGATCAGTTAATTTAGGAACAAATTAGGTAGCCTGATTTATACAATGACTTAATAATTTCAGTGTGTTTTGTCCATCAGCATAATTTCACAGGGGAAAAATACCCGCTGGGAAATACTTTTATGACATGTTAAGAGAATTGCCAGCTTCTGGCATGCTAGTCTGAATTGCACAGTTTCTATGGCATATTACAAATGACAGACCCCGAGGCCCAGAGCTCTCTCTTCCTGTATCCTGGTGATTTCAAGTGCTGCCATCAGTAAGGCTTAAATTAAACCTTGGATATTGTGAAAAGGATAAACGTTCGATAGATATTCATTAGAAATGTCACTGGCTAGTTCTGATGATACACTTGGTGGGAAACAAGCCCTGTTAGCAGTGGCATGAGTGAATCCTGTAGGTGTCCCTTTGGCCCTGATCATCCCATCCCACATGCACTCTGGAAGAGAGGAAAAGAGCATAATGGGCAGCAGCCTCATTGAAAACAGACACAGAGAGTGAGACTCTGGCCCCCCCTGAAATCAATAGTAAAACTGTAATTGACTCCATTGGGGCCAGGATTTTACTCAAGAGTATATAGCAAATTCAATGCTCTGATGCCCCTCCTGAGTCTTTCACAGACCTGCTGAAGGCTGTAGTGGAACTGGGTAGGCTACAGGGGGGGAGGCCTGTTCGTTCCTTTGCTGTGAGGCCTGTCTAACACCTCCCCCCACCACCAAAAAGACTGAACATAATAGGGTTACCATATTTAAAAAATAAAAAAAGAGGACACTCCCGGGGCCCTGGCCCCGCCCCTTTTCCACCCCTGGCCCCGCCCCAACTCTGCCCCCTCCCCTGAGCGCCCCGCATTCTGCCTCCTCCCTTCCAGCCAAGTGAAAAGGGCTGCCTGAGCGCTACTGGCTTCATGGTTTGCCGAGCAGCCCCCAGACCCTGCGCTCCCGGCAGGCGCTTCCCCAGCGCAGCTGGAGCCCAGGAGGGGAAGCGCCCAGCCGGGGGTGCAGGGTCTGGAGGCTGCCCGGCAAACCGTGAAGCTGGTAGCGCTCGGGCTTCGGGCAGCCCCCATGCCTCCGGACCCTGCGCCCCCGGCCGGGCACTTCCCCTCCCGGGCTCTGGCGGCTGCTGTGCTCCCTGAACTCCTGGGCTCTGTAAGCGCCGAGCTGCCCGAGCGCTACCAGCTTTGGGCAGCCCCCATGCCTCTTGGCCCTGTGCCCCCGGAGCCCGGGAGGGGAAGTGCCCGGCTGGCAGCGCAGGGTCCGGAGGCATGGGGGCTGCCCAAAGCCAGTAGCGCTCGGGCAGCTCGACTCTTACAGAGCCCAGGAGTCAGGGAGCACAGCAGCCCCCAGCGCCCGATCTAAGGTAAGCCAGGGAGTATTTTTCCCGGACATGTTCGGCTTTTTGGAAATTCCCCCCGGACGGGGGTTTGATTACCAAAAAGCCAGACATGTCCGGGAAAAACCGGACGTATGGTAACCCTAGAACATAAGAACATAAGAATGGCCATACTGGGTCAGACCAAAGGTCCATCCAGCCCAGTATCCTGTCTACCGACAGTGGCCAATGCCAGGTGCCCCAGAGGGAGTGAACCTAATAGGTAATGATCAAGTGATCTCTCTCCTGTCGTCCATCACCACCCTCTGACAAATAGAGGTTAGGGACACCATTCCTTACCCATTCTGGCTAATAGCCATTAATGGACTTAACCTCCATGAATTTATCCAGTTCTCTTTTAAACCCTCTTTTAAACCCTAGCCTTCACAACCTCCTCAGGCAAGGAGTTCCACAAGTTGATTGTACCGAAAGATAAGTGAGGCATTGGCCCCACTTGGCAACACACTCCACTCCCTTCCCAAACTGCTGGTGGTGGATCAGCCATTGCCACCAAAGAGCCCTTGAGGGGGTGTGGATAATGAAGGCCTGAAAGCCCCTCTCTCTGAAGACCATATTGGTATGTGGGGGTGGGGAAGGAGGCTGATCCTATGGAGGGAGAGCTGCCATTTTGTTGGATGACTGAATCCAAATTTTAATCAGGAGGACTAGAAACACAAACCCTGTATTGTAACTCTGGCAGCATTTGGATCCAGAGTTGAATGGAGCCACTTTGGTCAACCTCTAAATGTTGTCATTATTTGATGTTGAGTCCAGTGAAATATGTAGATTTGTTATGCTGAGCCTGGAATTTACATGCATGTTTTATTCCCTGTGTAATGCTAGGAGTGGACAAGAATCATATAAAGGAGAAATAGAGAATATAATTTTCACTTGATAATGGCACAAGTGAGCATGGGAAGCTTTTCCCTTTTATCCACAATGAAACGTACAGTAGGTATGGTTTTGTCATTGGAAAGGCAAATGCTATGCTATGCTGTGCTATTAGTGTTTTACAGAAATGTAGTTGCTTGGGTCTGTCCCTCCAGCTTGAGCACTTTAAAAATTATTTTTCAGTGCTGTCTAGATTTTTCTTCTGAGCTGAACTTTTTGTCTGCTAAAATTAAATTTTAACTTTTAAAAATATATACTGTGATAGACCCAGCCCAGTTGGGAACAGCAGTGTAGCAGAAGGGAGATATACTGGCCACTGGATAAGTAGTTTTTTGTTCCCTGAGTAACCAGAGCAGGGACTGCTCCAGGCTAATAGACCACCTGACTCCAATTAACCTGCAAAGAGTCAGGTGAGGCAATTAAGCACCTGACTCTAATTAAGGCCCCTCTGATGCTATAAAAGGGCTCACTCCAGTCAAGCCAGGGAGCTAGGGGAGCAGAAGTGTGTGTGAGGAACTGGGAGCAAGAGATGTGCAAGAAGCTGAGAGTGAGTAGGTGTACTGCTGGAGGACTGAGAAGAACAAGCATTATCAGACATCAGGAGTAAGGTTCGGTGGTGAGGACAAGGAAGGTGTTGGGAGGAGGCCATGGGGAAGTAGCCCAGGGAGTTGTAGGTGTCGTGCAACTGTACCAGGAGGCACTCTAAACAGCTGCAGTCCACAGGTCCCTGGGCTGGAACCTGGAGTAGAGGGTGGGCCCGGGTTCCCCCCATACCTCTCAACTCCTGATCAAACACAGGAGGAATTGACCTGGACTATAGCTTCTACCAGAGGGGAAGGTCTCTGGACAGTTTCCTGACCCACAGGGTGAATCTGTGAAGCGAGCAAATCCGCCAATAAGCACAGGACCCACCAAGGTAGAGGAGGAATTTTGTCACAATACACTTATGAAAACATTGAGTCAAAAGGAAGTGACAACAATATAACCTTAAAGGGACCACTCAAAGTTGACAAGTTAAAAATGTAATTTATTTTATGTTAAATCTCCCCCCACCCCTCCAAAAGTGTATATGTGTGTGCATGAGGGAGGACTTCTCTTGATCCTGTAAAAAAAAATAAATATATATCTATATATAAAACCTTGCTACAACAAGAGCTGTGATCTTGATAAAATGGCATGTTGTACAACAAACAGCAACAAATCCAATATTTGGGTTTCTTTTTTATTACATCTGTATGTAAGGATGTTGTGTTCTGCCTGCCCATTCTTGTGAGGGGGCAGGGCACTGAAATGTACAATAATCCTTCCACAGGAGTTGTCTGAAGATTCTTGTGCATTTCAGTACTATATCTGGTGAAAAGAACTGACAGATTGAATTAGGTGATGCTTGATCATCTACACACACACACACACACACACACACACACCATGCAACCAAACCAACATACAACTAGTGTGACTAATTTTAGGCCTACTAGTCTCTAGTCCCTTTAACTGCAACATTCTGAGCAGCACACTAAAGCAAACATAAATAAGGACGTCTAGATTTTTTTGTTCTCAAACTACTTCTACTTAGATATAGTTGCGTAGGCCCATTCCTACTTGAATAACTTTACTCATGTGTGAGAAGTCCCCCTTACTTGTGGAAGTATTTGCAAGATCAGGCCTTTATTGATCAAGTAAAGCACTTGAACTTTAAATAAATGAATCTGTTTTCCCTTTCATATTCTGTCACTCCCCACACACTTACGATGTTTAAAATTATTTGGTTTAAAGAATTAGATTTTCATTTTTTCAGATTTAGATAGGGCTTTCCATAAAAAACACAGTGGTAGCTGTCTGTGATCCCCTGTGCATGTATTTGCTGGTTCAAGAAATTGACCTGAATTGTGTTGTTGATGAGACTTGTAACTATGACGCCAAGAGTAAGCAGCGGTCTGAAAGAAGAGGAAGTATGGCTAAGGGACCAAATTCTGGCCCCTCATCCCTCCAATCTTGTATGATAAATGGTTGGGACTGAGAAAAAAAGAATATTGGGTGCTTATAATCACTGGAGTCCTGTTTCGAATTTTTTGAGCTTACATCCACAATCTTTTTTCCCCCTTGCCTCAAATAAGCCCTGAAGTCCAGTATGAAAGTGTTCATCACTGAGGTCTATAACTGTACCTTTCTACTCTTCTGAAAGTAGAGTTCATCCTAAACTATGGGGCAGTCTATATGTCAAAGTTCCTGTGTCTTTAGGTATTAAAATCTCATAATACCTGCATGGGCAGGGTTGGAGTCAGTGATTTGATAGCACTGAAATAAAACAGAACATTGTTCTGAAACTGCATTTTGCCATGTGTGTTGCTCATGAAGCTAATAACAGAATGAAGAATCCAGTGAAAAAAGAAACACATGTAGGTGTTAATTTCTAGCTCACAGTGCAAGGGGGAATTAGACACACAGGTCTTGCTGATAGTAATTGAAGTAGTGTTTCTGATTCCCCTTTATATTCTTATGTTCACATCATCACTGTTCAAACTGGAACAGGTACAGAGAAGGGCTACTAGGATGATCCGAGGAATGGAAAACTGTCTTATGAAAGGAGACTCAAAGAGCTTGGCTTGTTTAGCCTAACCAAAAGAAGGCTGAGGGGAGATATGATTGCTTTCTACAAATATATCAGAGGGATAAATACCAGGGAGGGAGAGGAATTATTTAAGCTCAGTACCAGTGTGGACACAAAAACAAATGGATATAAACTGGCCATCGGGAAGTGTAGATTTGAAATTAGACGAAGGTTTCTAACTGTCAGAGGAGTGAAGTTCCGGAATAGCCTTCCAAGGGAAGCAGTGGAGGCAAAAGACATATCTGGCTTCAAGACTAAGCTTGATAAGTTTATGGAAGGGATCGTATGATGGGATAGCCTAATTTTGGCAATTAATTGATCTTTGACTATTAGCGGTAAATATGCCCAATGGCCTGTGATGGGACACTAGATAGGGTGGGATCTGAGTTAATACAGAGAATTCTTTCCTGGATGTCTGGCTGGTGAGTCTTTCCCACGTGCTCAGGGTTTAGCTGATCGCCATATTTGGGGTTGGGAAGGAATTTTCCTCCAGGGGAGATTGGCAGAGGCCCTGGGGGGTTTTCGCCATCCTCTGCAGCATGGGGCACAGGTCACTTGCTGGAGGATTCTCTGCACCTTGAAGTCTTTAAACCACAAGTTGAGGACTTCAATAGCTCAGATATGGGTCAGGGGTTTGTTACGGGGGTGGGTGGGGGGGGGGGGGGTGAGATTCTGTGGCCTGTGTTGTGTAGGAAGTCAGACTAGAACAGTGGTTCCCAGACTGGGGTTTGTGAACCCCTGGGGGTTTGTGAAATGTTACAGGGGGTTCTTGGGGGAAAAAATTCTCTAATGGCGGTCAGAGATGTCCCTAGGGATCCTGGGCAGCATGGGGCCAGCAGCCCGGAGCCCCTGGACTTCCAAGAGCTAAGCAGATCAAAGCAAGCATATCTATCACACTAAGGAGATTTAAACTTCAAGACTCCTTATAAGAAATGGAAAGGGAGGTGGATATTTTTTGCTGTTTTTAAAATTATATAGGCAGCTAGTACTGTTTTTAAAATTATTATGGACAATTTTAAGCTTTGTTGTAACGTGCATTGTTTGCCTGGACTGCTCAAGACCTGAATGCTTGTGTAGGAGGAACTCTTTGAGTTGGCTTCTTAAATACCTTCATGCTGTTTCACATCTGAAACATAGGAGCCTTATCTTATAACAGGCTTATTCAAAGTGATACAAGCTACAAAAGTGAGATCTTGGAAGAGTGTTGCCGTTTTCATAATGCAATAAAAATACTGTAATGATAACTAATAATTAATAACAAATAGTGTGTAATAAGCATGTCATAAAAACAGATTTTATATTTCCAAGATTACTGCTTTTATCATTTATACTCAGGTAAAGGAGAAAATCCCTGGAAATATTCATTTTTAGGAGGGGGTTCGTGAGACTTGACATTTTAGTGAAAGGGGTTCACAGGTTGTTAAAGTTTAGGAACCACTGGACTAGAAGGTCATAATGGTCCCTTCTGACCTAAATGTCTATCAGTCTATCACAGCCCATCATTAAGAAATCATAATTTTCCTCATTTATCTAGATACAATTCTGATTAATGCACTTTGGTGGTGGTTATTCTTGGACATCGGGAGGAGAGGCTTCCAGGACTTCCTATCCTACACACTTTCTGGTCCTTTGTTGGTAGTGTCAGTAATCTTGTGGCTACAAGCATTTGAAGTTCTAACAACAAATACTCTGTAGTTAATACAAGGTTAATAGAAACTGTAAACAAGCAGTATTATTGAATGGTTGTTTGTAATTTTGCTACATATTTCAGTAAAGAGATTCACAGCCTCTGTTATTTCAGGTATTGCAAGTTGTGTGCAATTGTAATCAACATGCACTTAGTTTATAATATATAATCCCAGATACATAGAATCTCAGCAGCTACACTGAACCAATTAAATTACCAGTTATTTTTGTTCTTACTGCTGCCAGGGTTAAAGTCCCTCTTTGCTTTCTCAGAGAGTAGCATGGCTGAAATTGGTGGGATTCTATTGTAGGTATTTGAAGACTCAGGTCTGTTTTATCTTCTGTCTCGAGGGATTGGTGCTGACCTTCATCACTATGGAAAGCAATAATCTTGTTTTTGATGTGACTGACAAATGCAGTCAGATCTCACTAGTCATGCTTATACAGGATTTCAGGAGGGCTGGTGTGGAGGATTAACTTAACGAACAGTCTATGGAAGTTTTTGCTGTGACAAGCACAGATTTTTGCAAGGCCCAGGTGCTCATGTGATTTAAAATTACACGATTCCTAATCCTTACAATATTCTGTGTGTATATAAGGATTACATATTCTTGCAAGGGTGGGAACACACACAAAAAATATTTGGTATTGTTCAGACTCACTGCAGATAGCTTGTAAATGCATTTATAAGCCAAAATAATCATTGCATCTATGTTTTCAAAGCTCAGCTAAATATTTCCAGAATAATGAGAGCAGTGAATTGGAACCACTTTATTTAGATATACCTTTTTGATCAAGAGAACATAGTTTGATAACTAGTCACATAATACTGAGTCCACTGTTATTTTCTTTATATGGCTTTGTTTTCTATTTTACTTTGTCTTTACTGGCTTTTTGGATAGCTATGATTTTGCATGCCAGAATGTTTCTGAGTTCATAGAAATCACTCTCAAATATAACTCGGAGGCCAAACATGTTCCAATAGGTCTGGACACATTACGGAACACATTAACAAAATCGAATTGTGAAACACATTAAGAAAATCCATATTCTGTACTAAGTTTAAGCCTTCTAGGTCTATGGAAAGCTGCTACAGTGGAATAAGCTGTGGCAGTGCTTCTATATTCTATATATTAATAGTCTCTGTAGTGATTTAACCTAAAGGTACCAGTAAATATACCAGTACACTGTATCTATTACAAAAAAGAAAAGGAAAATTAAGGCTAATGGAGAAGCCAGAGAACATCGTTAGCTAGAGGTGGATACATATCCCACTCTTATTCATCTGCTAGAATGGAGAAAGTTCTAACCGTAAATCCACATAATTCCCTCAGATCCCATCTCTACAGATGCATGTTGGTCATGAATACAAAACTGTTTAAAAAATGTACATGTGCAAGCTAAGCAGGCTAGAACAGAAATAAGGTTTGTAAGACCATACAGCAATATTTGTGACAACACAGTTTCCGGACAATAACAGTGAAAAGAGATTGTGCAGAAACAGTGTTTCCCATGTACGTCTCACCCGCTAGCTGGCCTTTTTTCCATGGTTCTCGTGATAACAGCTGCCCTTCTTGTTTTATAACATTGTCGATACTATTGCAGTAAGGAATGTATCTGTGCAAAATTACTGCATTTAAACTGAACTCCTATATTGCAACTGATTATGCATTAAAAAATTCAAGCTCTGACTTTCTCATTTATTTTCTGTTCGATGTGACAAATCTTTATTATAAATAGTCAGTAATCTCTCCATACCTAAGGCTGCAATCAGCTTCTACTATAAAGCCCTATTTTGGGTCCTCTGTAACTTTTGGAAAAATAACTAGGTCTGAAAATTGTCATGTTTACCCTGAAGGTAAAATATTTCTGCAATTTTTGAACAAAATTGGCAAAACCATTTGAATGACAGGTGTTAATATGTTGTTTCAAGTCAGGGATAATATTTTAATGTATACAAAGAAAAATTCATTGTTATGGAGAATTTCAGTCTGGAGGACACATGCTGGAGGTCTCATGCTGCTACTAGTAAAACATCCTTTAAAGGAAAGAGTAATAATTTTAATAATATGCACCCTTACAGAATGGGGGAATGTATTTTGGAAAGGAATGACTCTGGAAAAGACTTTAGGGATCTTGGTGTGTAATCATCTGAACATGAGCTCCAAGTGCAATGATATGGATAAGAGCTATGCAATTCATGGATGCATGAGCTGGGGAATATTGTAAATATTAAAAGTAGGGGTGTAGTATTTCCTCTTAATTGGTATTAGTGACACTAGTATTGTGCCCAGTTCTGGTGTCCATACGTCAGAAAGGATATTGGTAAACTGGAAAAGGTTTTAAAAAGAGCTACAGAAATGATTTGAGATCTGGAAATCCTGCTTAGCAGAGAGAAACAAAGAAGCACAATCTTTTTAACTTATCCAAGAGAAGGTTAAAAGGTGATTTGATCATGGTCAAAAAATACCTACATTGTGAGAAGAATTCTGATAGCAGAGAGCTCTTTAATGTAACATACAAAAAGACATAATAAGATCCAATGGCTGGAAATAAGCCACAATTTTAACAGTGAGGGTTATTTAAACACTCGGACAACTTACCTAGGCATTTGGTAGATTCTTTCACTTGAAGTGACAGCAAGATTGGATGGCTTTCTGAAAGATATAGTATAGCTTAATGGGAAGTAATGGGCTTGATGCAGGAATAACCAGGAGAAATTCTATGGCCTGTGTTATGCAGGAGGTTAGATTAGATGATCACACTGGTCCCTTCTGGCCTTAACCTGTGAAGCTGAAATTTTGACTGCTGTCTAATGCTTCTTTGTCTACCTCTGTCTCAAATATAACTTGTTACTGCCACTTCATTCTTTTCACAGAGTGAAAGCTAATGTGCTGCCTATATTTCAAGGAAATAAGCAGTATTTGAGCAAAGTTATGAACAATTTTATTTCACTGACTTCAGTAGGAGCAGGATACAGCACTACATGTTTGAGAGCATGATGCACTTCATTGGCTGATTGCAGCTTAGAAGGAAGAAAAGTTCCTTCTGTAATTTACTGAGGTTTTCCTTTGGCTGCAGTGTTAGGAGCTTGTGTTTTTGGAACTGTGAGGCTAGGGTTCTGTTCTGTTGTGATTTATGGTCACAGCCTGTTGACTGTTTAGGTTTATTTACCTCTCCCTTTTGACTGCATAGAGAGAAATCCTCAGACTTGTACTTTTTATGGGCAAGTCTCGTTCAAAACCAGAATTCTGAAAATTTTGAATGGACTGCTTGAAATTAAAGCTATTAAAATAGCTCCATCTGAACTTTTTTGTGAAGCATCTAATAATTTTTCATGCCCCTCTGTATACCCAATAAAACCACATTACATCACAAATTTCACGGTATCATTAGGTTTACCAACTTCCCCCAACCATACGGGGGTGTAATTCAGATTCAGCATTGGGGTGCAGAACCATGGTGACACAAACCATGGATAAATGCATATAGAAAAATATGCTTGTAACATTGGCTTGTGCAGCAGGCAGTTGGAAAGGGAAGGGCTAATAAGACTCATTGAAATCGCTCCTCAAGAATATACTGTGTACAATAAATACATCCCTATTCTTTGATATGGTCATTGAAAGAATCCATCAGTGACAGGGTTGCTTGTAGAATATGATCTCTGCTAAAAAAATTCTCTTCTCCATCAACTGGATGGGAGCTATGGAGAATTGTGCCTGCCACTTATCAAATAATGGCAATTAATGAAACTCAATACTATTTCTTCCCTTGAAACTGTCTGTTGTTTAAGCCAGTGTCAATAATATTCTCATCTTGCTATATTCATAAAGTACTTATCACTGTAGTGCTATACCACAGGAGGCAACCCCTATGGTAGCCACCTGCATAGAACTTGCAGGGAGGAATACATGTTGCAGCAGGGAAGACTTTGGAGGAGGCATCAGAAGATTAGTCTGTGTCCACATCACTTGAATGGTAGCTTCAGGTGCAGCTCCTCTGTAAATAGTTCTCTTAATAAAAAGCCAATTTGGTTTTATAAGCATGGAGTCCTCTCGTGTTATTAACCAGTGTGACCGGGTGCCTGGGATGAACCACACTGAGAATGCCACACTCACGGCAGACTGCAAGAAACCGGGCAGACAATCCCCCAAAACTGGTGGTTTATGCTATAAGTTGATTCCCGAAACCAGAATCAAAAGAGCTTCTGTAGTACCACACTGGTTAGCAAGGAGCGAAACACAGGCCCCTTTAAGCATTCCAGCCCTAGTTCCCATCCAGACAAATTGGTCCAATATAGTGAGAGGTTACTGAAAACCTGATTACCATATGTGAGTTTCTACCAATCTCAAGAGATCAGACACTTAGCTTGAGGTCAGTATGTATCTCAGATCTTACCTAACTATCACACTGTCAGCCAATCCTTAGTGAACTAGCTAAAGATTTATTTATAAAAGAAAATAAGAGAGTTATTGAATGGTTAAGGAATCATATGAATACAAGTGATTTTCAGTGTTCAGAGACCAGGATCCATGGTAATGGTGGAATAGGCTGCTGGCTTGCAAAAGTCTCTCTGGTAACTTCCAAAAGATTGGAAGGTCCTCAGTCCATAGTTCAAAATACTCCTTTTCGTTGTAAACCCACAGTCCAGAGAAGTGGAGCAGGAATGAGGAAATTGGAGGTGTCTCAGGTATCTTTTATATCTTCCACTATGTGCATTGAAACTTACTGTCCCAAACAAAGCCCACAGGCCTTGTGTATGGAAAGTTACTGACAAAGATGGAGTCTGAGTTCACATGTCTGTGTCACATGCCCTTACATGTTTTGCTGAATCTCAGGGGTTGCCATTGGCTCCTTGCAGTCTCAGGTGTCCTCAGGAAGAGCCATCTGGAGAGTTGATTCTTCTTAATGGCCCATCAAGCTTGAATAGTCCATTCACAATGGGCTGGCGAGACTGGATATAAACTACTTTGTTGGTGTCACCCTGAGTACAAACACATTTGAGGTACAAATACAGGGCCAATATTCATAACTTCAGATACAGTGATGATACATGGATTTAACCAGGATAATCCTACTTGACATTTTAACTTTTCCATTGCCACCTTCCATGATACACTTGGTATAAGATTTGTTGCAAGTGTATAACAATGGTAGCAACAAATGGTGATCTTCAATCATACAGCATCGCACCCAGCACACAGTACATGAAACACCTAACCTGCTGTAAATAAGGGAAGTGGTAATTTAAGGGATGATTTTGCCCTTAAACTATTCACAGAAATGGTAAATAATTTTGGTTTAACAAGATTTCTCAGGAGAATGAATGCAAGGGACCTGTATCATGGTGTCAGCACCTAGATGCTACATGCATTAAAAGCACCAAGAAGTGCTTACTATGAATTAAATGTGAAGCTGGCCAAATAGGATTTGATCCTATGCTTCCTCAAGTCAATGGCAAAGCTCCCGATTAATGGTGCAAGGTCAGGGCTATAATGCAAGAAAGGGATTTAGTTATTTGGCTGAATTTGTAAATCACAGCTGGCAGCCTCCTTCGCTGTCTCAGCAGCATTCCTTAAAATTGGCATGGAAGCAGAAGAGCTTTCATCCTCAGGGCAGCGTTGGGGAACATTTGCAAACAATCTGCTTTTGTCCATGCTATGCCTGTGCAGTGAATAAAAAAATGGCTGTAAGTCTCTACCATTGTTAGTCAATCACCATATATGTGCATCAAACTCACTTAGAAAAGGGTTAAAAAAACAGATGAAGCACTTTTTCTGTATGTTTGTGGAGGGGAATGAGCAAAGATTTACAGTAGATGGAATTTGCAAAAGCATAATAGTGGGGAAATAGGCCATATTTTGTGTCTCATGGTATGTCTACTCAGAAATTGAAAACCTGTGGCTGGACTGGGTCAGCTGACTTGGGTTCGCGGGGCTCAGGGTGCAGGGCTGTAAAATTGCAGTGTCGACATTCAGGCTCAGGCTGGACCTGAGCTCTGGAACCCCAAAGGAGGGGAGGATCCCAGAGCCTGGGACTAAGCCTGAGCCCAAATGTCTAGCCCCACAGCCCGAACCCTGCAAACCCGAGTCACCTGAGATGGGCCAGCTGTGGGTATTTAACAGCTAAGTACATATACCCTCAGTGATTTTCCCCAGGTCCCTTTCAATCATAGAGAACTGAATGATCAGTGTAGCTCTGTAAACATTATCAAGAATATACGTTCGTCCCTTTTTAACTTATTATATGAAGTTCAGTAGATTTAATATAAAATAAAAAATAATAATCAAGGTCCAATCACTTTTCATTGGACTCCCACATTTGTATTCTAATCTTTTATACAGAATGCCTCTTTGGGCCCTGATCTCTTGTCACTGCATCTATATTTTAGCACGATTTAAAATGAGAGAGGTAAGCTGTCTCATTTAAATTCCATTGTTTGGCATCTGAAAATTCCCCCACACCATCTCTAGTTACACGGGGATGGGCAAAGTGGCATTTATGTAAATAAAACAATATCACATACTGCAGTCTACTCTAGGTTATATAATTTAGGTAGTTCTATGTCATTTAATCCCATAAGGAGAGAGTTTGTAATTAATGTACAGTGGAAACTGGAGATTCTTGAAAAGTGGTAGTTTTGTATGTGATCTTGCAGTTATGTAGAAACATTTACCTCCCTTCTGTCTACACTTTTAAGCAGTTCAGCTGTACATACATATATAGTTTATTGTATATGTTATTTTCCCCAAACTGATTCCACATGATGTTATTTTTAGTTGCGGAATCAAAGATGTGCATGAATGACTCTGCAAGGCTCTCCTGTTCAGAATTCCCCAGGCTTTCTCCTTGAAAGCATTCAAAGCCTATATTCAAAGACCATACTCCACTGATGCTATGACTTCTTGTGATTGCTCCTTTGGTTCTGCAGAACGCAATCCTATTGGAATATTATTATTATTATCATCTATTATTTATTACTGTTTGTTAAAGTCTGAAAGTGTGTTGTGCAAGACCAACATATCAAGAAAGTTTCTGCTATGAGAACCACAATCTAGACAGATATAAAGCTAAAATGCACTGGGAGACTGTGATGGGGTGGTGCCCCACCCCCTGAGGAAAAGGGCTGAACCAGGCCTGAGAGGCTGCACAGACTAGCAGCCAAGGCCTGGGGAGAGACAATCAGGGCTGGGCTAGATCCTATATAAAGGCTGCCTGGAAGAGGAGAAGTCAGTCACGCCCTGACTAGTGAAGGAGAAGGACTGGCTCCTGAGCTAAGGAGCAGCACCTTGGACAGAGCAGTGCTGGGCAGGCTTGGGGGAGTAGAGCAGAGCTCTGGCCTAGATACCTGCCAGGGTGCATAGGGCCAAAGGGGAAGTGGCCCATGGAAACTCGGCTGATGAGAGGGGAGAGAAGGAGGACAGAGGGAGTTGCTGCTAGAGGGTCCCTAGGTCGGGACCCAGAGTAGTGGGTGGGCCTGGGTCCCCCCCTTCTCCTTTTGCATTGCCCCTGGCCACTGAGGAGAGGGACCGATAGAGGCCGCAACCAGCCCCTAAGACGAGGGGCTAGACTCTAGGGTTGTGGTTGGCCACCGAGGCAGGGGCAAACAGAAGGACTGTTGTTAACACCCTCCCGTCCCGCCCCCGTAAGGGGGTGAGACCAAAGTAGTGGACACTGCTGGAGGGCAGTGTCCTGAAGTGAATGGAGACTGTCCTGAAGAGGATCCCACTGAGCAGGGAGCAACACGGGTCCCAGGGCAGCAGACCGGAGACAACGGGCGAGCTACCACGTTGAGGATGCTCCGCAGCGGTCAAGAGCTAATTCCTGGGGCGACCGGCAGGGGGTGCCAGTGATGGTGAGTCGAATCCCATCACAGAGACCCACAGGAAGGAGTCACTTTACAAGTATTTTTTTAAACCATTCTTAACCTGATCATTTTCATATTGTTTCTGTTATGGTGGTACCCCAAGGCACCACTCAGTCATTGTGCTAGGTGCTGTACAATCACACAGGTAATCAGGGTCCCTGCCCACAAGAACAGATCCCCATCCTGCAGATACTTACATACTTCACTTTAAGCACATGACTTCTGTGGGTCTAATCACAGCAGGATCAGTGCTGAAGTCAAGACAAAGACATAAAGTGCACTAAGAAGGAAGGAAGTGGTGAGATGTCGAGGATAACCATGATAAGATCATGGTTAGATTGGCTACTATGTGCAAATTCAATGGCTCTGAATTATTTGAGCAATTGAGGCTAGATCCTCAGTTGGTTTAAATTGGTGTAGCTCCATACAGGTGTGGGTGGGGGGTGCAGCAGCACACTCTGGTTTGAAGTGGTTTCCATCATACACAGAAAGGTTTACAGTTTTGGTCAGTGGCTTTCAACACCCCCACTACAAAAATTGTTCCAGTACCTCTGGCTCCATAGAGTTGTAAAGAACAATTTAAACAGGCTGAGAAACTGGTGCCTGATTTTTAAATTACTTCCCTATCAAACTGTAGCCCTGTGTGCTCCCTTACCAGTTACTCCCACTCTGCTCCATCCTCTGACAAGTGACTGTTGATTCCCTGCTTCTTATTTCTGTAGTATTTTGTTGTTTTGCCCCCTCTTCTATACAGGCTGCCCCTTGGCACCCATCTAGCATTATTAGTTTGGGGTTTTTTAAGCGATATATTTTACCACAACTCTCTCAAACAGTTTGTCTCCTCTTGTCTGCCTACTGCATATTCTGTTCCGTTCCATTCAGATTCTTACACCTCTCTCATCACTGTAGTACCTGAGTACCTTCCACTTGGTACCTTAAATGATGGGGCTAGTATCTGTCATATGCAATTCACTCTTTCTCTCATCCTCTCCCCAGAAGGAGAATTGTGTGTGCAGTGTGGTGTTAATTTTGTTTTATAAACTATACGTGCACAGTATTGTAATGTATTTATATTCGTGAAGACAAGGCCAAAGACGTGCACATCGTATTTCAAACAAAAGGTGGTGAGGTTTGTGGTGGTTTTTGGGTCCTGTGGAAGTTTGTTCCACAGTCTTGGACTGCCCCCAAGAAGGCTCAGTTGCCTGCATGGACAAGCTTTACTTTTGTGGTAGGTTGGTTCTCATCCAGAGCTTTCTGCATTCTGGGACGAGGTCATTGAGTGCCTTGAACATAAGGAATGAGTGGAAACAACTAGGGCTATTTGCCCCCTAAATCTTGGCTCTGCAAGTGTGGGCAGGCCTTACCTCATTTTGGTGCTGCTGGGAGCCACTAAAGCAGCTGCTGTGGACTCTCTTTCTTGGAGGATGCTGGGGCCTTCATACAGGGCCATGTAAAACCCCTTTTGTTTGTAGGCCTAGTGGAAGAAGTGAATTTCTGACAGGGATTTGAATGTTAAGAGCCTCTGGCATGCCTGGATTGAGAAGCTGTTTATGTATAGTGGACAGACTACATGGAAAAAGGCACAAAGTTAGGATTGGAACAAGGAAGTAAAAGCAAACCAGATATGGACTTGGTTTTACAGTTTGACTTTGAGATGCATCCTTATTGCTGTGAAAACCCCAATCCTAGAAGCTAACATTGGAAAATGTATTTTAAGTGTTGAGATGACAGAATGCTGATGGGTGTATTTTTAACAGCCAAGTATAAAATTTAGAGCAAACTTACGGTATGGGTAAAGAGATCAACTTTCATTCACATCAATTTTACCTCACTGTAAATCTGTCTTCAGTGGAGTTACTCTTGATTTACAACCCCATTAGAGAAGAATCAAGCCCAGAGCTTGTTAATATTAAGGGCACAGTGCAAAACAAATCTGTTTACTCAGGCTTTTGCATGTAAAGTGGCAGTATATTTATATGTTTGAAGTCAGAACTTTTCTTTATTAAGCTTTTGAGTAAAGGCTCTAGAACTTGGTCTTTGTTTATTATGGGATGAGTTTATGTAATACTTGTTATATCCTTTTAAAATGGAATATATAACCAAAGGCAGCTGTAAGGATGCATTTTAAACTTAGAAGACAAATCAGCCAATTTATGTGACTTTTTCATTAATCTAAAATCATCTCTAAATATTCTATTCCATCATAGGCTACTTTTAAATTATCATATGCAGTTAAGACGTTGTTTGCATGAGTGGTGACATCTACTTTTTGCTGAAATGCACACCATTTTATCTTATGGGTGATAAGATTTATAGTTTTCTATCTTTTTTTGTTCACACAACAGGAATAATACTCTAGAGATGTTCAGAGATTCAAAGGCCAGAAGGTATCATTATGATTATCTAGTCTGGCCTCCTGTATAACACAGGCCACAGAACTTCCCAAAAATAATTCATAGAGCATATCTCTTAGCAAAACATCCAATCTTGATTTTAAAATTGTCAGTGATGGCAAATCCACCACACCCAGGACCGGCGCTTCCACTAGGCAACCCTAGGCGGTCGCCTAGAACGGCAGGATTTGGGGGGTGGCATTTTGCTGCCCTGGGCAGAAATTCGGCAGCCCGGGGTCCTTCCGCTCTGTTTTTTTGGCGGAAATTTGGCGGCATGTCCTTCACTCACTCCGGGACCTGCCGCCAAAGTGCTCCGAAGACGCAGAGCAGAAGGACCCTGCCGCTGAATGCTCAGAGGAGGAGCGCTGCTCCTGGCGCCGCTCCTGACCACACCCCTCCATACATTGTTCCTGTGGTTAATTATTCTCACTGTTAAAAATCTACACATTGTTTCTGGTCTGAATTTGTCTAGGTTCAGCTTCCAGCCAGTCATTGGATTGTGTTATATCTTTCTCTGCTAGACTGAAGAGCTCATTATTAAATAATCGTTCCCAGTAGTGGACTGACTGCGTGGAAAAAGTCACAAAGTTAAGAGTGGAAGAAGGAAATAAGAGCAAACCAGATATGGACTTGATTTTGCAATTTGACTTTGAGGTTCATCCTTAGACTGCAGTCAGGTTCACCCTTAACCATCTTTGATAGACTCAAACAGCTCGATCTATTTAGTTTATAACTATAAAGCATGTTTTCTAATTCTTTAATCAATCTTGTGGCTCTTCTCTTAACCTCTCAACATCCTTCTTGAATCGTGGTCTCCAGAATGGGACAGTGTTGCAGCAGCCTTTCTCCTTCAGTAACATAAAAGATACTGTCATTTTATTCATCATCCTGGGAAGTTATAGCAAGGCCATTTCCTAGCAATTACTAGCATCATTTAGCAACCATTAATCAAAACTTTTGCACACATTTTTTCATCTTGAATTCATTCAAGATGCACTTAAAAATTCACTCTTCATGAGACCCACAAGTAATCTGTTTATATTTTAAAACAAATACACAAAAGAAACCCGACTAAGTCATCTCTTCCTCTGGATTTCCCAGTACATCTTACCTTTGTTCCTTAAGTTCTGTGTAGCAGGTGGCCTAATAAAATCTTTATTCCCTGTGCATGAATGTACTTTTGGCCAGTTGATGTACACATTCATAGCTGGATTGTTTTTGCATCAGAATTAAATAGAGCTACTTTGCTGGATTTGAGATTAAACTGGAAAGTAGGTGTGAGAACCTCTAAAGCAAAAAAGCGAGAAACAAGGTTCACTTTTCTAGAGAGTATTGCAATGTACAGCTGTCACTGGGAAGGGGATATAAACCCTGGAAGTAGAGGAGAAGCTCCCTGAAAATATATAGTTTCCCCAAGAGAAAAAGGAAAAAGTCAACGAGGCATAACTCTTTTATAACCTGGTTTCCAGAATGGTAATACCTGAACTTAATGGTACCTCTTTTCCCCCTGGCTTATTCCCTTTTGCTCTATTTGTAAGACTGCATTAGAGCAGGTTTTCTGAATTGCATACTTAATTTAGATGGAACTGGAATGGCATTGGCATTGTTCTGTGGGAGATGATTATCTAAAATGAGGGGAGATGATTATCTAAAATGCAGTTTCAGGCAGGGTATTTCTACAACATCCAAGCTGGGACACTATGACATTTTAATTTTAGGCTCTGGTAATCAGTATTTCTCAGTCTTCAAGTTCACTGAATATTTTGATAGAACTCAGGGCCTAGACTAGTTCTGAGAAATTGTTTCCAATTTTAGTCTCTCAACAGCAAAACATGAAGACCAGCATTCTTCCAAACATGCTCATTCTTATGGGATCAGGCCACCTTTTTTGCTTAGCAAGGCTGAAACATCTATCCCTTTTAATACTGCATACAAGAATTCACACTCATTTAGTATTCCCACTGCAAGTGCTATTAAATAAACACTCCTTAATGAGAGTTAAAATTACAACACAGAGAAATGTGCTAGTTTGTTTGGAGCCACTTAAAAGACTTACTGCAAATCCATAATATTCCAGCATAGATGGAATATATTTTTCACTGTTAAATCAATAGCCTGCAGTGTGTGTTTACAAACTGGCAATGTTCATTTAATGAATAAGATTGTCTATGGTTTATTCATCTGGAGTCAGTCATACTGTGCACAACAAAACTACTACTTAAGAGTCAGCCCTGCCCCTTTTTCTGATCCCTCTGTAAATTTAACAAGGGGAACTGGGTCTTTTGTTTACACCATGTATTCAGTGGGAATGACTATGCTCCCCGTCCTCCTCTGAACTCCTTGTAGACTAAGAAAGAGAACTTGCAGTTTTCTTTTCCATATTGTTTGATTGCTCTTATTCTAGAAGCAGTCTGAATGTTCTCATCAATTGTCCTGACCCAAGGCCAGTTTGACAGAAACTGAGACTATGCTTTGTACCTGAAATATAATCAAACACTGAAAGACCATATTAATTTGTATGTGTAATATGTATAACAGATTTATTACAACATTTTAAATATAAACTTTATTCATCAAAACATTGCCTTAGTGTACATACATCTTTAGTGTTGCTTCAACAGTCAAGAAATTGTAGATACAACCATAGATTGTATACAGTAACTCCTCATTTAAAGTTGTCCCGGTTAATGTTGTTTCGTTGCTGATCAATTAGAGAACATGCTTGTTTAAAGTTGTGCAATGCTCCCTTATAATGTTGTTTGGCAGCCACCTGCTTTGTCCACTGCTTGCAGAAAGAGCTAGCTGATGGAGGCTTGGAAACAGGGTGGACCAGCAGGCCCCCTATCAGCTCCCTGCTCCCCTAAGTTCCCTGTGCGGCAGCCGCCCAGCAGGCTATCAATTGCCGGGCAGTTCAGCTGTCCCTCCCCCCACTGCTTTGTGCTGCTCCTGCCTTCTGCCTTGGAGCTGCTCCAGGGAGCCTCCTGGTTAAAGGGGTGCTAATGTCAGGGTGTCCCCCTCCCCTCGCTCCTTCCCCCATCTCCATAGAGCAGGAGGACACATGATGGCTCAGGACAATGGAGGGAGCTTGCTGGAAGCAGCTGCTGTCTTAACTTGTTGAGCTAATTAAAAGGGCAATGTACTTAGAGTGGGGTCAGCATACTTAAAGGGGCAATGCGTGTCTCTCACACACAGGGTGTACGTCTCTCAGGACCGCCCAGAGGATTCAGGGGGCCTGGGGCAAAGCAATTTCGGGGGCCCCTTCCATAAAAAAAGTTGAAATACTATAAAATACTATATTCTCGTGGGGGCCTGGGGCAAATTGCCCCACTTGTCCCTCTCTCTGGGTGGCCCTGATATCTCTGTCTCTCTCTGCCATGCTGTCTCCCCTCCCTCCATTCAGGCTGCCTTGTAGAGTGTGAGGCTACATTAACAACAATGTGTTAACCCTTGAGGGCTCAGCTGAGTGCTAGTTCATCATTTAGCAGTAAGGCATTCCCTGGGAAATATTCCACCCTCTGACTCCCTGGAACCTAACCCCCCCATTTACATTAATTCTTATGGGGATTTGGATTCGCTTAACATCATTTCACTTAAAGTATCATTTTTCAGGAACGTAACTACGACGTTAAATGAGGAGTTACTCTATATGATAACTTGAGGGTGGAGGGTTCAGTGCCTTAGGAGTTGACACAAGCAGAAATTTTCACTCACACATTTGTCCATATATTTCCTGAAAGTCAGGCACAGTATACACAAGTGTTCAAAAAGCCATTATCAGCACTGTGAAAATCAAACCAAAGATTCTCTTCTCACCTCTCTTCTTTCTGGACTTTCTCCCTTTATAAAGAATACAGCTGTTTGAAAATTTTAAATGAAAAATATCCTTTCCACCCAAAAAGTTCATGGAAAACCTTCTCTTCCCCCCCCAACCCCCCATCCCAACATTTTTACCTTAAAAATATTTTAGGTTTTCAGTTGATGGTTTTTTGGTTTTAAAAAAGAATCACAGGAAACTCAGGAAAAAAAGTGAATAAATAAAAAATATGCTGTGTAAAAATAATTGGCATTTTTCAACCAGCTTTGAGAGGTTTCCCAACCTCATCTCATCCTGCAGAGTCACACTGTATCTATCTGTTTTAAATCTTTATATTTTATCAATCTCGTTAATCTGATCAGATTTCTCCATCCATCGTATGCTCATCAACCCTGGTACCTGAAGGCCATAGCTATCACGGTACACACACAATCATTTTTGTCATTTTCTGTAAAATTTTGACACCAAGATTTCTATAAATCAATAACATTCTAACATGCTACATCTCATTTGTTTTTCTTCTGTACGCTTTCTTCAGTTAATGTTTCCCCATCTTTTCCAGCACCTTTCCCCCCTCCAATAACTTTTCTTTTTTACCCTTCATCCATTTACATAATGAAATCTCCTATGTCTGGGGTCTAGAAACAACACAGTTGTGTCCCAACACTATTAAAAAGAATTTAATCATGCACTGTTCATGAGGCTGAACTGGTTTTTAATGATGTTCTTGAATTGGGCTAGAGCCCTGCAGAAGTCTGAGTGAAGTAGTTTGGAAGCACAGTTAATCTTGTCTGTACTTCAAGACTGAACTGTTAAATGATTATCATGTTGTAATGGGTCTTCAGCATGGTGGGTTTTTCATAGAATATCAGGGTTGGAAGGGACCTCAGGAGGTCATCTAGTCCAACCCCTGCTCAAAGCAGGACCAATCCCCAACTAGGGCTTTGTCAAACCTGACCTTTCTGTGGAGATTCACTACTAGGAATGGGTATTATACCGAGTAAGTCTAAAGGAGTCTAAGTTAGTGTGATATGCATGTTTAGGGAGTGGAAGTAGGTATAATTTACTCTAACTTAATTTCTATTTAGATTTTTTAGACACATCTGGAAATAAGGTTCATTGTATTGAAATTCTGTTTTCACTTACACCTGAGCAACATCACAAATGACAATCGATATGTCCTGCAGCATCTTTATTACTGGTGGTGGTGCACAAGCCAGAAAGAACAGAGTTTGACTGTCACATCACAGGCTAAGTAGTAGAGCTGACAGTTTGAAACAAACCAACCTAAACCCCCCCCCCAAAACTTTGTAAACTGAGCTAGTTTGATGTGTTACTAGTGAGGTTAACAAAGGTGGATTCCCAACAATTCCAGTTTTGTAAAGACACTTTTCAGGGCAGAAGTGCAGTTTAATGCTTTATAGTCATGTACAAGCAAGGAAGTCTCCTTGTCCAGGCACTTAATTTGCAACTGTATGGCACTTTTGGAGGAAGGATGGTCCAGTGGTTACAGCCTAGGACTTGGGAGACTTGGGTCCACATCCCTGCTCCATCAAAGACTTCCTGTGTGACCTTGGGCAACTCATTTAGTCCCTCTCAGTTCCCCATCGGAAAAATGTGGATAACGGGGTGTTATGAGGATAAATACATTAAAGATTGTTAAGCACACAGATACTACAGTGTCTTAGATTGCCCTTATTGCTGTATTATCTGAGTGCCTGATGGAGGGGTATGCATGTGTATACACAAAATGAAAGTAGGCAATTTATTCCTGTATTGGGAACAGGGCCGGCTCCAGGCACCAGCTTAACAGGCAGGTGCTTGGGGCGGCCAAGGGAGAGGGGTGGCACCTGCAGCAATTCAGGGGCGGCAGGTCCCTTGCTCCCTCTAGGAGCGTAGGACCTGCTGCTGCTGCCAATTGCGGCCTTTTTTTTTTTTTTTGCTTGGGGCGGCAGAAATGCTGGAGCCGGCCCTGATTGGGAAGTCAGTTTCAGTCCTTCTTTCCTTCTGCTTTTGCTCTACATGTAGGAGTATTTTTAGTGTCTGATTTTGATTCAGAAGCTTGATGTAACCAGAGAGCCTTTCAAACCACCATTACTTCCTCCTCGCTTATTCTATGTGAGTGATCAGATTGGGAATTGCTAGTTGAAAGCCCCTATGCTAAAGTCATTCTCAGACTCAGAGGAACATTGAGTGAGGCTGCATCCCAGGCAGTACAATACACATCTAAAGCCAACTGGCAGTTTCCATAACCTTTATTATTTTCGTGTTCTATGATTTAATTTATTTTGGGTTTGAACAGGGTATTGCAGGACACAAATGGTGACTTTGAAAATATATCTTTAATAATTGGCTATCAGTACAGTATGGAATATATTTATTTGAGTTGCATGTACTCTTTTAACAGTTTTCTTTCTGTTCTGTTTCCATAGATGACATCCTAATTCTGCTATAGAAAAGTATCACATTTTCAGCATAAGCAGTATCTAATGTGAAAACCTTTTAAAAAAAAAAAAAAAAAAAAAAAACCTGATTTTGACTGATTAAAAAGCATGGTGCTGCAGTCTGGAATACAGAACACTCTCCTTCTCACAATGACATGAGATCTAGCAGAGTTTAGTTCTTTCATCTACTGAGTTTTAAACCCTGCTTTCCCCCCCCTTCTTTTCCACTTTCAGTCGCTTTCCTCTCTGTTAGGGTCCAATCCAGTGTGGTGCTGCCCACTCTGCAATCCTACTGCAGTTAGTCAGAGTTATAATGCTCAGAACCTGACAGTATGCACTCAGTTCCTAACATGATCAGGCCCTTACTGTACTAAATCTTCTCCTGTGCGCTTAGTGTGGAAACATAACTCTAATCTTCCAGCTGGAGATTTCACTTGGTTCTGTTTCTAAAAGCAAGTGCAAGTACAGATAAGAACAAAACTAGACAGGAATCACAAGAGTGAAATGGAATATCTCACAAAAGGAGATAAATATACAAAACACAAAGGAAGTTTTAAACAATTAAAATTGACATTAAATGGAATAAACCAAAGATAGCAACTTGCTTCATATTTCTGTCTCCCACACTCATAGAACATTCCATGTATTTTTATTAAATTGTATTACACTAATACCTACTGGCTCCAAGTAAAATGGGGATCCCATTACTCTAGACTGTACAAATACGTAATGAGATGTAGCCTCCGTCCCAAAAAGCTTACAAACTAAATAGACAATACAGCTGGCTGAAGGTGGCCACATTCTAGGTTGTGAAATTTGTTTTGTTCCATGTTCGAATGTAAAACAAAGCCTTTAGAACTTTTTTTTTTTTTAAATACACTTGTGTCAAGATGTCTGTTTTCAGAGTGACACCTCACCTTTTTGATTCAGGAAGATAAGAGAACACAGAATTTTTTTTTTTTATCCCAGCTCTCTATGAATCTTGGTATAGCAGGGATTCAGATCTGGGTCTTCTACATGTCAGGCTAATTCTGTAACCCCCAGGCTATGCTGGGTGAGGGGAGAAAATGTGTTCCTCTCTCTCGAAGGCCTGGACCAAAAAACCCTCCTGACGAAAACTTTGTTGAAACCAATATACAACTCTGCCTCGATATAACGCTGTCCTTGGGAGCCAAAAAATCTTACCGCGTTATAGGTGAAACCGCATTATATTGAACTTGCTTTGATCCACTGGAGTGCGCAGCCTCCTTCTCCCCCCCCCCCCCCCCCCGAGCACTGCTTTACCACATTATATCCGCATTTGTGTTATTTCGGGTCGCGTTATATCGAGGTAGCGGTGTATTTCCGAGAAACATTTGGGCTTTGACATTTCATTTAGTCAAAAACGATCCAATCAGATCTAATAGACAAGATGTGAGAAAGGAAGGATTACTATTCCTTTATGTTGCTTCTAAACCTGACGCAAAAATATTGCTTACATCTTTCACCTCAAGACGTGATAAAATTTTGAAGCCTGGGAATAGGGCTACTCACAGGCTTTAAAGTTAAAGCACATGCTCCAGTGCTTTGTTGGATCAGGATCTAAGACAGGAATTTTGTCATTAACTTCTATGGGAGCAGGATTGAGCAACTAATGAGCAAATATTCTTACCGGCAAATTCCTACATGGAAGAAGCATTCTTTGCACTTGAGTATTATGTAGTACGGCTTGGCTCAGCATTTCCCACAGATTAATTTATCTCTGAAGGCTATGTACTTTGACTTTGGAGTAGTGGGTGTAAACATTATTCTAATATGTTTAAGCTTCTATGTAAAAAGAAAAGTGAAAGACACTTAGAAATGACTAATTTACGTATATTCTGATTTTTGCATCAGACCCAATGTGTGTTGTAAGGGGCTGGACAATAGAGAATTTCATCCAGGGGTTAAGGTATCTACTGGAAACTGGAAAAAAGCAGAGGAAATTGGTAAGCTTAATCAAGGGGAAGAAAGCAGAATTTGGGAGTAGGCATTATAGAAGAAGTTAAATAGGGCCTCAAAAGTGTCTGAAAGTCTGACTTTCTGTATGACTTAGGCTATCATTTAAGTGATACATGAACTAACTTTGGCTTTTGAAACCAGCTTTTGTGTGAATAATACTTTCATTTAAGTAGAAGTTGCAGTATATATCAGAATAGACCCAACTTTAATTATCTCTTAATCCTTTTTCTTCCCAGACATATAATAAAAACATTGGTGGAAGAGGCTTTTTATGACACTTCCTGATGTATTTTTGTGGTAAATTCGTATAATAAATGGATCAGAGTATGATTTTAAAGGTGTAAGTCTCTCTGTGTGTCACTTAGAATATAAAATATGGCACTTCCAAAAGTATGTATTGAACCTTTTATTTAAAACACTTTCTAAAAACATCTTTATTTAAGGGGAAGGGTTTTTGATTGGTTGCTCTCTTATGCTCTGGCTTTGTTGGAATGATTGTCAAATCTATAAGACATGTTTCTTTTCCCCAAGTGCCGTGGATGGCGGGGTATGGGGGAAGGGCCCCAGTAATACGTACTACTGTCTGAACATTAATGGTACTCATCTAATTTTCATTTACATGTATAACATGATTAAAAACACATTATTTTGCATGTAGATTCTTGCTAAAATGATGGGGGTTCCTGACAGAGCCTGTCCTAATTACCCAATTTTATTGGGATCTTGCTGCAAAACATCTGCAGATCAGGGAAAAGTAGAGGGAGGCAATAGCAGATGTTATAATTAATAGATAATTTTAAAAACAATTACCACATTATACTGATTTTTTTTAAAACGGCCAATTAAATAGACATATAGTAAGCATACAAGAAGAGTAATCTTAGTTCATATCCTCCATACATATAGATGATTGTTAAGCAGACAATTGTCTGAGCATATAAAATATTACAGTTCTTGAGCTCATTATATTTTTGGCCCAGGGTCTAATCCTGTTGCAGTCCTGAATGCTTCCTGGTGGGTAGTGAGCGTCTTCAAATTCCATTGACCTCAATGTGCTTCATAGAATCAGACCCCTAATCAGATGAGGCTTTTGTTTTATTTTTTGTGAGCATTATTATCTAGCTCAATATGGCAAAGGCTGAAGTGGTGCTGGTAGGAAAAGATAAGGTTTTAATACAGTTAATGGAGGGCAGGGAGGGAAATCTAGCTGGAGTTCTGACCTCTCTGTCCCTCTGGGTTGGAGTGACATGGCATGCCATTGTCTCGAAAGGATGTTGGACAGGAAGGAGAAGAGCTCCCCTCAGAATATTTGTAGGACTTCCAAGGAGCCTACCCTTTCTTTCCCATGGTGTTCTGGAGTGACAGAATGCTGTGGGATTTTGGAGATAGTGGAAAGCAAGGCTGTACAGATCCTCTAACTCTCTCCTACCCTATAGGTGGGCACTCTAGGGTTGTGGGACTAGTATACAGTAGAATCTCAGAGTTCCGAACACCTTGAGAATGGAGGTTGGTTGTGACTCTGAAATATTCGTAACAAAACGTTATGGTTGTTCAGAGGTGAAAGTAAGCCAGTACGGTAGGTATGCCATGCCGGACTGGACTGGCTTCTCCAGCAGCGCTTTAAAGGGCCCAGGGCTCCCCACAGTGGCTGGAGGCTCTGGCCCTTTAAATTGCTGCCGGAGCCCCAAGGTTCCTGCAGTTGGGCTCGGGTGGGGATTTAAAGGGCCCGGTGCTCCTGCAACTGCAGGGAGCCTGGGCCCTTTAAATCACCGCCTGAGCCCTGCCGCCACTATTCCAGTGGTGGCAGGGCTCCGGCGGCACTTTAAAGGGCCTGGGGCTCCACGGCAGCCCTTTAGTTCGCCCCTGAGCCCTGGGGCTCCCAGCCGCCTATGCAGCTGGTAGCTCCAGGATGATCTAAAGGCCCTGGGGCTCCCAGCCATAGCTGGAGCCCTAGGGCCTTTAAATCATGAAAGGCCACGCCTCTTCTGGTTGAGGCCACGCCCCCGCTCAGGACTCCGGCATACTGGTAAGTCCTTTAAGTTACTTTCACGCCTGTGGTTGGTCTTTCAAAAGTTTACAACTGAACATTGATTTAATACAGCTTTGCAACTTTACTATGCAGAAGAAAAATGCTGCTTTTTATTCACTTTTAGCACAATACTATACTGTATTTGCTTTTTTGTCTCTGCTGCTGCCTGATTGCATACTTCCAATTCCAAATTAGGTGTGTGGTTGACAGGTCAGTTCGTAACTCTGGTGTTTGTAACTGAGATTCTACTGTAACTTTCTGGCAGCAGCATTGCTGACACTTTGCCATGTTGGGAAAAGGATTCCTTGTCACTTTGTCCACCATGCATCTCCCCAGACCCAGCCTGAGTGATCCAGCCAGAGTTCTGGGGAGTAGATTTGGTGGTTACCTACATGGTGGATTTATTCTTTCCTAATGGTTGAAATGGTCATGCTACTTTTGTATTCTGTTTTCTGTGTGCACTCACAGTAATCTTGTGCTGGACTTTCTGCTTATTGCTTTAGTTTTAAAATGGGGTTGACTACATATAATTGATGTTGTTTCTGTGTGTGTAATGATGTGTTGAGTAAGCTTACTGAATTTTGAAGTCTACAACCCAGTTTGATTGTTTTTTGATTGATGTATGCTGTAGTTTTAGCTCCCACTTATATTTTTGTTGTAAACAAGACTGTATTCTCCATAGATTTTTAACCTTGTTAAATATTTTGATAGATGATAGTTTTAACAGTTACAAGTGGGAGGAAGTGGGCTTAGTTCCTGAGCTGTTGGGCATTATTCTTAACACGTTGTGAGCAAGAAGTCTCTTATGATGACATTCTGTTTAAAATTTCACAAATGCTGCCTTCTGATTTAGTAATAAGAATATTGTTAATGTGGGCTGTTTCCCTCATGGTGTTGAATGGCATGATTAATAATTCTGAAATTGTATAAAGTACTGTCTTTCATCTGAGGATCTTAAATTGCTTTGCAAACGTCAGATTTGCAACATTCTTTTGAGGCATAGTCTGTTAAATGGATTTGTAATCTGAATCCTTCCCACGCTGTCAGGTATTGCTTAGGGCATTAACAAAGCTCTGTTTATTTTATATATGAATAAAAGGGATTATCTAAGGTCATGCCATTGACAAAGTCAGAAAAGGAACCCCCGGGTCCTGGCTCAACATCTGCTGTTCTCTCCACCATACTCTGCCTCTCTAAAAATTACCACAATGTTCAAAAGCCTGACTTTTTGGATTATTATATTGTTCAGTAGGTACAGGTTTTTCTACTAAGAGATAAGATGCTCTTGGTTAATAATGCAAAACAACCCCCATTTTACAAACTTAATTGGGAATTGAGGAGTTCATAAAATCAAAGTTCATTAAACTAAACAAATTACAGTAGGTGCGGTGGGTGCATTGCAGTATGGCCATTGCGTTGCTTTCTTCCTGTCCTTCAAATCCCTGCAAACTAATTTTCAATGCATTGAAGACATTGGAATGTGAAGGGACGTTGACTTGGTGTTCATCAATATTACTTCAGTTATGTGAATTTTTTCCCCCTCATGTCAGGGAAAATGTTTCATATAACTGGTCATTTGTAAGACTTTTGTTCATAAAATCAAGGTTCTACTGCAAAGATGGCAAAGTATGGCCCATGGGACCCTCCTGCCCGGAGGCTAGCCTGCAGCTCCTCCCCTGCTGTTCCCCCTCCCCCACAGCCTCAGCTCACCCCACTGCCAGCGCAATGCTCTGGGCTGCGGGGCTGCGAGCTCTTGGGGCAGCGCCACTGCAGAGCCCGACCTGACCCGGTGCTCTGTGCTGCACGGTGCATGGCTGTAGCGCTGCCAGCCACCAGTGCTCCAGGCAGCACGGTAAGGGGCGTGGATAGAGGGCTGGGGAGTTTGGGTTGGTGGTCAGGGGGTGGGGATGTGGATAGGGGTCAGGGCAGTCAGAGGTCGGGGAACAGGGGGGTTGAATGAGGGCAGGGGTCGGGGGGGGCAGTCAGGAAGGAGGGGGGTTGGATGGGGTGGCGGGGGGCAGTCAGGGGCAGGGATTCTGCGGGTGGTCAGGGGACAGGGAGCGGGGTGGTGGTGGATGGGGCAGGGGTCCCGGGGGGCTGTCACGGAACAAGGGGGGTTGGATGGGAGAGGAATCCTGGGAGTGGGCCGTCAGGGGGCGAGAAGCAGGGGGGTGGATAGGAGGTGGGGGCTGGGCCACGCCCCCCCTCCCCTAACTGGTCCTCCATACAATTTCCAAAACCTGATGTGGCCCTCAGGCGAAAAACTTTGCCCACCCCTGTTCTACTGTGTTATTACTAAACTAATCCCTACTTTTGCATTGTGTATAGGGATCATGCTTTAAGCTGGTAAAGCCAATCCCCTTCTATGTGCCCGGCCCATTCTGTGGGCTAGTGGGTTCATGTGTGGGTTTGGTCAAAACCATGATCCTACGTCCTGAGCTCCACCCCCTTTGTTGCAGTGAGAATTCAGAGACTAGAGTGGTAGCCTCAGTGTTAAATCAAGATGAGTGATTGATGAGTGAGTCTCTCTTTGAGTTCCTTCTGCCTCCATTTGTCTCAGTTTGGCAAATCTGTCTGCAAAAACAAAGGCCAGGGAGCTGACCTCATTCCCCTAGCAGGCCCTATCACTGCCTGCCAAGGCCCTTCTAGCAAAGAAGGGCAGGTCACAAAAGAGAAGCTCCCTAGGTCTCCACTCCCTGATTCAAAGGGTGCCATCTAGAAGTTGGGATGAGTTGGTAATCAGAGGAAAGCCCGTTTATTTTCTGTGTATGTATATGTGTTTGTGAAAGACTCACCCGATTCCTCATACACATGCAAGGGTCAGTCAAAACCTGGCCCATAATTGGGATTTCTTGCTCAAACTACTAATGTTTTCCTTGCTGGTAAGGAACAAAAAATAAGTTTTAAATAAGTACTTGCTGTATCTGGCTCACAAACATTGTTGGCACCAAGACTGGTTTTTATTCTTTATTCTACAGAGAAAGCAATAAAACACAGGCATGGCACATGGATGTTTTAAGGCTGGAATTAGAAATAAAGAGCAGCATTCTATTCTTGGAGTAATTCTATACAAATTGATGGGGTTATCCCAGGTTTACAACAGTACAAATGAAATCACAGTTTGGCCCAAAGTAAACACGCTTCTAAATAGTGATTCTAGATTTTTAAAATCAACTTTAGTCAAGACTTTACCATTTAGAAGTTTGTGGCCACACACAGGACCCTCTTCATAAATGATTCATTTCCCTCTGCAAAGACCATTGTCATTGTTCTAAAAACACTCTGCTGCATGCCCCTGCAAGTTGATTTATCTCACAATAGTAATCCTCAAGGCAGGTTTTTCCTAGTTTGGATTGTGGTGCGGAAGTTGAAAAAGGGCTGAGAAAAGTGGCAAGAATGTGTAAAGAGTACCTGGTATTGTTAACTTTATGCCCTGACATTTACATGGCAGGCAATGCTTTCAGATACTTCCCCTGTAACACTGCCAAGGTTAGCAACTGCCGCCCACAAGGAGGGGCAGTTCTGGAACAATTTCTTGTATTACACAAACATTCTTTTTTCAGCATCAGGCACACAAGTCTTTTTGTTGCATCTATTTTTTTTCTATAGAAGAAAGATTTTGTGAAAAGAGTTGTGGATCGAGGACAGAGAACCTGACCCCCTGATTTCCAATGCTTCCTTTGAATGGCCTGGGCACACCATTTAGGACCAGATCATGAAACGTGCACATACGTTTAGGCCCATGAAGAAAAAATCTGTTAATGGGAGCTATGCATACTGAGCACTGCTGATAATTGGGCCACTAATTTAGTTGCCTACGTATTAACTGTGGTGCACATTGTTAAGCACCCAATCTGAAAATGTTGGACTTAGACTTTCATAAATGATGGTCCTATTTTTTTATGAAAACAATAAACCAGGGGTAGGCAACCTATGGCACGCATGCCGAAGGCGGCACACGAGCTGATTTTCAGTGGCACTCACACTGCCTGGGTCCTGGCCACTGGTCCGGGGGGCTCTGCATTTTAATTTAATTTTAAATGAAGATTCTTAAACATTTTAAAAACCTTATTTACTTTACATACAACAATAGTTTAGTTATGTATTGTAGACTTATAGAAAGAGACCTTCTAAAAATGTTACAATGTATTACTGGCACGCGAAACCTTAAATTAGAGTGAATAAAGGAAGATTCGGCACACCACTTCTGAAAGGTTGCCGACCCCTGATAAACCATTCTATCTAGATCTTCTCTATCAATAGAGGTGCCAACAGATGCAATAGAACTATTTGACCGTGTCCACCTTCTGATTTGTAGTAACAGAAGTTTAATTGGCAGGTGCCAGAGAATGTTGCAATGATCTAACAGTTGTCAAGGAAGCCTCTAAAATGCATATTCTAGAAGTTTTCCTGAAAGAAGTACACATGTAATTTGGGTAGTTGGGATGGCTCCTTTGAGTGGAGCTGCAGTGAAGTCCCAGGTCAAAAGACTCAGTAGCTAAAAGGCAAAATTGTCCCTCTGTGGAGTGAGTAGCAGGTTTGACTCTGGATTTGACTGCTGAGGTTATCAAAGAATATTTCCAGTTCCCATGACAGAAGTTGAGGTGGCTGGATAAGAGAAACCCATTTAATNTCCCCGAGGCCCCACCCTTTCCCCAAAACCCCCCCCCCCTCTCTCCATTCCCCCCCCCCCCGGTCACTCGCTCTCCCCCCACCCTCACTCACTTTCACCAGGCTGGGGCAGGGGGTTGGGGTTCGGAGAGGGTGCAGGCTCTGGGCTGGGGCCAAGGGGTTTGCAGTGTGGGAGAGGGCTCTGGGCTGAGCCTGGGGTAAGGGGCTGGTGTATAGGAGGGGGTGTGGGGTGCAAGCTCTACATGGGAGTTTGGGTGCAGGAGGGGGCTTCAGGCAGGGGCAGCAGAGTGTTGGGATGCAGGAGGGGGTGCAGGTTGCAGGCTCTGGGAGAGAGTTTGGGTGCAGGAGGGGGCTCTGGGATGGGACGAGTGTTGGGGTGCAGGAGGGGGATTGGCGTGCTGGCTCTGAGATGGGGCTCAGGGTGGGGCTTGGAGGGGATATGGGGTACAGCCTCCTGCCGGGCAGCACTTACCTCCAGCGGCTCCCAGTTGGCGGCAGGCGCAGCAAGGCTAAGGCAGGCTCTCTCCCTACCCCAGCCCCACACCACTCCCGGAAGGGGCCAACACACTAGGGTCTCTGCGCATTGCCCTTCTCTGCAAGCACTGCCCCCGCAGCTCTCGCAGCCAATGGGAGCTGTGGGGGTGGTGCTTGCAGGCAGGAGCAGTGTGTGGAGGGAGACTCCTGCTCCTCCACTCCTGGGGCCGCGAGGCTGTGCTGGCCACTTCCAGGAGTGGCATTGGCCGGGGTAGGCCGGGAGTCAGCAATTTTAAGCCCATTGCTTCTTGTCCTGTCCTCAGAGGTTAACAAGAACATTATTTTCTCCCTCCTCCTTGTAACAACTTTGTATGTACTTGAAAACTATTCTCATGTTCCCCCCCCCACCCCCGAAGCTTTTCTTCTCCAGACTAATCTAGCTCAATATTTTCAATCTTTCCTCATAGGTCGTGTTTTTTAGACCTCTAATAATTTTTGTTGCTCTCCTCTGGACTTTCTTGAATTTGTCCACATCTTTCCTGAAACATGGTGCCCAGAACTGGACACCGTTGAGGCCTAATCAGTGCAGAGTAGAGTAGAAGAATTACTACTTGTGTCTTGCTTACAACACTTCTGATGCATTACAGCAGGGACCGATACACAGGTCAATTGTGAGGAAAACCTGCAACCAAACGAGCAGGGCTGCTCGCTGCTGCTCCAACAGAGCAGTAGGCTATCCTGGAGTGGAGCCTGGGGCAGATGACCCCCAAGTTCAGGTACTTCCCCAGCCCTGCCACAGCTGCAGATCAGTCTGTGCAACAGTTCTACCCAGCCAGGAGCCCTTCTGCAGCCTTGCAGCATAGCAGACTGTAGACTCCTAGTCTGCTCCTGATCCACTTCCTGCTCCAGCCTTGCCTGGACCCTGACCTTGCTCCAGCCCTGTTACTGTCCCGCTCCACCATTGTCTCTGATCTCGGTTCTGACCCTGGCCTGTCCCTGGATCTCGATTCCAGCACTACCCCCAGCCCAGTCCTGACCCTACATCTGGCTTTGACCTCCACTCCAACCACTAGACCTGAGTATTGGGAAGCAGCACCTGACATCAATTGGTTCATCTTTGCATTTGAATTCTAACATGTATTTCTACTCCTAGATGAAGGATCTCGTGTTATATTGCATAATTCAATCATAAGCCTTCATTTTATTAATGGGAATTAGGCTTGCTAAAAGTATCTCCTCAGAGATTTTTACTTGTTTGTCAGCTTTATAGTATACACAGTTGCTCCATTTGGATACAGATTGAGTGGTCTCAGTAGGGGAAAAAAGTTTTAATAAGTCTAATTTTCCTTTTAATTGTAAATTTTCTTTGAAAAAAGTAAATAGCTAAAGGGCAGCACTTCGTCTGTAGCAATATATTGTTCGTAAATCACCCTAGGGGTAGGATGGATGTGATTATCTACTTAATCGAAGCATCAGCAGGTGGAATTCTCTGTTTTTGCTACAGTGTTTTCATTATGGCTGGGCAATGTAATACACAATTATGACCAAAGACTGATTAAATTGTTTGCTCTGTGTTCTAAAATGGAGAGAAAAGACGCACATCAGGTTTTTTGCTTGTTTGAGATGTTCTAGGAAAAAATCTGCATGCAAATTTTCTTTTAAAAACAAGTGGTTTATGTATAATATTGTTAACAAGAAAGGTATAAATAAATATTAAACAAATACATTTCTAATGATAAATGAAAGCTAGTACAATGAAGGGTGCAAAACAGTTTCTATTTTAACTCCCTGTTTTACGAGCTCCTAATTTAAACACATAAATTAAAAAAAAATATCATGAGCTGATATTTCCCATACTTCATTCATGTCCCAAAGTGCTTTTTTTCCTGAACTCCCCTCCTCCTTTGCTGTCTTCCACCACAAAAAAGTAAAATAAATCCTTTTTAAAAAAAAACAAACTTCTGATACATGAAAGAAATACAATTTTCCCAGGGAGCTTTCTAGAATATAGTAAATAAATAAAAAGCTCTAACCATATTGTTTGAATAGGGTTACGGATAAAATGAATGAAGTTTTAAACTTGACCCAGACTTATTATTGAGGACTAGTGCCGTTGCTTGGTAGCAAATTTATTGGTTTTACTATACCAACTATCTGAATGTTTGAAAACGGTATACAAAGCATGTAAGAGAGAGCTTTACTTTGATAGGTGCCATTTTAAACACGGATGTGCCTTTGCGTGCCTGCATAGTTAATTAAGTGCACACTGGTTGGCTTAAGGAACTTGCAAGCTTGGGTCTTTATGTGACTGGGTGCCTGGGATAGACCACACTGAGAATGCCACACTCAGGAAAGACTGCAAGAAATTGCAGGACTATTGTTTAAGCCAGTGTCAGTAATATTCTCATTTCGCTGTATTCATAAAGCACTTATCACTATAGTGCTATACCACAGGAGGCAACCCCTATGGTAGCAACCTGCATGGAACTTGCAGGGAGGAGTACATGTTGCAGCAGGGAAGACTTTGGAGGAGGCATCAGAAGATTAGTCTGTGTCCACATGGCTTGAATGGTAGCTTCAAGTGCAGCTCCTCTGTAAATAGTTCTCTTAATAAAAAGCCAATTTAGCTTTATAAGCGTGGAGTCCTCTCGTGTTATTAACCAGTGTGACTGGGTGCCTGGGATGAACCGCACTGAGAATGCCACACTCAGGGCATACTGCAAGAAACAGGGCAGACAATCCCCCAAGACTAGTGGTTTATTCTAGAATTAGATTCACCAAACCAGTATCAAAAGAGCTTCTGTAACTGGTTAACAAGAAGCCAAACACAGTGCCCTTTAGGCATTCCAGCCATTGGTTCCCAGCCAGACAAATTGGTCTAATACACTGAGAGGTTACTGCAAACCTGTTTCATCATATGTGAGGTTCTACCAATCCCAAAGGTTGGACACTTACCCCCGGTCAGTATGTATCTCAGATCTTACCGAACTATCACACTGTCAGCCAATGCTTAGTGAACTAACTAAAGATTTATTAATAAAAGAAAAGAGTTATTGAATGGTTAAGGAATCAAATATATACAAAAAGTGACAGAGTCCTGTGGCATCTTATAGACTAACAGACATATTGGAGCATAAGCTTTCGCGGGTGAATACCCACATCGTCAGACGCATGCATATTCACCCAGGAAAGCTTATGCTCCAATACGTCTGTTAGTCTGTAAGGTGCCATAGGACTCTCAGTCTGGATCTGTAAAAAGCAACAAACACAGCTACCCCTCTGATACTTGAAATATATACAAGTGATTTTCAGTGTTCATAGATCAGGTTCATAGCTGATTTTGTGCATTTTTAGTTGAGTTCTAATTTTCATCCAAATGCAGCTTGACTCAAATAATTAGTAAAAAAATTAATCATCATCCAGTAAATAATAAATCCGTCACTCAATCTAATAAAGTAAAAATTAAGAATCTGATTAAATGTGTGTTAAGCTATATAATTGCTTAAATAAATGTGTATAAATATAATATATTTTTCTGGTTAGCAAAAAGAAATGCCAAATTATACCAGCCAAAGAGAACCAACCTGTCTTTAGGAAAATATCTCAAAAGGACAAATGCAAAACAAAATTAAAATCAGTTATTTAAGTCAAGGTTTCCTGCTTGCTGATTTTAAATCAATACATCTTGACACAATGTGAGTTGTCCCATTGACTTCGATGGGACTGTTCAATCTGTAACTTTAAACATGTGCTTCAGTTCCATTGACTTCAATAGGACTTAAACATGTGCTTAAATGCTCTCTTGAGCAGGGGTTGTTTTCCTAAATCAGGAACTTAGACTACTAAGATCACTCTTTTCTTCAGCCCCCAAGTATTTTTCATTTACATCTGTCTTCTATCTATATTAAGTATTTAGATAGCACAGTGATGGATGTTATGAAAGCACCACTACCAAGTGGGTTTTGAATATTCTGGTTCTGCCCAGGAGTGGAGGCCAAAGTACCAAGGTGATGTTTTTGTTATGGTATTTCCAACCCAACTAGAGGTGGGAAATGTAAGGGATCTTGCAACATTTCCTGCCTTGGCTTCAGGTAAGAGGATGGAATAGTTGAAAAAAGCATCTGAATTTTGGGATGTTTGTCAGGGCAGTGTACATTTACACAAGGTTCCACTTGCATTTTCTAATCGGTCTTTCAACTTTTCATGTATTCAAAATTCATCTCCTAAAAAGTTTATAATCCATTTCAGAAAACCACAACCCAGCAAGAAATGTATTAACTTGATACTGTGTTTCTGAAAGCACTTTGGCACTAGCTTTTTCATGCTTTTAGTGAATAATATATCATTGTAAAGGCTCTCCCCACTGCTTTATGCTGAAATACATACATATGTTAAAAATAAAACATTTGGAAGAATAACCACATGGTAAAGGGCAGATCACCTGAGGAGAATTCCAGACAATTGATGGACTAGTATAGTTAAGAATGGAGCCCTGCGAATCTGCAGATATCCACTTTATAACTCTGGACCATTTTTGCGGATCGGACGCAGATACAAATTTTGTAGTCATGCAGGGCTCTAGTTATGAAGGGGAACACCAAGGTAACAAGGTAGAGTAGGTTGAGGGAAGGTGGGAAAGTACTAATCCAAAGAGAGAGAAACCAGTGGTGTTGTATAGCTATAAAAAAGTATGGGTACGTCTAAGTTTCAAGCTGGGGGTATGATTCTTAGCTTGAGGGGACGTATTCAGGCTAGCTCTCAGCTAACTCTCATTGAGCTAGTTCATTATAAACAGACTGGAGCTGCAGCAATATGAATGGTAGGAGGGGCTAGCTGTCTGAGTACATGCCTAGGGTCTTGGATGGGTACGTACTTGGAGCGGCTAGCCTCTCCGACTGGTCATGATGCTTCAGCTACACTCTGTTTTTAGCACGCTAGTTGGATGAAAGCTAGCGTCGGTATGTCTCCTGGAGCTGGGAATCACACCCCTAGCTTGAAATGTACACGTACCATATGAGGCAGAAGACAGGTAAAATTCAGCTAGGTGGTCAGCCATTGTCAGACAAGCCTATGTGTAGTACGTCATCATGGTTTTATCTGTAGGAAGACAAAGTACCCTTAGCACTAAAGTTGATCTAAAAGGATGTTTTCATTATTGACAAACTGAGTTTTATAAATTCACAGATATCTCACTAAAGCACCTTGCATTTTATATTGAATGTTAGAGGAATAAGATTGCAATGTCAGCACTTTTGAACTAGACCACATAATAAAAAGGGAGGTTGGAAGTTACTTTATTTTTGAGCTTGTCATTTTGTATAAAATGTGCCTTGGGTGATTAGTTAAAAAAAACACTAACAGCAATTTCTTATGCTTCTTTATTCTCAGCCCACCAGTCTGAACTGATGGTTTTTTTCTCAGCTCTCCATTTAAAAGGCAGCAGCAACAGTAGTAGCTGATGACAGAGCTGGATTTTTGGCACCTGCCTCTCTGCTCTGCCTTTGCACTCAGGAAGCAGCAGTTCTCCAGTCTTGCTCTGCCTCACTCGAGTTCGGGTCATGCAGCAGTGCTCTGCCCTTTTTACTGTTCTTTACTGACAGTGCTTCAAAAGGTTGGTAAAGAGAGGAAAAAATAATCGCAGTATAAACGTAACACCCCTCCCCCAACATTCCTAAAGAAGCTGTTCTACAAAATATGTATACACGGTGGTGAGGAGTGGGGCTAGGTTTCTTTGGTGCTGATTTGGGGTGACCTGCATGACTCACTTATTGGCTTTTCAGTTCATGAGTAAAGAAGCCATCTCATATTCATGTTGATAAAGGGCCTGATTCAGGAAACCAGGTGCTTAATTGTAAGGAGGTTTTAATTCCTGTTCAAGTCAATGGGATATATTCATGTGCTTAAATCTATATACCGTACCCTCAGTTATTCCCTGTAGATAAATTTGTATGTACACACAGCATTTAATGTTCACAGAGCCCAAGGGTTATTTCATGTGACCAGTGTTTAAACACAGATCATCTATGGGTCTCACTAAACTTGGCAGCATTACAGGGATCGTAATTTCACATTCTCTAATGTATTAGACCAGCAAGTCTTTTTGTCTGCACGAGGCATAAAGGTCTTCTTTTTCTTGCTTACTGCTTTCAGCTAATTAAGTTATCCTGGAAATTACAAGGAAAATCTCTTCCAAGTTCCTGTCTGAAGTGCTGTGTCCCAAAGAGCAGCATAAAGCCTCAAACTCTTGGAGATGATCTGGAAAAAGGGATTGTTAGTCTGAGTTTTTAAACTTTGTTTTCCATGGCTTCATATGTCTGGATTCTGAAAAATCTTGTAGAAAATATTTTTTCCAGATGTTCTAACATTTCTAAATGGGTTTATAGAACATTTAAAACTTTCCAAAGCTCTAAATGCTTCACAAAACCCAAGACAACTTCAACTTCTTCTTGTTAGGTTTTGCTGATTATTTATATGTAGTAATCTTAACCTGTATTAAAATTAATTATAGTATAAAACATCTACTTTATTTAGGAAAATCCTTGCTCAGCAGTACTTAATTGGTCTATTGACTACTCCACAGTATGGATACTATACTATTTATATGTTAATAAAGTGGCATATTAAATATGGTTGGCAGTTAGATGCAGAAAGGGCTATTTTTTGTTGGTGTATGGTGCATTTTTTCTTGTGAAAAGAGCATTATCTCTAAAATTATTCTGTCTTCATGGTTTATGCATCCAAGATTGTACAGGGTGGACATAAGAGCCAAAGCTATCTAATGAGATCAGCAAACACAAAGGGCCAAATCTTCAGCTGAGTTGAAATCTTGCCTCCCTGATCATTTTTGTGCACAAATTAATATTTTGTGCAATTTTGGTAGCTAATATTCTCTGCAACAAATGTTGATGAACTTTGCCTTTCATTTTATGCTCACATAATATCTGCCAGTTTATTGCAATTTCCTCCAAATTTATTTATTGTTTTTCAAAATTATTCAGTAAATGTTGTTTTAATCTGGAGGTCAATTCCAAAACCAAACTGTGTATTAGGTCAGCTAAATTGCATGTTATTGTTTTCGTTTTCTGATTAGATAACCATACATACACTTCTGGCAATAATACTGAACTCAGATTCTGCCAACATTTGTGCCAGTGAATTGGATTTCTTTAAAATGTTCTTGGAAAGCAAGATGCAAGGTGCTAATGTGGTTGAAGTAAATTTGTTAAAAAAATTAACTAAATATTCATAGAACCTTTTTTTCATTATTCACTCAACTTTAGTTTGTGTAGCTGTCAGATTTGTTCCTGTAATAAAGTGGTTGGGCAAATAACTACTTAAATCTGTGCCCACAGTTCATAGTACACATAAAAAAAAATCAGGGCACTGACAATTTCTAGTTATAAATATGCACAGTATAACTGTTATATCAACCATTATATTGCAAAGGCTGCACAACACATCTGCCTTTTTTCATCAAGAAAGAGAGTACATGGATTTTCAAGGATTTGCCATGTCTACGCATTGTCACACATTTTTAAACCTTGTCAGAAGAGATATGAATTCTTTTTATCAGCATAATAATTGAGCACAGCATTAATCTTTGGTCATGGAGTGGTCATTGCTGGCAGTTAATGGTTTCTATTGTTTCATGTAGTTTTAGCCCTTGGGGGGAAAAAGTTATCTCTGACATGTTTCCAGATTCCATTATCCTAATTAGTTGGGGTTTATAAAAATTGTTTTCTATATTTTTTCCTTATTTGACTTCACATACAGTAAAACCTGCCTTAGTGATCCTCTTTGAAGAGCGACCACAAGCAACTATTTGCAAAGGCCATGGGATGATTTCCCCTATAGTTTAATTCTGAAGAGCGATGACCTGTCATCTGTGACCAGAGAACACATTTGCTTACTCCCATCCATAAAAACAAACCTGTAGGAGAAACCGATATTCACTTATCAATAGGGGTCTAGTGTACCATACCATGCCACCCTCACTTCTGCGCTGCAGCTGGTGATGGCACTGCCTTCAGAGATGGGCACCCTGTCAGCAACCTCCACTCTCCTGTGTGAAAACCTTTGAAGAGATACCACTCTTACAAGTGACTACTTCTGTTAACTCCCATAAGTGGTCGCTCTTGGCAAGTTCTACTGCATTTTCCCTATTATAAAAACATGTTAAACACTTATGGCTTAAATACATTTGTTTACATAAAACTGTTTTGAGCCACTTTAATCGGCCACTGGTCAGAGACCTAGACAGAAGTTTTCTTTCAGTTGCCAAGTACAGTTGGGCCTGTATTGTTTACATGGTTCTGAAATCGGGGGACTGTCACCCAGAGATCCAGTCCAGGAGTGGTTGGACCGCAGATTCCACCCTTAGGAGATTCAAAGGAATCTTTGGCATCTGAGGGGTGCACTTGAGAGGGACAAAAAAGGATCTAAAACTCATCTCACCCTGTAACCATGACACACTGTATCAGGTATACTGTGGCTTAATTGAATATGCTGTGTAAGGAAGGCGGTTATGTTCCCTTTATAGCCTTTTGCACAGTGGGACTTGACAAAATAAGATACACCCATCATTCTCCTGCTCATAGCTGTTTAGCATATAAAGATCAATTTAGACAACCCTATTCATAAATGTTAAAACTTATTTTTTCCAGTAGGTATTAGATTTGTTTAATAGCTTTATTCCAGTGCTCAGGATCCATCCAGAAACAGATCACTATGCTTTGTTTTTGAAATATTAGAGAAGACAAACCTGCCTGTGTTGCTAGTTTCCTATCGGCTTTGCTGAATTTGTAATGCTTTTGAACACAGAGAGCACAGTTCATATTTTTGCTTCCCTGGCCTCATTCCAGCCATTTGAGGAATTTCTTTACGTAGAAAAAGTAATGCCTTGCTCTTTTAGATGTATTAAATCCTACAAAACTGTCCTCGGAAAATGAATTATTCCAATGGCTTGTTTACTTGGAAGAGAAGGCAGTAATAAAGGTGATATGTGCTTTTTTTCTAGATGAGACAGACTTTTGTCATGCATTGCTCATTGAGATAATCCTTTACCAGGGTTGATGGAACTGAGCCTTTGCAACTTTTAAAGTAGCTTGCTATTAACTGTTACCATTTTCTTGTTTTAAAAGCTTTCCTGCCATTTTCCATCTCCCAGTGGCAGTTCTGAAGGGAGAGCCAAAAATGGACTATGCAGTATATTTGATAGGAAATTGAAGGAATTTGGATTATATTAAAAACCAGCCATAAAGATTCCTATCAAGTTGAAGACAGTTTCATGTACTTTCCTGGAGATCTGTGAAAAAGCAAGTCTCACTGGTAATAAATGCCACTTATATATCAGAGAAGTGTGTCATATAAACCCACTGGGTAGTCCTCACCTCCTAAGGTTTGGGCAATGAGAAGAATTAGAAGACAGACTTATTGGATGAATACATTCTGTGATATCTCATGCCTCTTGCTACCAAAAACTAAACTAAAACATTCTAATCTATTTCTGATTAGCCCAGGATCATTTAAAGGGCTAGATTCTGCAGATGCTTTTAGGGCCTTTAACTCTCATTGATCTCATTGGACGTTCAAGGCACTCAGCACCGTGTAGGAGGGTGCACAGCAGTTTACAGGATTCCAAGGGAAGAACACATCCATTTGGATGGAAGTCATAGAAGAGGCTAGTTGACAACTTTCAATCACTGACAGTTAAAATGACAACAAAATAAAAGAAATCTTAGCCTAAAGAAATCCCTTTTTTTAGTACAGTGGAAGGTCTGTGTTAGATATCAGTAAGTACAGTACAGTATTATACGTGCCTGCAACACTAGAGTACTGAAAAAGGGGGGAGAGGGGACACAATGTTGATCAAAGGTAATCAAAATTCTACAAGGAGAAACTTCAGTATAGCTTGGGGCTATTATAACACAGATCTCCCCCATGGGATGTTTCAGACACTTAAGACAGTGCATTGTTTCTGGCATCTAATCCGATTAAAAAGACACTAAGGGCCAACATTTTTTAAAGAGTTCGGAACCAGGTTTTCACATTCTGAGCATCAGCAGCCCTCCATAGGGATACTTATGACCAGATTCTACATGAGCTCCTAAGAATGTCTGGCCACGTATTTTGGTGTCTAAATGGAATCTGAGCTCTTTTCAAAACCTGGTTCCATGTATTATTGCTGTTTTGACTTGTAGTCTTGTCTATACGACCCACACATTAGACAGACAGGAGGAAAAACTCTGGATCTTAGCAAGATCAAGTGACCAGTTAAAGCTATGATTAAACAATCAGGTTGAAAGACAACCTTGTAGATCCAGAGAGTTTTTTGTCTTGGGCTCAGAACATCTGGCAGCTCTCACAGAAACATGTTCCAAAATGGGCACTGAAATGGATACTTGCTGCAAGTACAGTGATTAGTAATAAATAACTTAGGAGAAAAGTAAATGATGGTTAATGAAGGTATTCCACAGCACTAATCCTTAGTGCTGAGTAGCCTACATTAGTGATAACAGGAAAGCAAAGTTACTTCTAGCCCATAAAGCGAAATTAAGTTTATTTTTATGGTGTACTCTTTTTTTTAATGTTTTATGATGTAGAATTTCTGCTTTGGGACTAGAGCAGGTGAGCTGAATATATTTGGTTGTATACCGTGTTCACCAACATTTGTTATTTTGTCAGTTTCTACAGGTTTTTTTAACTTTACTAACATTCTGGAAAACTAGGTACTAGTACAGGGGTAGGCAACCTATGGCACGCATGCCGAAGGCGGCACGCAAGCTCATTTTCAATGGCACTCACACTATCCGGGTCTTGGCCACTAGTCCAGGGGAGCTCCGCATTTTAATTTAATTTTAAATGAAGCTTCTTAAACATTTTAAAAACTTTATTTACCTTACATACAACAATAGTTTAGTTATATATTATAGATGTATAGAAAGAGACCTTCTAAAAACATTAAAATGTATGACTGGTACACACAACCTTAAATTAGAGTGAGTAAATGAAACCACTTCTGAAAGGTTGCTGACCCCTGTACTAGTATGTTCACTGTAGTACACTATACAAGGGGTTCTCAACCTTTTCCTTTCTGAGGCTCTCACAGCATGCTATTAAAAACTCCACGGCCCACCTGTGCCAAAATAACTGTTTTTCCTGCATATGAAAGCCACAGCCAGCATTAGCGGGTAGCAAGCAGAGCAATTGCCCGGGGCCCCACGCCATAGGGTGCCCTGCAAAGCTAAATTGTTCAGGCTTCGGCTTCAGCTCCAGGTGGGGCACTTTAGCTTTCTGCCCTGGGCCCCAGCAGGTCTAATGTCAGCCCTGCTTGGCGGACTCCCTGAAACCTGCTCATGGCCCCCAGTGGGCCCCGGATCCCTGGCTCAGAATTTGACGAAGTTGACGAATTTAGATCGACTTACCGTGGTGTCTTCACTACGGTGAGTCGACTGCTGCCGCTCCCCCATCGACTCTGCCTGCGCCTCTCGCTGAGCAGGAGTACAGGAGTCGACGGGAGAGCGCTCGTGGATCGATTTATCGCATCTAGGGGGAGGGATAGCTCAGTGGTTTGAGCATTGGCCTGCTAAACCCAGGGCCCCTTGAGGGGGCCAGTAGGGATCTGGGACAAAAATCTGTCTGGGGATTGGTCCTGCTCTGAGCAGGGGGTTGGACTAGATGACCTCCTGAGATCCCTTCCAACCATGATATTCTATGATTAAATAAGTTCCAAGTGTAGTTACTCATTAATGCAGACCGTTCTGAAGGCAAAAGCAAACAGCATTTGGTAGCAAGAACTTCTAATGAGGATGTCATTGAGGAATATAATCTGCAAACCACAAAGTGATTCTCAGTGCACCTGAACTGCTCTGCCTCTTTGTTTCTTTCCTGTTCACTAAACATAAAAATGTCATTTTGGATACTTTTCCACAAATTGTGGGCCTTACTGACATCACACCGCAGCTTTACTGAAAGGCTGGTGTCAGTGTCTGACTAGCAACATGGAAGGAGGATTTATGGATGGCATCTCTGATCAAACATTGTGGAAGTGCTGCAGAAATGGAGCAGGCAAACTTTGGGGTTAAAACACAGTGCATAAGAAGGGAGGAGTTAGGCAAGAAAGTACAATCCATGTGGAATTGTGGGATAGGACTGATTAACTTGTAATACCACTGGAAAATAGGCAGGTTTCCCACCAGGGCTGTAGTGAAATGTATACCCTTAGCTGTGCCTGCTAGCTTTGACTTAAAGCACCCCCAAACGGGGTTAGATGTTTTTATCTATGGATGAAAGAGGAGTTAGGGGAAACACTTGTGCTATAGTCTAGGTCAACTCCACAGTGAAGAAATACCCTAAGTTATTCTACCTCTGTGGCTCAGTTCTAGCCAATACTGAATCAAAACTACTGTTGCCATTGAATTCTATGCTGGGATTCCTGGAAGAGGTTAATTTGTGAAGTCAGGAATCTAATTTCACTTTCACCTGAGGATCTAACCTGATTTTTTTCTCTAAAATGTACTGTTGTATACCCTACGCTATGCAGCATTGACATAGAATCTTGATTCAATGCCTCAGTGCTTCCTATGGATGATATTCTGTTAAATTGGTAAAGTATTTGCTAGGAAGGAACATTAATGTTAAGCTTGCCTTACTGCCTTATTACAATAAGCTATAATAACATGACATTTAATAGCTTTCAGTAAGTACCTAAGGCAATACAAATGTTAGGTTTGCAGAGTCATTTCAAATGCGTTTTGCTCACTTTGTTTTTAAAAAATCACGATCCTGAGCTGGTATGTACAGGTGTGCTGACTACCAGCAGAAATGCTGCTTTCTGGGATACAGATGTGGAATACAGTGGGAAATTCATGCAGGGTGGTTTTGCACTCACATGTATGCTATGAATGTGAATCTGCTGTGGCAGATCTTCACAAGAGAATGCAGAAAAGAAAGTGAGTCGGTCAAGGGCTTGACTGTATTCCATGCACAACATGAATCCACATGGCCCAAAATTGGCATATAGAGTAGTAAAAGATCAGTTTTCAGAGTAGCAGCCGTGTTAGTCTGTATCTGCAAAAAGAACAGGAGTACTTGTGGCACCTTAGAGACTTCGAGTCTCTAAGGTGCCACAAGTACTCCTGTTCTTTTTAAAAGATCAGTGTAAGTATTGCATCGTTACTGACCTTCCAGTACCCCACAATTCCTGGCAACTGATGAACTGTTTGAGTATTCAGAGCCTTACTAGTATGTTGGAGTAGAGAAGTCCATCTCCCAGTTATGTTACCTTCCAGTTCTGCATGAGTATTGCCCTCTTAGGAGTACTCAGCTGTGTCAGGATTCCACTCTTAGGCAAAAGTCACATTGGACCAAATTTTTGACTAAATTTGTTACCAAGTGTGCACAAACCTTGATCTGTGAGTGCATGTGGAGTTCGTAAGTGCAAGGAAACTTATACTGTGTGTGTGTGTGTGTGTGTGTACACACACACACACAGTATAAGTTTTAAACAAACAATTTAATACTGTACACAGCAATGATGATTGTGAAGCTTGGTTGAGGTGATGAAGTTAGAGGGTGGAAGAAGGTGGGATATTTCCCAGGGAATGCCTTACTGCTAAATGACGAACTAGCACTCGGCTGAGCCCTCAAGGGTTAACACGTTGTTAATGCAGCATCACACTCTACAAAAAAAATATAAATGTTTTTTGTCTGGTGAAAAAACTTCGCTGGAACCTAACCCCCCCCCCCCATTTACATTAATTCTTGGGGGGAACTTTGATTAGCTTAACATTGTTTCACTTAAAGTCATATTTTTCAGGAACATAACTAGAACGTTAAGTGAGGAGTTACTGTATTTGAAAATTGAAGAGCCGCTTTTAAATTATTGATGATCAGTTTATTCTTTTCCACTTTCTAAGTAATGTGAGAATGAATTAATGTTCTTGCCACACGCCATCTCAAAGGATGCCTTATAATTTGAATAGTAGTGTGTATCCAGTATAGTTCTTTATTACATATACTATATAGCACTTAAAAATCCACCTCTATGGGTTCAAAATGTACGTTGAATGTAAAATCCGAAAATGACCAGTGATCCCCAATGTAACATATGCCTTCTTCTCCTACCCTCCGCTTCTTCAGATCCCTACTAAAGACTCAGCATTTCCACTGGGAAAGCAAACACTAATCAGCTAGTTGCTGCCTCCACCCCACAGTTATGGATGAGAAATGGGCATAGAGGGTGGGTGATGGATTTATGTCAGTTTTAGGATTTTACATAGCAGCCCTTCACTGTAGTATCTGAGCGATTTCTACGTAAAATGGACGGCAACAGTGAGGCCCCAATGGATTTGATCGACTCTCTCTGGCTCTCTTCAGGGTAAAAACTCAGTTTGGGGTGTTTCTTCTTGATAAATGTGTGACATACCAGAGTGCAATCTAGACCAGTGAGGTTCTGTGCTATCCCTGCCATGCAACCTTTGGGTGCCTTACCATACCTTGCTGCAGTAGCTCCCACCTGGGCCTCTCACAAACAACTTTCCAGCATGCAAGTCACACCCTGAGTGCCTGTATGTAACTGCAACCTGCCAGGCACACCTGGGTTACAGTCTGGCTTTTATCAGCCTGGGTTACCTCTGTTGGGTGACTCCAACCTCTGCTGGGTGACTCCTGGATTTACCCCCAGAAAACTATATCCTGTACTGCCCAGCCATCTCCTGGATAGTTCAAATATATTAAGTCCATTATTCCTTTAAGGGAATAATACAAAACTCCTCACCACTTTAAATAGAGTTACCCAGAGATGTTTTGTTGTTTCATGTAATCCAGTGTATAAACTACAAAGAGATTTTAAGTGAGTACAAGAAATGAGGCATAAAAGTTAGAAAAGGTTACTAGAAAATAAAGATGAAAAATGCTGTCTAGGGCCCTGCTTAACAAACTATATTAGATTCAAATCAAAGTTTTTCACCACATGCTTTCAACAGCAGTACTGACCAAAATTTCAGGTCAGTGAAATCCTTCCCTCAGTGTCTAATGATTGTTTCCTTTGTCTTCAACACGCGGAGACACCTGGCCGCACCTCCACCTAGGAGTTGGACATGCTGGCTGCTTCCGGGGAGCCACCCAGAACCTTCACCCCCTCCCATACCCCAACCCCCACCCTAACCCTAAACCCCCTCCCACACCCAAACTCCTGCTGCTGCTGTGGGGGAGGCGCGCAGTTGCCCAAGACTGCCCCAGCCACACTGGCCACTGCAGAAGTCACTGAGGTCCCAGAAAGTCACGGAATCCATGACTTCTGTAACCTCTGTGACAGATTCGCAGCCTTAGTGATGGCCCATCTGCTTTTCTGAATACAGAAAAAACATACTAACTCCGCACCATCTTCTTGGTCCATGCTGTGTTATTGGGGCTGTCTAATGGTCTGACTTCAATGGGAGTAGATTTGAGCCCTTAGACTATGATGGGAGAGCTTATATACACCATTTAAAGTCTCATTTATGCTCTCAAAATGGGATTTAAATCGGGTCATACATCTTGTGCTGATGCTCTTTTGAGGAGGTGCATTTTATTCTCCACTTCTGTGTGCTGGGTCGGTCTTCATATTTTTGTATTGTATTGTGCTGAGTACATATATACCTGTGTCTATTGCTTTTATTAGTTGACATTGTTGAATTCACATTGCCAATTTACATTGAGTACACTTTGAGTTCATAATGTGATTTACTATACAGTTTGCTTCACCTTGCATACAAATGTTGAGTGATGAAGCAGATTGTTTTGAAACATTTTCTGAAATGAGGCTAATCTATTGAATAGTAGACTGGAAGATTTTTCCAGTGCCTTCTTGAGCTGTCTGCACTAATGTAGACTAATTGCTTTGCCAAATTGGGGGGAAAATATTTGAAAATGGGTGAAACTCAAGAAACAAGTTACATTTCCAGATAACATAATGTAGGTAAACACTGACATAACCATAACCTGTTATATGTGAAATGATAACTTGCCTCCAGAATGCTATATACATAAAAGCACTGTAATCCTTCACCTTTCACAAGGAAAAAATGCACTTAAGAGTATAATTAAAGTAACCCAATGAATGTGTAGAACAAAACTATTCAGCGTTCCCTATTACACAGCCAACAGCTTGCCACTAAAAGCTCTTCATTTATTATCCTATCCGGTTACGTCTGTAGTGGTTAGCTTTTTGTAGTGCACAGTTCAACACTTCTTTTGTTAATTTAAAGCTTCACTGTCAGCTAGATTCAATTTAGAGTTAGTGTTTTAAAAAATATTTATTTACACAAATCTAATGTTAAAAAACATTTGTGTGGCCATCACTGTCTAAACACTTTAGTGAAAACAGTTTGTGTTTGAATTTAAACATCACCCAACAGTGCTTGCATTTGAGGCCTCTGAAGATGCGGTGCCAATGGAGCTGCTCAGTCTAGGTCTCCTCTCCTGGTGACTGGTACTGTCCTCAGGCGGGCTTCTCCGGCTCAAATGACATCATTAGTACTTACTCAACATATAGCCAACTGTGCATTATGAAGACGCCACCACAATTAGTTCATATTTTTGTGACTTAGCACTTCCATCTTTGACTTTCTGTTTACTGTTTTCAGCGTGCTACTATGTAGGCAATGTTCTATTAGACCTTTTTTAAGAGAGACTATCAGACGTTCTTGTGTTTGTTAAAAGATACATTTCTGTGTCCAGTAATGACATAATACGGTAAAACTGGATGAATTTTTAACTTGCATTTCTGTATTTATACGCTTGTCCTTTTTGCATTTCACTCAGCTTGGGCAATACAAATAAACAAGTCAACTGCCCTTCTGTTTTAGTTGGTTCCAGTGTCTGGTTCATAGGAGCACAATGCTGCAATGTCTGGGTTGCAAACATAGTAAAGGAGTGTTTCAATCGTAACTGCTTGCACTAAAAGAAAAATAATCATTGACATTTCACCTAATCATAGGGATTATAAAACTTTTATTTGATTAGCAGACAAGGAATGGAGCATCTGACATAATCTCTTTAATACAGCACGGTTATGGGAAATCTCTGCTCAGTGTGGGACAATAGTAAAATACAATTATTTCCTTCTATTTTGAGAAGGTGGTTAATGGGATCACTTTACCCTACAAAACTACCAGGCCATCTAAACTGCAGATTCAGGAGTGTTGGGAGACAGGGTTACAATACAGTTGTTTCCCCCAACCTGGTCAAAATATGGTTCCATCTTGTAGTATAAATGGGACCCTAACTGTCGTTCCGATGCTCCAAACTCTGCTAAAACTTTGCATGGCTGAAGACTTTAGAACAGGGGTAGGCAACCTATGGCATGCGTGCCAAAGGCGGCACACAAGCTGATTTTCAGTGGCACTCACACTGCCCGGGTCCTGGCCTCTGGTTTGGGGGGCTCTGCATTTTAATTTAATTTTAAATGAAGCTTCTTAAACATTTTAAAAACCTTGTTTAATTTATATACAACAATATATATTATAGACTTATAGAAAGAGACCTTCTAAAAATGTTTAAATGTATTACTGGCATGCAAAACCTTAAATTAGAGTGAATAAATGAAGACTCGGCACACCACTTCTGAAAGGTTGCCGACCTCTGCTTTAGAATGACTGGGGAGACCGACAAGATTTTGTTTATACTATAAGATAAAATCCTGTTTTAACTGTGGTGTAACTGGGTTCTTTGACTTAATTGTTTCTCCTGCAGGAGAATTACTTCACAGAGAAGTTGTAACTCCTGGGTGGTATTTCTGTCTAATACCCTGGAATGGAGGCAGAGTTCCACTTTACTTGTGTTTTAAACTAAAAATATAACAGTCAGTAAGGTGCTTACATTTCAAATCTTTGAGAAAAAAATATATTAATCTATAATTTTCACCCCCAAATCCTCTGAAATATGGAGTGGGGGAAAAGGGTATGTCATGATATATGGTTTTCATTCTAGTTTTTTCCACCAACAAAATTATCTGTGGGGGATTGTTCTGCTTATGTTGATTAAAAAGACTAACAAGAAATCTAAACAGTGTAGTGTTGAATTAGGGTTACCATTTGTCCAGATTCTGCTGGACATGTCCGAATTTTTTTGAGTTAAAAATAGCGTCCGGGGGGAATTTGTAAATGTCCAGATTTCCCCCCCATGCAGAGTGCGCGCAGCTGACAGGGCAGTCGGCCGGATCATGCCACTCGCACGGGGCTCTGACAGCCAGAGCCCTTCCTCCACTTCCCCATCCTCTCCCCTGCAACTTGAGACCACTCCCCTCCTCTTTCTCCCTCCCTCCCCCTCCCTGCATTCGCAGATCGCCGGCTGGCCATTCGCCTCGGGCCTCCGGCAGTCTGGAGCTCCTCCCCCTGCTCCCCCCTCCCCTGCTGCCGAGCGCGCTGCTCCGCAGCACTCTGTTCTGAGCGGCACGGTAAGGGGGCCAGGGGGTCGGAGACAGGGCAGGGAGGTTCTGGAGGGGGCAGCAAGAGACAGGGAGCAGGGTTGGATGGGTCGGGAGTTCGGGGGGGGAGGGCTGTCTGGGGGTTGGGGGTGTAAGGTTTTGGGCAGTCAGGGTACAGGTAGGGGGTAGGGTCCTAGGGGGGCAGTTAGGGTGGGGGGTGTCTCAGGAGGGGGCAGTTAGGGGACCAGGAACAGGGAGGCTTAGGTAGGGGGTGGGGTTCTGGAGGGCAGTTAGGAGCAGGGGTCCCAGGAGGGGGCAGTCAGGGGACAGGGAGTAGAGGGATTTAGATGGGTTGGGAGTTCTTGGGGGGGGGGGGGGTCGGGGGGGAGAGGGGGTGGATGGGGCATGGGAGTCCCTGGTGTCTGTCTGGGCGTGGGGGGGGTGGATAAGGGTTGGGGCAGTCAGGGGACAGGTAGGGGGTAGGGTCCTAGGGGTCCAGTTAGAATGGGGGGAGGGTCTCAGGAAGGGGCAGTCAGGGGACAAGGAGCAGAGAGGCTTAGGTAGGGGGTGGAGTCCTGGGAGGCAGTTAGGGGCAGGGGTCCCAGGAGGGGGCAGTTAAGGACAAGGAGTGGGGGGGGAGGGTTGGGAGTTCTGAGGGGTGCGGGAAATGGGAGGGAGTGGAAGGGGCAGGGGCGGGGCTAGGGCAGGACAGGGGCGGGGCTAGGGCAGGGCTCCTCCCATCCTTTTTTGATTGTTGAAATATGGTAACCCTAGTTGAATCCTGCAAATAGAAAATGCCTGATATGATATGGTAGCACATCCATGCTGTAATTTATGTTGAAAATGTCTAGCCTAATAATGAGAACCCTGGTCCTGCATTGTGATTCACCAGTGTATATCCCTGCTCCTTTGCAGAATCACATTAAAAGAAGGATTCCATCTCAAAAAGGATGCTGGAAAATTAGAGGGGATTCAGAGAAGAGCCTTGAGAATGATTAAAGGATTAAACATGTCTTCTAGTGATGGACTCAGGGAGCTCAGTCTATTTAGTTTAACAAAGAGAAGGTTGAGAGCTAAGCTGTAAGTCCCTACATGGAGAACAAATATTTGATAATGGATTCTTCAGGATAGCAGAGAACGTCATGATCCAATGGCTGGAAGTTGAAGCTAGAGAAATTCAGACTTGGAAATAAAGTGTAATTTTTAAATGTGAGAGTTATTAACCATTGGAACAATTTACCAAGGGTTGTGGTGGATTTTCTATTGTTGGCAATTTTAAAATCAAGATTACATGTTTTTTCTAAAATATATGCCTGTTTTATAAAGCAGGGCTTATTAGGTGACCACACCAGTCCCTTCTGGCTTTGGAATGTATGAATACTTAAAAAGTGATGGGGCTGTAAGGACATAGGGGGGCCACATTAGCAGACCTCAATTTAGGACTAAGATATTACTTATTAAAGGCCTGATCCAAATCCCATTGAAATCAGTGGAGTCTAAATGTTGGATCAGGCCCTAAATCTTTGCAGATGTCTTTCTTTAGTATACAGCTTAGTTATCAGCAAATCAGGGGTTTTTGTTTCTTGTTGGGGTTTTTTTTTTTTTTTTTTTTTTTTTGTTAGCCAAGTCACCAAAGAAACAAACTGAAGGGGAGGATTTTTTTCTGCCAGGTCCACTGTTTCTAGTTAAAATGTTTAGTCTTCAGAAATGTCCTTATTTTTGTTCCAGATCAAAATTACACTGCTGACTGGGAAATGGAGTATCTTTTTGGAAAACTGGGTATATTAATTGTAGCTAAGTGAATCTGAAAAGCAGAGCATGTGATCTTTTCGCCTTTCACTGAGAGTAACCCTTGTGGTATTTTGGACAGCTCACTCTCCGAAGAACAAACGAAGGAAAAATAATGTCATCATTATGAGATTATTAGAAATGGCATGAGTGGAAGCATACTTTACTGGAAACATTGGCTAACGTTGTAATTGCTGTACTGAAGCAATAAACAGCTGCTGTTCTTCTGATCTTTCTGGTTAAAAACAAGCTGCTGCTACTGTTATATTTCATATATATGTTGATATAATGCCTAAGGTGTGCTAGTTGGTGTTTATATGAACTCAGTGCTGTATATTACAGTAAGGGAAAATTTCTCCCTTCTGTATGATATTCACAGAGTTACCAAGGCTTATAGCATCTGCCTCTTAGCTCCACTTCCTAAGGGTATATATTCATTCATCCCTCAATGGATGTGGGTGTCTTCCATTATCTTTTTTTCATGACACTTGCAGCTCTTAATGAGCATTTTGATTCAGATTCTGACCTCAAATACACTGGTGTACAACTGGAAAAACTCCATTAAAGTCAATAGAAATATTCTAGTTTTACCCCAGTGTTACTGGGGTCAGGATCAGCCCCAGTGAATGAGCCACTATCCTGTCTAACTTTCAGCTTGACAGCGTGCTGTAAGAAGACAGCGGTCTGATGGTTTCACACCGATGCCAGAACATCTTTCATATAGAGACTGAACTATAGCGGAGATGATATAAATATGACAGAAGGGAAACCGGATCGTTATGGGGAAACAAGGATTCTGTGTCTATCAGCATTATTATGAGAGCCATAACAGCAGCCTGAAGAGCTCTCAGGAGAACTATGACTGATTGGAGAATTCCCTTTTTGTCTCCTGCTTCTATAATGCGTTGGAAGTCAGAGTTTGGTCATCACGGTGGTTTCCTTTGGAGAGGAGAGAAGAATTTCAAGTGACCCATAATGTTAGGATTGCTGTTTGCAATGGAATAATTGCTAATCCAGTGGGTGGTGAGTTGGGAAGACTAGTGGTGTCTCCTTAACTGTGGGTAGTGGCATGTGAAAGCATGGGATGGGGGTATAGACTGTAAAATCAGATTTATTTTTTGTTTAAGTGATGGAATAACATTTGAAGAGTGCCTTATAGTTTTACCAAGAGATCTTCCTTTCTCTCCCTTTTACCCTTTCTTTAGGGTATATAAGGCACTTTGCTACCATTATTCAAAAATAGGATTATAGTTGTAATTACTTTTTTCAGTAAATGAAACAATCTGGATTTTATGAAAATCGCCTAAGGCCAACAAGGAGTGGGGCCCCATTGTGCCAGGCACTGAGTAGTAGTCAGTCCCTGCCTCAAAAGTCTCACGATCTAAATGGACTGTAATTCAAAAGACAGCACGTAAGTGCATGGGCCATGGAGGGCAGAACTGTATATCAGCTGTGTTTTATGTAGTGAAAACAGTTCTTTCCGTTAGTATGTATAAATTAAGGACCAAATGTGATATCCGTTTACTATACAATATGCCCCTAATGGATAATACCTTGCTCTATGGACTTGATAATTAACCTGATATTTTCCATAGCCGGCTACTTAGTTTGATGGATACCGTATAATAATGGCTACCACAAAAATAAAAGTCTGAATTGATTTGATAATTTGAGAAATGTGCTCTGTAGTGGTTCAGATAAAATTGGTGGTATGTTTTGGAATAAAACCAAACTTAGTAAGTTTCACACTGAACGTAGAAGAGGATTGCAGAAAACATTTTAGCCACATATATTTTGTAGGTTGGTGGAAAAAATGGGCCAAGCTTTGATCTATATTCGTTTGCCTCATCACCACCATAATCTGTTTATTTTCTGACTTGTTTTATTACCCTTTTTCAGATGGATTTACTAGACTATTATACATACTCGCATACAAATTTTCATGTGACAGTACTGTTTGCATGAACTGAATATGCTGCACTGAAGTACTCTGGTTATGTGAATACAGAAATTACAGTAGTTAAACTAGATAATGGATAATTTGTGTCTAAATCCAGTAAAAGTAACTGGCTTGTTAACATCAATATTTAGATAAGAAATCATGAACACTGGTTAATTTGATATGTAAATAGGCCTTATTCAGAGTTTGGTCATTTTCATCTACAACTATTCTTTGCTATGGAGAAGAGTTTTTCTAGGGTGTCCTTTTTATGTGTGTCTGTATGTTGAGAAGGAAATCTCATTCATTCTGGTGTTTTGCTGGATGTCTTGTGAAAACTTTTGATCATGGAAAATACAGCAACAGATGGCATAGCCTGACGATAGGCCAGTAATCTTGGAAGTGCAAGACTGCCAGTCCTCAAATTGAAAACAGGTGGCAAAAATTTCACTTGGAGACTTGGCATCTGTAAGTAATCAGTTACTGTAAGAGCCTTCATGGAACACAAATTAGTTTCATTGCTGATTACATTTTCAATATCTAAAGGAGCCGGCAGCTGTATTTATTTAGAATTACAGTACACTATATAGAAGTAACTGATCACCTGTTACACTGCTTGATTTTCTTCTACTTTGTTAATACAGGTACTGATGTAACAGATTTTTATTTTGGTTGAATAACACATTTCACAACCATTGCAGTAGCATGGTGGCTGATACTACTGGTGGGAAGTGGTTTCTTTAAAAGTTGTTACTCTGCTTCTTCCCATCACCACAACACCACCGTTGCCCTTTAAAAAAAAATTAAAAAAATAAAAAACCAAACACACACATCTGCACTTGGTTTTCCTTAGCTGAAATTAAATCCCACAAAACCAAATCAGTGGTTTGCATAGAAAGTGTTCATTACTAAAGTATGTTAACAGGGAGATGCTATCTTCCTGACCTTTGTCCTTTTTTATAGTTTTTTCTTTTTTTTAGGGAATAGTGTGTTAGCTTGGAAGCCAGATTGAAGCTTGGAACCCTTTGAAAGGTATCTTAAAGTAACTTTCATAGACTAAAACAGTGGTTCTCAACTAGGGTCCAGTGCCCTGGGAGTGGAGGGGTGTCAGCCGTGAGCAGGTTTCAGGGGGTCCACCAAGCATGGTGTTAGTCACTAGGGCTCAGGGCAGAAAGCCAAAGCCCCAGCACTTCAGACTTCAGCCTGGGGCCCCAAGCCCTACCACCCAGGGCTGAAGCTGAAGCCTGACCCTAAGACCTTCAAAACTGTTTAGTGATTTTGGGTGCTCATCTTAAGAAACCTTTGCGTGGCTTGATTTTCAGAAAGTGCTGAGCACCCATCTTGTGAAGATCCTTTTCTGATGTCTCAAGTTGGGCAGCTAAAACTCCTTAGTCACTTTTGAAAATGTTGGCCAAAAAGTTTGCTAGAGCAAGAATTCCCAAACTTTCCCCCCAACTTTAACAGAGACACTATCTCATGGGCTCACCTCTCATCCCATTATGCAAATGCACAGATTGCCTATACTCCTGCTGGCAACTACAGCAATTGTGTTCATGGAACAGTAATATTAGGAAAATATGTAATGTACTTTTAGCTTTTCTTAGTGCACATTAGCTGCTGGATACAAGGAGAGCAGCCAGCACTATGTGACCAGCCAACAGTCTGCAGACCACCACCAAGTGCTCCTCAGATTAGTAATAATCCACACAGTGTGGTTTGGAAACCACTGTGTGAGAATAAACCATGACCATCTCTTTGATACAGTTTGTCTTGCAATGGCAGAATATTAGAACTGTATTTTCTCCAGGTTTTTCAAAGTCCTTTCTATGGGATCCAACGTGAATGGCAGGGGGGTTAGACTAGATGACCCTGGTGATCACTTCTAACCCTATGATTTTATGAATTCACTCTATGGCTAGTGGTTATGAACAATATTTGTAGTTATATCCATTGGATTTACTAGCTCCCTTTCTTGAAATCAGAGCAGGCATTGTTATATGCATTAAAAGGATGGCATATCTTTTGACCTAAATGTTTGAAATCCATTTATTTTTCAATGGGGCTTTCGTCTCAGTTCTTCACTGCTATTTTTCCACTGGATCAAGTGATTTGTGGAATTTTCCATTGATATAGTGTAGCCTTTATCCATGTAACTGCAGGGTTGTTGTTTTTTTTTAAAATCTATAGTGTTCTATGCATGTCTAAACTATATTTTACACTCTATGCACATTAACTATGCTGATGGAAACACTCTTCTGTTGGCATAGTTGTGTCTTCTATGCTGGGAGTTTTGTTGGCATAGTTATGTCAGTCAGAGGTGTGTTTTTTTTCATACTCCTGACCAACACAGTTGTAATGGAATAAATTTCAAGCATAGACCAAGCCTGAGTGGCTGTAGATAGCTTGGTTCTGATTCTAGCATGGGTTGCCTTTAAGGGAATGAACAGTCTTTCCTTCCACCCCCAAAAGAAATCTTATTTGAAACTGAGGGAGGAATGAACAGATTTACCATCATCTTCAAAGACTCCAGTCTGGAATGTTAAAACTCTTGGTGTTTATAATAAAAAATATTTGAGCTGGTATTTGTTAAATCAGTGGTGTTTAGAAGTTAAGCTGCAGAACAATCTGTTGGTAAGCTCAGGATTTCCTAGGGAGAGGCAGTATGAATGAATGTACCACAAATATCTACCCTCATTCCTCTCACAGAAAGCAATTCTGGGTCATTACAGCGTTACTCTCATACTGTTCATTTTAGCAAACCTGTTGGTTATAATACGACAAGTTGTTTTTTCCTGTCAGTTAATGAACATTTATATGAGAAGATAATATAATGTGTGTGCACCTGCACGTGTGGAAACTTCCCTCCCTGCCCCCCAGATTAGATAACAAATTATATACGCTTTCAAAGTTCATTCAACTTTCAGAAATAAAAGTTACTTGACCGATCTTTAGAAATCACTTTGGTAGATCATTATACCAGGGTATAAGCAGGAAGCTCATAAGAGTCTGCAGCTTCAGTATAGTTAGGACTGGAACTGTGAAAATGGTGTTTGCACATTGATGTTAATTTTGGGGCTGGGAGGAAGTGGTGAGCCTATGGTTGCCACTTAGTGGAAAGGTAATAAGAGTGGCCGTGAGTAGTACATACACTGTTTGGTTAAACAACTGTCATTTGAGAGAGACTGTTTTTTGGAAGTGGTCAGTGGTTTTGCAGCTCGCCTCCAGCCAAAGGCTGTACCCAAACAGAAGAGCCTCTGAGAAACTGACATACGGATAAAAAGAAATCAGAAAATTAAAATGTAAAAGAGTTGTCAGCATAAGAAGTTTATTTTTTCAACAAAGGGATATATCTATTGGCCAGATTGATTAAACCCAACCTTTGACAGACTTTTTTCCTCCTTAAATCTGTTCAATTGCTTAAACTTGTCTCTTAAAAAAGTGACCCTGACCAGCACTTGTCTGTCTCTGTTAACATAAATCATGTGAATACATAAAGGAAGAAAACCAGCATTCAGTAAGGAAGCACTGAAGCAGGCTAGTTTCCAAGATGTTATGCTAAACAGAAAAATTCAGACCCGTGCAGAGGGGCCAGCAAAAGTCCTATGAACCACTCAAACTCATAAAGTTGGATTGCTCATGATTTAAGTATGATCTAGGTGGTGCAATGGCCAGGGCCGGCTCTAACTTTTCTGCCGCCCCAAGCAAAAAAAAAGCGCTGCCCTCCATAGCGCCGCCATAACACACCCCCTCAGCGCTGCTCCACCGAACCCCCCCCCCAGCCCCCCACGGAGCGCTGTGCCGCCAAACCCCCCCAGGCCGAACCCCCCAGCTCCTCGCGGAGCACTGCCAAACACCGCCCCACACAGAGCGCCGCGCTGCGGACCCCCCTGCCGAGCCCTCCCAGCCCCCCACGGAGTACCGCGCAGCCGAACACCCTGCCCCCCGCGGAGTGCCGCCGAAATTCCCCTCCCTCTCCCGCAGAGCGCCGCGCCGTGCTGCCAACCCCCACGCCGAGCGCTGCGCTGCCGAACCCTCCCGCCGCCACACACCCCTCCTGCCGAGCGCCGCGCCACCAAACACCCCCACCGCCGAACCTCGCTGTCGAACCCGCCCGCGGAGCACCGCGCTGCCGAACCCCCCGCCGCCACACACCCCTCCTGCCAAGCGCCGCGCCACCAAACACCCCCACCGCCGAACCCCGCTGCCGAACCCGCCCGCGGAGCACTGCGCTGCCGAACCCCCCGCCACCACACACACCTCCCGCCGAGCGCCGCACCGCCAAACATCCGCACTGCTGAGCCGCGGTGCCGAACACACACACACCCCTGCGGAGCGCCCCGCTGCGCCCCCACACACACCCCCGTGGAGCACCGCTGCCGATTGGCCGCCCCTTACCAGGTTCTGCCCGAAGCACGTGCTTGGTTGGCTGGTGCCTGGAGCCGGCCCTGGCAATGGCATGGTTTAAGTGAGCCATAAGCAGACATTGTGCCCATGCTAACCCTCTGCACAGGTGTGAATTTCACCCAAGAATGAGAAACAAAACAAAAAAGATTGTCTATGTTATGAACAATATGTAGAGATTATTTTTTAAATATTATTTGTAATGTCACATTCCCTTCAGGAACTAGGTAAAGTATGTGAGTGCTAGTGTACTTCCAAAGCCCTCAAATTATTATTGAATCAGTTGCACACCACAAAATGTAAAGAGTTTGCTTCCAAAACTTACTATGGCTTCTGTGGCTCAGGATGGGCTGTCAGCCAGTCTGATGACTAAAGCCTTGGCAACAATGTTACATTAACATAGAAATGTAAGGCTGTTATAAAAACTGTCTTTCATATAAGTGGCTGATGCTTTATCTTCATTGAGGATAGAGGACATGGAGAAAGGAAGCAAACTATTGGGATTGTGCTTGGGTTGGAAGGGAAAGTGATGTGTTTTGAGAGAGCATTAGTATGTGCTTGCTAGCAAAAAAAAAAATTGGGGGCAAGAATGAGGAAAAAATAGGCTATCAGTCCCCTCCTAATAAAGCAGACGTCTTCCCAACTAACATTTTATTCCCAGATTATTATGCACACTGAGTAATCCTTTCTTGCCTGTGATTAATAAGGCTCAAGAAGTGCTACCATGTCTAATAACTTAAATAAAAAAATCCCCACTATATTGTCCCTTATCACCAAACAGCCACTGTTCATTTTTCTTTCTATTTTCTCCTTTGATTTTTGCCATCTAACCAAGAAAAAAGAAACAACCTCCCTTCTTCCCACAAAAAACAAAAACAGAAACAAAAACCCCACAACCTTGGAGAATTATTTATAGGCAGGGTAGTAGTATGCATCATGCTGACTGCTGAAGAGAAAAACTAGTCAATTTGTGAAGGCATCCTTGTTTTGCCATTCATTTTGTTGTGTCTGTGTACTGGGGGGTTGTTCAAATCTGTTTGATTCACTGAGTTTACATATTCAGTTAATCCAAATCCAGCTCCATTAACAAAATAAAGCCCCAGAAACGTTTAAGCACTTTGCTGTTCTATATAAATGTACTGTGTGCTGTTGGCATTTGTGTTGTGAATCAAAAGCAAAATTATTGACTATGCACTTTACACGAGTAGAACATGGAACATCAGATATTGCATAATACGTGATCTCCTGTTTAGAAAAATGCCAGTACACCAAACACCAGATACATTAGTAAATCTGTTCCCTTCTTAAGTGTATAATGAGGTCATTTTTGCTGCCTTGCCTCCTACCAAAATATTACGCACTTTGCAAGTGGAACACGAACAAAGCTTTGACTCCTGTTTAGAAAAACACACAGAGGATGCACCAGGGACACTAGCAAACCCATTTTGGGGGTAGTATTGCAGAGCTGTAGTTTTTATCATAGAAATGTTAAGGTAGTAGTGAAAATAATACAATAAAAACCCACTTACCCAAACTTTTCCAAGAACATGCAAATCTGAATTAAAGATGAGTTAAATGGTGTAAAGAACTAATCTCCTCCAAGTAGTCTGCATGCATTAATAACTGATGGGAAATGGTGGCGTGTTCTCTGGTTTTATTAAAGCAGAATTAATGTGGATAAATAATTTCAAACAAAAAATTGTTTAAACTTAAACTTTTATAACTTTTTAAAAATGAAATTGCATTGCAGGAATTAGAGAATCACAGCCCTGTAGTTCAGTTAGAAATGTATAGAGTTCTTCAATGTTATAGTGAGTGTGCTCTTCCTGCATGTTGATAATAACACAATTGATTGACTGCATGCCAACACAGAACATACTTCTGTACAAGCACCTTTGGGGGAACGAAGTACTTTATACCCTCTTTACTCTGCATTTAAATTAAGCATTTCCCAAAGAATTTCATTGTTTTGACATCTCTCAGAATTGATATTTTATTTTCTCTTCTGACTCTTCCATGTTACTGCAAGTTGTTAAGTACGTTACTTCTGTTGGCAAAATGTGTCTTATCATTCGTATCTCTAACTGGTATAGTTCTTAAAACTTATTTCTCTGCTTCTCGATGGTCTTTAGATTTGAAGCCCTGCTTTTTTCTGATGCTAAATGTATAGCAATTGACACTACTTCTTGATACTCATTTGTATGATCTTTTTGGCCCCACATCAAGTGGCTCCAGCAATTTAGATTTTGTGCCAGTATTTCAGAACAGTCTCAATTCTTATTTCATCTCATTTGTGTGCCAGCATGTATAGAGAACAAGCATAATCATGATATTTTTATTCAGGCAAAACTCCTAACGAAGTTAAAATTGGAGTTATGACTGAGTAAGGACCAGGGATTTTTGGACCTTTTGTAATTCAACAAAGAAATGTCCCATAATTATCCTCACTCAACAAGACTGAAAGCAGTTTGATTCTGCACAATAGACAAGAGTCAGATTGGAAGAAATGACAGTGGTGCTTCAGCAGGGGTTAAAGTAAAATTTCTCTTACTGGTACAGGGGGAGAGGGGAGTCAGCTCCCCCCAGCCAGCCTGCCCGTGCTGCCTGGGGCTCCAGTGGCGATTTTAAATCATTGGCCCTGGGATAGCTGCTCCTTTTGTTCCGCCCCCCATTGGTGGCCCGAAGGGGGAAGGGGAAAGGGGTAGGGACATTAAAGCGCTGTCTCTGCCCCTTTTTGTGCCCCCCTGTCGATGGCCCTGCTTTAAAGTCAGCGGTACGGGCTGGTACAGGCGGTCACTTTTTACTGGTACACTATACAGGCCCATACCGCCTTACTTTCACCCCTGTAGTTCAGTAAAAACGTAGCTCTCATCTTGTGCTTTTCATGATTATCTCTCAAAGTGCTTCATAAAAGAGGTCAGGATCATTATCCCCATTTTACAGATGGGAAAACTGAGGCACAGAGAGGTGAAGTTACCTTTCCAAGGTCAGCCAGTTTAACTGAAGGTGCAGTTTTACACCAGTTTAGTTAAACTGATGCCAGCCCTTGTGTGGACACTCTTATTTTGATTCAAAAGTGGCCTGTTTCAGTCTAAGCTTAACCTGATCCCTAACTGACTTAAACTAAACTGAAATAAACCACCCTTAAACTACAATCTGAGGGAGCCCACAAAGGGTTTGCACTGACTAACTAATTAAATCAGTTTAAAATTGCAGCTTTATTTAAACCAGTGCAATTTTCTTGTGAAACCATGGCCTCACATTCTGCAGGATCAGACGACAGGTAGTTTGTAAAGGTGTTGTCTTACTGAACAGTCTCAGCTGGGCCAGTTCAGTACCTGACAATTTTAAATTTTCCTAGGATGTAAGCCTTCAAGATAAAATACAGTGCAAACCTCTTTGTGACATAGATGCCCCATAACGCTAATCAGATCTATGATTAAGATGGAAGAGAGAGGGAAGGAGGAACTCTAGTGTGTAGGCCCCTCTGGATGATTGTAACTATTACACTGCTCTACATCCAAAATGCTTCTGAAATAAATGTAGTCAAACTTTACTAATTCTGGGTCACTGAGAACGAAAATGATGCTTAAAATTGTTGATTGGCTCTAGTTTTCAAGATATGCTATTGGGTCACTATATAGGACCCTTGACTTGGGAATGGCGGAGGATAAGTGAGTTATAAAGGGAAGGGATCTCAATTTCAACCAGAAATGACTAAAATACATCTTTGACTGGATCTATGAATAAATCTATGACTGGGTTTGGACAATACTTGCTTTTTAGGCAAAACAATGAATGATGCAATCTGAAGGTGGTATTGCGTCATACATGATATGAATTGCATCATGTTATTCCTAGAAGTCATGGATGATGTAATCATAACCAAGCTTCCATCACTCTGCTGAACAGATTGCCCTATATCAGCTCTAGAAATCATACAGTGTCGTTCTCTCTTATTTGTCAGTGTTTGATTTTGCAAAGGGACACATTTCTGTTTAGCCAAAGTGAGCAGAGATGCCTCGTACTTGTGTGAACAGTGCAGATAACTTCTGCTATGTTTGTGGCGAAGTGACTTTTGCATCACAAAAGCGCAGTATAACCACTATGGTTAAGAAAGCCTATCACCTTTATTTTGGCTGCAAAATTGGAGATCAGGACAAGAGGAGGGCCCCACACATATACTGCAACACTTATGCAACAAATCTTCGCCAGTGGTTGAACAGGAAAAGGAAATCTATGCCTTTTGCAGTGCCAATGATTTGGCGAGAGCCAACAGATCATACCAGCAATTGTTACTTCTGCATGGTGCCTCCAGTTGGGAAAGATGTGTCAAAGAAGAAAAAGTGGACTGTGCATTATCCAAACATTCCATCAGCTATATGCCCCGTACCCCACGGAGAAGGACTGCCGGTTCCTGATGCACCAGAATCATTCTCACTTGAGTCAGACGAGGAAGAGGATGAAACTTCTGGTCCTGAACCATCAATGTCACAAGACCCACATTTTCTCCCATCCTGCTCCTCTGAACCACACCTTATAACACAAGGTGAACTGAATGACCTTGTCAGGGATTTGGAACTACCCAAGAGTAAGGCAGAGCTGTTGGGCTCCAGACTACAGCAGTGGAATCTCCTGGCAGGTGATGTTAGAGTTTCCATGTTCCGTGACCATCAAAAGGATCTTGTCCCATTCTTCTTCATGGAAGGTGATCTTGTAGCCTGCAACAACATTGATGGTGTGATGGCAGCCCTCAACATCGTTCACGATCCAGATGAGTGGAGACTGTTCATTGATTCATCGAAGATGAGTCTTAAAGCTGTTTTACTGCATAATGGCAATGTTTTGCCATCAATTCCAGTTGGTCATGCAGTCCATATGAAGGAAACCTATGACAACATGAAACAACTTTTGAGGTGCATAAACTATGACCAACATCAGTGGCAGCTTTGTGGCGATTTGAAGGTTGTTGCTCTCTTGCTTGGTCTGCAGACTGAATACACAAAGTACTGCTGTTTTCTCTGCGAATGGGATAGTCGTGCAAGAGATTCCCACTACATCAAGAAAGACTGGCCACTCCGACAGTCATTGGAGCCTGTGAGGAAAAGTGTTCAGCATCCACCACTTGTTGAATGAAGGAAGATTTTGTTCCCACCCTTACACATCAAGCTGGGTCTGATGAAGAACTTTGTCAAGGCCATTGACAAAACACAAGCAGCTTTCAAGTACCTCTGTGGCAAATTTCCAAGGTTAAGTGAAGCTAAAGGTATAAATATCTAAAGTAGATTGATTAAGGTGGTCTATAAACTACATTTTTTTTGCAGTCTAGTTGTCAGCAAAAAGCTGACACCAAATCATCTGATCAGTTTATAGCAGTGGTTCTCAAACTGTGGGTCGGGACCCCAAAGTGTGTCATGACCCTGTTTTAATGGGGTCGTCAGGGCTGGCATTAGACTTGCTGGGACCTGGGGCTGAAGCCAAAAGTCCGAGCCCCACCGCCCAGGGCTGAAGCCGAAGCCTGAGGGATATAGTTTTGGGTGGCGGGGCTCAGGTTACAGCTCCCACCCGCCCCAGGGTTGAAGCCCTTGAGCTTCGGCTTTGCTCCCCCCACCCTCCGGGAGGCAGGGTTCAGGCTTCAGCTGTGGCCCCTCTGCCCGGGGCTCGGTCTTCGGTCCTCCTTCCTGGGGCTGTGTAGTAATTTTTGTTGTCAGATGGGGGTCACAGTGCAATGAAGTGTGAGAAACACTGGTTTATATAATCACATTGTTCAAGAGGGCGCCAATGCTACCCATCCGTAAAATAGCCCTGAATAACAGCTGTTTTCATCTTGGATGACTTAGGAGTGAAGGAGGAAAAAAAATCAAAGGAATATTTTTAAGTATCTTAAATTGGAGAGTGGATTACTCAGGGAATATGTATTGGTATGCAGAATCTGTTTTCCATAATTTGCAGCTTCAAATACAGCCCAGGAGATCTAAAAGATAGTTGCCAACATTTGACATTTTCCCCCTAAATCAATAAGTAATCTTGGGCCTGCTAAACCCTCTACTGCTGAAGTTTCATCTGGGTGCTTTTTGATGCATTGTGGGTTCTTCAGCGACCAGCGGATCAGCACTGACACTTGCATATTACAAATCCTTCCTGATACTGCAAAAATTATGAAAAAATAAGTAGTGATAGAAAACCTTAAACTACTTAGAATTTTTATAAAGTATCCAAAATCCAAACACTTACTGAGCCAAGAGAGTTGCTCTCAGTGTCCCACCCATTACCGCACCTCCTGTTCTGTGTTACCAGTAGCTGTTGTGTGAGGGCAGGCCCTGTGGCCTGCTGCACCCCCTGCCCACTCCCCAGTGTTATTATGGGTTTTGTAATGGAAAATCATGTCTCTCCAGGCTAATAGGATAGTTAGAGAATGTTAACAAAACAGTGGATAAGGAAGAAACAATAAACACAATTTGTCTGGACGTTGAACAGCCTCCTTTGCAAACCCACATTTTGAGTAGAAGTTTTGATCTTCAGATTTAAATGCTACAAGGCAGGGGCAGGCAAACTTTTTGGCCTAAGGGCCATATCGGGTTTCAAAAATTGTATGGAGGGTCCCCGAACAGCTAAGCGTGGCCCGGTCCCCACCCCACCCCGCTTCTCGCCCTCTGAGGGCCCCCTGGAACCCCTGCCCCATCTACTACCGCCCCCCAAAACCCCAGCCCCTGATTCCCCCGACTGCCCCATCCAACCCCTCCTCTCATTCCTGGCCGCCCCCCCCCCCCGGGACCCGTGCCCCGTCTAACCACCACTTCTCCCTGACTGTTCCCAGAACCCCTGCCCCTGACTGCCCCCTGCTGCCCCATCCACCCCCCCCCTCTCCTTCCTTACTGCCCCCTGGAACCCCTGCACCCATTCAACCCCCCTATTCCCTGCCCTCTGACTGCCCCGACTGCTATCCACACCCCTGCCCCCTGACTACCACCCTGAACTCCCCTGCCCTCTTTCCAACCCCACCTGCTCGCTGCCTCGAGCACCGGTGGCTGGCGGCGCTACAGCTGCGCCACCCGGCTGGAGCCAGCTACGCCACAGCACAATACAGAGCACCGGTTCAGGACGGGCTCTGCAGCTGCACAGCCCAGCCGCCCAGAGCAGTGCACCGGCGGCTCAGTGCACTGAGGCTGCAGGGGAGGGGTAACAGCAGAGGAGGGGCCAGGCGCTTGCCTCCCCGGGCAGGAGCTCAGGGGCCAGGCAGGAGGGTCCGCGGTTGTGTACATTCTAAATAGTAGTATTAGCACTGGATTTATTTAGTTCTTTCTTTGGCAAACTCTTATTGACTCAGTAAGGACTGAGTAAACACTGAGTTAGGACCTCAGGAGTTTGTCCATATTTAGGCACTAATTTGCTAACAAGATGATCAGAGATGTTCTCCCATGTCAGGGGTAGTGTGGGACACCTGTGGTTTGGATAATATGGATTTTTTTGTTACACCAAGTTATACCACCCTTGATCCCTAATTTATGCGGTAGTAAGGACAATCTGGGAACTATTATTATTAAGAAAAGGCACAGTGCAGAGTTGTTTGGATTTAAATCCTGGATTGTGTTTCTTTTCCATTTAAATTGTCATTTTAACTCACTTTTCTTTTCTCTTCTGTATTTCTTGGCTCGTGCTGTCAGTGTGGGTATGACATTGAGTCAGGGAGTTGGAGGGCTCACAGTTGCAGTCTGACAAGGCTGCCCATGAAACCAATTACCCTCCAAACTCCAATATTACTGAGCCTGACAGGCATATTGAAAACAAAAGTATCTTGGCCAGACCAGTGGCAGTGGAATTAACACGCTTAGCCTCTGCATGTTACAAAGAAGTCGGTGTTCTAACACTATGGTTAGCTAATCCACCAGTTAAGCAGTATACTTGCATCTCTTTTAGCCTTTGGCTTTCCCTCAAACTAAAACTGAACTTCTCCACCAGGGATGCTTTTACCATTACCTGCTAGGAAGATCAGAAACTAGCCAAACTGGCACAGTTTGGAATATCACAGATTCTTTTTGGTCTTCTCCTTGCACACTAATGCAAGGGAGTTTCCAAATATATGCACATTGAAGTTGTCTAAATAGCTGCTTTTGGTTTGCTTTTCTTCAGTGTCCCCTCATGGAAACTGGTCCTAATATTCGGTCTGCAAGATTGTCAGTCTCATTCTTTCCCACCTTGTTTTATTGCCTCTATGAAACTGAGAATTAATAATGTTAGATGTTTTATATCATCTCACATCTGCCAGCCTAATAAAATGAAGTGTTGATTTCCCCACCTCCCATAAGTGCTGTAACGATGAGTGAAGAACCCTCAGGAAGAGGTTTTACCCCCTTCCTGGAGAGGCACTTGTTTTTTGTGTACTTTTGTGAGACACTTTAAGGGAAAAAAACCCCAAACTAGCAGGCTGCCTTTCAAGTTATGAGTCTGATGTGAACGTACTATAGTGAGCTTTGTTAAATGTTAGTGTCTGATCTGGGCAAACGTTTTATAATCCAGTAATTGACTGGAAAAAAGTCTTTCTCAATATATATACAATGAGTTTAAATAAGGTAAAGTTAGTATTTGCATTCTCTGGAAAGACCTCAGATCCAGACTGAGAAAATGAGAAGTGTGTATAAATAGAATATTAGATGGATAGTTCTGGTTTTTGTAACAGATCAGTTTTGGTTTTCCTCCTCAATCTGATAGGCTTTTAGGCAAACACATAGAATGACATCCATGGTTTAAGTTTAACTTCATGGTAGTAATGTTTTGATTGAAAAGATAGAAATTAACATAACTTTTTTGCCATTATTACTACAACTAATAATACAAAATCCATTTGATCTAAAACATGTTAATTTTCTGCTTTTCTGTGCTGTGCTCTGATAACTCACAAGAAAAGACAGGTTAAAACAGTAGTCATTCTCTGTAAAACTGAATTGTGGGATGGGAGACAAAATGTAAAATTATTTTGAGAATATTACTGACATGCTTTCTTCTGCCTGTATATGCAGATGGCATCCATCATAAACTGTACTCTTGTATGTCTGGGGGATCAACAGTATCAGAAAAATTCATTGTACCACTGGGGAAATGCAAATGAAATCTCTTTGTGTGGAATGCAAGCATTCATGTAAACCAGTTGTACACTGTGGACCAGATAATGGACAGCTAGAAATACAATATCTAGGGGAAAGTACAACTCTATTCAGCACAATAAGAAAATATTGATTTTCCCTCTTCAGGCTGAGATTAGTTAATTCAGTAATTCTGTTTACTATCCCTAGATCCTAAAATGCAAATCTGATCTCTCTGTATGCTAGGAAAGAGGGAGAGGGAAGTGGTGACAGGAGGGAGAAGCTGCCCTCTTCAACAATATTGATTATTTAATGAGTACTTAATTTAATGGGGGTCAATTAACTACTTCTCTTCCTCTTTAACTTTGTCTGAATTTATTTTAGTCTTTCTCTTTCTTATGGTGGACTCTTTCATCCAGGGAAATAGTTTAGAGGAATCATACAGTTGTATTTAGAGCTTCCTTCATGCCACCAAAGACCAATAATTTGTGGGTGAAGAAGGGGATGTAATAGACTCACAGCAGTTTGAAACAGATGAAATCTATAACAAAGGAAGAGTAAACCTCTCTGTTGGAATGTTTCTTTTGACTAATTGTTTTGTATTAAGTCTAGAGGCCCCATTCCTGTATCAGGTAATAAGGGAAGAATAATAAGCTATACCTGTGGAAGGCACCTTTGTGTCATAATAACTGTGTCCACACTAGGGCTGTATGTACACTAGGAGTGCTTTACCGGTATAAAAATATTAGTATACTATATTGGCATTGCACTTCTAGTACCAATATAATAAACCCGCCCCCCACAAGCAAAACAAGCTATACCGGTAAAAGTGCAGCTTTACCATTATAACGTGTCTGCCCTAGGGGCTTCTACTGGCATAACTGCATTGGTCAGGGATCACAGCTCTTCACACCCCTGACTGACACAGCTATAGTGGCAGAAGTCTGTAGTGTAGCCCTGAGCTAGGAGTAGCACCGATTTTACTATTTAAGTAGAAAATCATAGCCCTAACCAAAATAATTAAATCTGTACAAAAAGAGTGAAAACCAGGCCTAACCTATGTTTGAACCTGGACTTTCAAATAGGAAACTGTACTTTTACCCACTGCATTATCTGGCCTATGAAAACGGGCCATGCAAGTTCAATTGTTATATTAGTAACCTGATATAATTGTACTGAATGTGATTTTTGACACAGTGTAAGTGTGTGTGTGTGTGTGTGTGTGTGTGTGTGTGTGTACATACCCCTGCTTTTCTCTCCAGGCATCTATTATCAAATAAGGATGCTTACAAATATAGTAACTTGGTGTTTTCAATCACACTGTCGCTGATTTGTATTGCAGGCACTAAACACATCTTTGATTGAATCTGTTAAGTTTGTCATATTTGTCAGCATTGTGTGACCTGAGGCTCTCTTATCCCTTAACATTCTGATGAGCTTCTCTTAGGTGAAGCTGGTAGGGTAGCTTTGAATGGATTTGTGACTGGCAGTTGATAAAGCTTTCTGAGCGAACGGGTCAGTTCAGCTACTGAGCGGTCCCAATGTCTCTGGCAGCTGATTGCTAGATAAAACAAGGAAATCTGAAGCAGTTTATTGAAGAGTGTTTTAGGCCTTTCAGAAAACACAGTGACTAAAAGAAAGCAATGGGATTAGTTGGTTTCTGGAGATGGCTAAGGCCTGAGACTATTTATTCTGCTTTAAGAATGGCCATTAAAGGCCAGATTCTTTCAGGGACTGACCACCTTCATCTCACATTAATTTCCAGGGAGATGAGGGTGATCAAACAGCTTGGAGGAGGAGCTCAGCATCTTATTGGCTAGTGTCCCAAAATAGCCTATATAGCAGCCTGAAGTCTGTCATAGCATTTGTCACTATTGCAACTGACTCTGCTCTGCAAGGGGTGATGGCTGGTAGATCCATCCCGATCCCCAATTTCCTTACCTGCCAGAATGCAGGATTCCTTATTGCTCATTTAACCTTTTGAATGCTAGTTTTCTGTTCACTTCCTCTAAAGTGTCAGCAGGAAGATTACCTATTACTTATTAGGGCTTTGGAAATGCCATTTTGCTTAACTCAGAGAGACGCTGCAAGGGAAAAGAGCGATAGAAACTATTTGACTAGTAACTTATTTTTCAGCATCCAAAAATTATTTCCCCACCTTCATCGCTACTGTACCTCTACCCTTGAGGACCCTTATGGATCCTGCCCCTTTAATTAGATGGAAGGTCACTACTGAGTATTCAGAGACCTTTCGTCTCCCTGGGAGGCTGGATACACTGCTCCCACAGCACTCCCACCTGCATGTTCCATAGGGGACGATACTGGGGATAAGGGTCAAATCTGATCTCCTGCATGGCAATGCAGAGTACTGAAACTGTTGCTTCTGATGGAGTGTAGAGATAAAATATGACCCATGTGTCTGGGACTGTGATTCTCCTACTCCTATATCCTGCCTCCTGATCCTCATGAATCCTGCCACCATATCAGATATTTCAGAGGAATATGAAAAAAACACCCCACATTGCACCCAGTCAATTATGCAATGCCATGCAAATACAACTACTATTTAACCAATCCAAATGTTGGGTCCAGTTCTGCAAGGCCTTACTTGGGTGGGTGAGACATCCTTATTCATAAAAGAGAGGTTTTGCAGCATTGAGAAAATATTTTGTTTCTTTGTAGTGTTAATATGATAGTAACCATGTCTAATGGATTAAGCATGCGATTGGGAATCAGAATTCTAGTCCAACTTCTCTTTGGGCATGGATTGTGCCTTAATTGATGTTTGTAAAATACCATGTAATTTTATAGCATTGTTACGTTACATTTTAATAAATCATAAAGATTCTTTGCCAGTTCTTCCATCCAGAAAATGGGGATAATGTTACTTATCTACCTCATATTGGTTTTGTAAAGATTAATTACTTAATATCAAAACAGACAGGCCTTTGAAGACATACAGCAAAATATAAATGCTAAGTATTGTTATATAAATTAAAGACAGTTATTAATTAACAAATGCATTTTTATTGTCTGTTGGGTTGAGCAAAGTGGAAATTGCTCCAGGGTTTTTGGTGGTGGTGTTTTTGTTCACAGCAAGAGAATAAGTTTACTTGTAAACTCCAAAAGGACGGGGATAAAACACATCTCATGAGACTACATATTTGTGCTAATGGCATCGTCAGTCTCGATAGACTTCACACATCATTAGCATTTATCACTACTAACTAATATCACTAGTATCACAGCAAGCAATATTTGCTTTCTATGCTGAAACAGATATTATGGGGAAGTCTGCAGTATTTAATATCGATCATAAGGTTTTTAAATTGCCACCATAGCATCTGAATGCCTTCCACATAAAATCAACAGCAATAGTGAAGCCCTTAGTGGACATGAATGTCTGGTTCTTCTTCCCTTTTGGGAATAAAATTCTGCCTGGGGTATGTTTTTATTGGGTGGTTGGTTTTGTTTGTTTCAGATTTTTGGTTTGGTTTGAGGAGAGATGGTACTTAGGTAGATGGAGGTGTCAGCGTAGAGAATTTCAATCTTTCTGTCATGGAAAGGCTTTTCTTAAGCCATGAAATAGACAGGAATGAAAACAGTGCTCTGTAGAATTTAGTAGGGGTCTACAAAAATCACTCAAATCTCTTGCATTTGGTAAAACGATATTCTTTCTGTAGATTTCTACAAATCATTTTATAGAATTCATGTCAGATATATAGTATAGTATTAAATTAAACAGGATGGTTTAAAGAACCTCTAGAAAGATTATCAACTTTTATTTGATTTTATAAGACTCTTCTGTAAGAAATAATCAGGCCTTTTAATTATTAGCACTATTATTTTGATGATCAATAAAACAAAGTGATTGGCTGTAATAGCTGCTTGGATCCCAATTGATAAATAATCATCTGTCCCCTACATTATTATTATTTTTCTTTTCTCAAACAGGTGTGTTTTATGAAGTTGTTCAGAGCGCCCCTCGAGTGGAGGAAAACGTTCAAGTGGATTCACACCTATACAGTCACAGGTGGAAAAGGCACTCGGAGTCTCTCAAATCAGTCGATACTAACAGAGCCAGCATGGGGCAGGATTCCTCAGAGCCCGGGGGCTTCACAGACCTACTACTTGACGAGGGACATGACAACACCACACAGATTGAGGTAGAGATTCGTTCCACGTGAACTTTATTTAGTTTGTGAACTACACTGTGATTGGTGGCATGAATCAAAGTCCCAGAATCATACAACATGTTTTTAAAAGCTAAGAGATGAGTTTAAACTTTGATGACTGATGCCAGCCTAATGGCCTAACAGTTTATGTAACATGTTATCATGTGGGCTCCAGTTTCTGCTCTCCAGTTGCTAGGCTTGGAGAGTCTGGGAGGGAGTAACACTTGTGACTCTTGGGTAAAGAGATGGTTTCTCCTATTGCACTGGTCATTTCAAGATGGAGGCTGTCTCCTTGCTGTACAAGACAAGGTAGGCTTTTTGGCATCATTAGGAGTTCTTGCTGGAGGACCTGAAAAGGAAAAGAGAATAGTATATTAAAAAGGGAGCCACTTATTATTAATTATTTGTATTACCGTTGTACCTAGGAGTCCTAGTCACGGACCAGGACCCCATTGTGCTAGGTGCTGTACATACACAGAACAAAAAGAGAGTCCCTGCCCTAAAAAGCTTAGAATATAAGTATAAAACAAAAGAAAACAGATTGACACAGAGAGTCTGATGGGGGACTATGAGGAAATAATGAAACAATATCCGATGGCAAGATAGGTTTCAGTGCACCAGCAGCCTAATTGTCAATTGGCAAAAGAGCGTTTTAAGGAGGGCTTTGAAGGAAGATAATTAGATAGTTTTGTGGATGCTTAGAGGATATTTTTTCCAGTGAGGGGCAGCATGAGAGAAAGCATGAAGGCCATCCTTCATAAAAGCTTTAGTTTTGTGCCTTATCCTCTGGTCTTTTGGTGACTCAGAACCTGGGTGTGGAAGGGGTAAGTGCCTAAGAAAATTGGCAAGTAGTTGGGGAAACACCAAATTAGACATGGAGATGAGCAGCTCCCCCTCCATCCAATCCCAACCCTACTACAAAGGTACCCTCCCAAAACATTAATATATGGAGCCTTGCATGGGAAATGCTGAGACATACTTTCTCACATTTAGGACTTGATTCATAGCACATTGAAGTCAATGGAAAGATTCTCCATTGACCTCAGTAGACTATGGATCCATAGAGCTGACTGTTTGAATGTGTGAATATTAGAATATATACTTAAACTTTGATTATATGCTTAGGATCCTGAAAGGACAGATTTTCCCCTTTGTAAATCCTAGATGAATTCTATTGACCTCAGTGGAGTTCTGCCCATATTACACCCATATAATTGAGAGCAGAATTTAACCCTAAGTATTTTTTGAGATTCTTCACTCTGATTGATTGGTGACAAGTAACTGAGTATTTTTTAGCGTTGTGCTATTTTTCTGTTGTAATTTGGAAATCCACTCTCTGATTAGGTTTCAGAGTGGTAGCCGTGTTAGTCTGCTTAGATTTTGTGTTTATAGATGGACAGTAAGTAAAGACTTAGGTGCTGATTGACTTGATGCTTTTAAAACAGTAATTACTTCTTGTTGTTTGCTTAAATGATGAAAAATACTCTCTATTCTTGAAGCAGAATACATTTTGGAATAAATAATTATTTAATCTAAATCCTATATATTTCTACTCTTTATATTTTGCTTCCAGAACAACAGTACCATTTAAATCTTAATTCTAGGAGAACTTATTCTTGAATTAACAAAACAACTTTCAGTTTTTGTGGCACATCTATTTTAATTTATTATTTATTATTCTTATTATTTAATAATTATTTTGGCTAAAGAACAACAAATACAAGGAACACAAAGCCATCCGTGGAGACAGTGGTGTTTCAGTTAAAAATAAGGCTTTTCTGGGTGGGAGGCAAGGGGAGATTGTATTTGTTTTTTCAATTTTACAATTTGCACATGCTAATTGTATCTTCTGTTTGCATTAACATGGAAGTTACTGGCTGGTAAATGATACTCTTGACCTGTATATTGATTTATGAGTTGTTTATTGCCTCCTGTACTCCCATCTGGGCACATATGTAACTAGTCAGTCAGGCACGACACAGATCTTGTTTCTGATTATTTGGTGGATAAAGTAAGACAACCAGCTACAAATATATTCATGTAGCTGAACTTTTCATGGCTTATCTCTAGGGAGTAATGCAGTGTTGCCTTGCTTCTCTCTTCTGTTGCTGTTCTAAGATTTTATAATCTGAACTGGCTGTAATTCCAGGAGTGACAGTAAAATGTGGCGGTGTGCGGGTTAGAGGAGAATACTTGCAAGCAGATGTGGGTAGTGGTGATATTTTCCCACATGCATCTTCCCTAACTATGTTTAGATTGATGAGAGCAAAGTGCACTGACAGTGTGTACTAACAAGCTTCACTCACAGTAACCTACTTTATTAAATTCAGGTGCAGTACCCCTTCACAGTGCTCCTTTTCTAAAGGCTTCACCGCAGGGTAAAATAACTGAATTGTGGCTCTTAACTGTATTGGATTCCATTATAAATTCTCATTATAACACACAACCACCTTACAAAATCCTTGGTGCCCAGCTTCATAGAAGAGGAGCATTGTATAACAAATATTTAAAGTATAGGTAGCCGTATGTAGCAAATTCCTCTCCTGCACCTTTGGAGATCAGCAGCAGTTCTGGTAAGGCATACTGATTTTTTAGTAACTCTTCTTCCCTGTGTATTGTAGCTCTTGATGAAGAAAATCCACAAACTGATTGTTGTCTCTTATTCATATCTAATGACAATAAAGCATTACAAGACTCATTCACAATAGATATCGTTTGTCTAAATTATGTTCTACTCTTTCATTGTAAATATCAAAGATGCTTTGACATACACCCTAAGGATGATGTATAATCACTCCCCATAGCTTCCTTTCCTATGATGAGTCTTGTTTCAAATCAACTGTAAAACAAACAAAAAACAAGAACAAGAAGAAAGAAATATGGGTGTTTGTCTTATTTTGTAAAAAAGCCATAAATTCTATTTCCTAAGTGTAGTGTCAAATGTGACCTTTCTTATGGAAAAAAAATTCCTAGAGACAAATTCAGCCTGGGGTAAGTGGGTGCAGCTCCATTGATTTTTTTTTTTCTAGTATTTATAGTACTATAATAACTTTTCACTTATAGATTTTCATCAGAGGACAGTCGAATGTTTTGGAAGCTATCAACTAAACCTCATAACACTCCTCTGCCCCACAGTCTGTCATAAGTCAAGAAAGGTTAATTTTGTCAATTATGTGGATTGAAGGCCTCCAAGTAGTGGTGGGGTGATTCTGTTTGCAATTTCTTCTAAGTCAGGGCCAACCCAATGACCTCAGTGTTGAACCAGTCTGAGATGATTAGATGTGCTGTACTGCTGCAGGTGCAGTCTCTCAAACGAAATGTAAGTCTGAGGTCCCAAGCATCATTCAGGATCCTTCAACATTTATGGCAAGAGTGGGAATGTTTACTCTCTTCCTGGCCAGAATTCCCTTTCTGCCTACTGGGGCTGGATTCAAAAAAGCACTTCAGCACTTGCTTAAACTAAAACACGTGGTCAAGTGTTTTCCTATATATGGAAGGGCCCAGTTTTCTTGAACTGGGCCCTTAGGAAGGCGGACCCTGTTGGAGAGAGCTTCAGAGCCTGGTGGATTCACCCATTTAATTTTTGGTAGGGCCAGATTAAGACATAGATTGTATTGGCCTAGAGCACCTGCGGCTGGAGTCACATGATTACATCATAATCTTATCTTTCATTTTAAAAAGCAGTAAATGTTTAGCCCTTATTGTTGAAAAAAAACCAAAAAAACTAAAACACCCACACACCTTGAAAACGTGAACTGAGTGTGACGAGCACAGCAATGTGTCAAGCTTGCAGAGACCCTGCAGCAATAGCTCTGAGCGGTGTGAACTGCCCTAGGCATCTCTGTAGAGTGCTAACTCCACTGCTCTGGGGGGCCCTCCCAACACCATCCCCACAGAAGAGACTGTGTGTAGCAGGAAGAGAAGACTAAGGTGTGCCCAGTTCACCCACCTAATCAGTTTCACCCCTTCTGATGGGTTAGGTCTTAGTGGGTGGGGTTCCCCTACCTCACAGGCAGGGGGGGAGAACCCTTACTGATGCCCCTACTGCTCCCAAGGGGAGGGAAAGAGGCTGGTGCCAGCCTGCTGTGGGAGGGGGAGAGGCCATCAAAAGCTTCTGACTGACCCTACCATTCTGGGAGGGTAGGAGAGGGTGATCCACCAGCCACCACCACTCCAAGTGAAGCTAGAGCCCTGTGTGTGCCTAGGGCACTGAATTGCCTTCATTACCAGGCAATAACCGCAATTTCTAGAAGTGTAGAGCTGGAAGGACCTCAAAAGGTGATCTAGTCCATCCGTCCAGCACATCCCACGGCCCATGCCACTTCCCACAGACCCCATTGGCCTGGAATGGCGAACCGTGGCCAGTGGGAGCTGCCATCGGCAGAACCTGTGGATGCTGCAGGTAAACAAACTGTCCTGGCCCGCCAGCAGATTTCCCTGACGGGCCGCGTGCCAAAGGTTGCAGATCCCTGTTTTAGCCTATATATTCCAAGATAATCCAACTAAGATTTAACTGGGTTTGCATTTTAAAATTAGTCATTACGTTATCTAGTTCTCCTTGAAAACTGTTGGTTTTTCAGGTAGTTTGTGAGTTAATCTCCTAAAAGTAGATTTCTTTCAAAGAGTTGATTGAGGATTTTAATCCCATGAATCCCACTCCACTGCCCTAGGCGAAACTTCCACCTTGCGCGCCCCCGCGGCAGCTCCCCCCCCCCCCCCCCCCGCCCCCCCCCCCCCCGCCGCCCGCCCCCCCGCGCAGCACCCCCCCCCCCCCCCCGCCCCAGCTCACCCCTGCTCCGCCTCCTCTCCGAGCACGCCATTGCTGCTTCACTTCTCCCGCCTCCCAGGCTTGCAGTGCCAATCAGCTTAGGGGCCGCAAGCCTGGGAGGCGGGAGAAGTGAAGCAGCCACGGCGTGCTCGGGGAGGAGGCGGGGCAGGGGTGAGCTGGGGCGGGGAGTTCCCCTGCGTGCTGCCCCGCCTCCCTTGCTGCAGGCGGCCTCCCTGCGCTCCACTGCCCCAGCTCCCTCCACCTAAATGCCGGCGGCGACCAAGGCGGCTGAAGATCCGGCCGCCGCGCTCGCTGCCGAAGAAAATGGCGCCCCCGCGGCCGCCTAAACGGTTGCACCGGCCCTGCCCATGAAGCCCGTTAGTCATGCTAGTCTGGTGGCTAACACCCTAAACAACTCTTTAACGATATTTTCCTCAAAGTAAAGATGGAGGATGCTAATATTGTATACTCCTTAGCTTTGATAGCATTTGATATGGAGGAAGGTATTACCAATATACATTGCAGCCCATTTCTCTGCATTAGATAAGGTTACACCACTTTTTAGTAACTATTTTCTAAACCTTGAGACTATCTTGGTTTTTTTAAATTATTTCATGGCAATTGGAGTCTGTATTTTCCCATTTATAAGCCCATGTGTTTAAAGTAGATATTTTGTAATGACGATTAATATTTATCAGTTTTAGAACACAGTACACTGTTAAAAGTGCTTAGCATTAGCCTAACTCTGTTCCCATTGAGATCAATCCTAAAACTCAAGTGTATAACCTAAGGCACCTGCTCAAGTACCTTACTGAATCAGGATGAATATGTCTACAAAGCCCCTTGTACATTATACAAAATATTATATTATTATTAATAATAATGATTATTATTAATAGGTGAGGTGTAAGTGATGTACAGGACCCTCTGAGGGCCCTCTGCATATGAGTGAATCTCAGCCTATGTTGCTAGTTTTCTCTGTCCCAAGTCCTGTTTACTGCACAGAATGGTAGATCAGCTCCTGCTGCACCATTTGCCAGAGGTCACTAGTAATCTGATTGGCCTCTTACTTCCTCATCTCTTTTTCCTATTCGTTGTCCATGCTCTAAAATGTCCCAGCTGCATACTAGGGCAACAATACAGTGTTAAACTTAAAAAGGTTGAAAATGGGCCATTTCAGAAGGGTATTTTGGATTGAGGTCAACAGAATATCTGTTCAATTCAATTAGTTTCGGGGATGGGAATTAATACAACATTTGCAGCCCTTTAAAATACTATATCAAAATTAGATGTTTTCACTGATTTCAGATGTCAGAACAAAAGCAAACAAATTAATAGCTCCAAGCATAGACAGGTAAGAGCTGACATCAAACATGCTAGCAGAATGGTTTTATTGCTTAGCATTCTGAAGAAGGGGAGAAATGCATTGTTTTTCACATGAAGATTTATAATATAATGAATTATTGCAACAGTATGTCAGGAAAAGATTCAGTTCCAAGTAAAAAAATGCATGTTCAATATGTTAAATCAAACCAAACTCCAGTATATTTTACCTTCTCCGCACCTACCATAGTACCTATGTGAATTACAGAATTTAGTACCAACTCAGTGAAAAGCAAATATATTAATCAGTAGTGAGGTGACATATTTATTCTTCTGGAGGTGCTTGGCATCTTCTGCTGTGTACTGTTTTCGTTAGCAAAGTAGGGTTGTCACCAGCTGCAGACTCTCTTCCCCAACTCCCTTTTCTTATTGTTTTTTTTTTTTTACCCCCTTTGGTTCCTGTAAAAGTTTGCTGAAATATAACTTTCCAGCAGCCCCCATAGTTAAGACCCTGCAGGTTGTCTTGACCCATTGATGACAAGGCTGGTAGGTTTTTGCTGGACTTTGCACTTGTTGTTTTGTGTTTCTCCTGGAGTTGTTCCCTGGCAAAGTATTTTTCTCCTTAACTCCAAGCACTCATGAAAGTGAATGTCTGATTCTGACTGGCAAAAAGAACAGGGCCTGAGTTTTTCAATTGTTGGGATTTGAGAGCGATCGCTCTCCACTATTGACTGACAGCATCTTCAGCATAAAAAGGCTTCAGTGTACACACTCTTTTGTTCTCACTTCAAATCTGAGCTATGAAACAAAAATAATGATTACAACTAAATTGCACGGAGCTTGATGAATGAATAAGGCATTACTGGAATTAATAAGTCATTGCTGGAATTATTCCATAATAGTATTACGGAAGACTTGGCCATGCTTAATTATAAAAGTCCTTGTCTCGCTGGCAAAGACTAAACAATGTCATGGTCACATATTGGCTGTTTGGCCAATTCTTTTTTTTTTTTTTTTTCTTTCACAGTGCTTTGCTCACCGGTTATGTCTGAAGGATTTTGAAATAAACAATATAGCAGATATTGTGAACTTTAAAAAGTTCTCTTTTTTGCAAGCTGTTTGGAAACATGTACTGTAGCCAAGAAAAAGAACCCTCTTTATCACATAATTGTACTAAACACATCTTCTAGTCCCTTCATTCATCCTGAGTTATGACCGAGGGGATTTTAAAAACTGTTGTCCATTCTGTGATTTTTATAGCTTCTAAATTAACATAGATGAATTCAATCTATATCTATATATATACACAGAGAGAGAGAGAGATGTCTTTCAGTTTATTGAGGGGGGGTTATTTATATTTTGATGGTTTTATTTTAAATTGCATTCTCAGTATCTTGTTTTCCTACTTACTTGGCCCTTTTCACTGTAATAACTGCATTCCGTAGACAATGTTTTCACTTGCAGACTCTAAGTAATAAAATTAGAACTGTTATTAGTCTGCATCACGAGTTAGAGGTGGGATTTTTCCCTTCTGATGGACAATTGTGTTTTAAAATATGGATTATAAAATATCAGACAGAATAATGTAAACATAATTTCAGTGTTTTGGTAATGTGTGAAAAGTTTTTAAAAAATTGTTAAAATTTGACTCACATTTTAGAATTAAAATGTTTTGGGTGTGATTGGGAAAGGAGCTGATTTTTCCAATTACATAGATTTACTGATGGAATAAGTTGATACTTTAAAAGAATCTTGTAGGGCCGCATGTGCTGTATTTTATAGTCTCCAAGAGCAAGAGAAAACTCTTTTTTATGAAACCTTCTTAGGAAACCCAAAAGAATAAAGAAACAACTCAAGCAGCATCTTCAGTACATGTTCTGTTACGCTATTTCATTCTGGGGTTTGGAGATGTTGGAGATCGGAGAGAGTGTTTCACATCTGCACTGCTTGTCCTGGGTATAAAACTGTTGAATGCCATGGGTCAAGCAGAGGACATCCTTCACTTCAGAATTGTTGATGAGGAATTCAGCCTTTAGTGGTCTTCATAGATTCTAGGACTGGAAGGGACCTCGAGAAGTCATCGAGTCCAGTCCCCTGCCCTCGTGGCTGGACCAAATACTGTTTAGACCATCCCTGATAGACATTTATCTAACCTACTCTTAAATATTTCCAGAGTCGGAGATTCCACAACCTCCCTAGGTAATTTATTCCAGTGTTTAACCACCCTGACAGTAGGAATTTTTTCCTAATGTCCAACCTAAACCTCCCTTGCTGCAGTTTAAGCCATTGCTTCTTGTTCTATCCTTAAAGGCTAAGGTGAACAAGTTTTCTCCCTCCTCCTTGTGACACCCTTTTAGATATCTGAAAACTGCTATCATGTCCCCTCTCAGTCTTCTCTTTTCCAAACTAAACAAACCCAGTTCTTTCAGCCTTCCTTCATAGGTCATGTTCTCAAGACCTTTAATCATTCATGATAGGTTCCTCTTCTGACTGATGACCAGATGGGAGCAGAATGGATTAAAAAACATCAGGGAAATGGGATATGGTGTTGTGTAGAGGGGAAAAGAGCTATATGGTGTGTAACCATGCCATTGTGTAGCCACCAGCAGCACTGCCCTCAGTCACAACCCAGTAAAAGGCAGCAACTGCTTGCTAGGTTGGGATGTGCTCGGGGTTGAAAAACAGTTGCTGAGCTAAATATAGCATACTACCCTTGAAAGAAGTCACAACTTAGAATGCTGTATATCCCATTGGTTACTGTTGTTGTCAGCAACTAAACTCCCTCCAGAGTGAACAGCACTAAGATCCTCCCAGGTAAAGTGTCAGAAGCTAGCCATATTGTCAGTACTGGGAGAGGGACTAAGGTGGAGCCAGCACATATACCCCATGTGTCTATGGAGTGGAGTTTTTACACTGGAAAGGGATAAGAGCCAGAAACTCCCATGAATTGCACTAGGATTACGATTGATTTTATGTAGAAGGTGCTCAAATACTGTGGAATAAGCAGATAGATACACATATTTAGTTAAAAATTAATAACTGCTGATATAGTACATATGAAAACACAATCTCTGTAAGTAAAGGATCCATCCAGGAGGTGCAAGAAGACTGGGACCTCTCTTGTGGTTTGCAAATCTCTTCTCATCATCTCAACTTCTTATGGTCTTCTGATGCACAGCCCGTACTCTTCTGTACTCCCTTTCACAGTTTCCCACTGTAAATATCCTTATCAGATTTCCACAGACTGCAGCAGGGCTCAAACTAGACTGAACCAGTTTAAAACTTGTTTTACAATTAGTTGGCCATTGAAGATGAGTCAAATCAAGTTTTAAAGCATTTTAGACAACGTTCTAATTTAGGTTGGGTTAGTCCATTTCACATGGAATCATATTTAAACCTAATTTCTTTTAACGGTTCAGAAAACATGTATTGCGCCTTCTGTAGATGGGGCTTAAAAGTTTTCCAGCCTCGCTGAACTCATATTGCTCTATCCAAATCTGAGGTTTAGCTTCCAGCCAAGTGAAATATTGAAAAGTGATACAGAAATGTAAAATATTATCAAGAAAACTCAGAGGTAAGTTCCATTACATTCTGAATGATTCCACCTTGGTCCTCACTTCTGCAGGTCATTAGCAGCAGCATATTACATTAAATCTAATCCAATGCCATTTTATCAATGCAATACAATGTCATCTCTCTTTCATGAAGAGAAGCTTGTAACAGAGGTTCGTGCATAAGATAAGCAGGTACTAGAAGAGAGATCTCTTCAGAATGTTGATTATATGCTTTAAACCAGGAGTAGGCAACCTATGGCACACGTGCCAAAGGCGGCATGCGAGCTGATTTTCAGAGGCACTCACACTGCCCGGGTCCTGGCCACTGGTCTGGGGGGGCTCTGCATTTTAATTTAATTTTAAATGAAGATTCTTAAGCATTTTAAAAACCTTATTTACTTTACATACAACAATAGTTTAGTTATATATTATAGACTTATAGAAAGAGACCTTCTAAAAACATTAAAATGTATGACTGGCACGCAAAACCTTAAATTAGAGTAAATAAATGAAGACTCGGCACACCACTTCTGAAAGGTTGCCGACTCTTGCTTTAAACTATTGGGGTGTATCTTTTGCCTTGCCAGGGAACCTATTGTTCAGCAAATAATTGGGATCGTTGTAGAGTATGATATGATGCTGTGTGGGGGATAAAATTTGATACTGAATGGTTAAATCATTTACTAACTGAAGGGACAGATCCTAGAGAGTCTCTAACTAAATTTGTATTATTCTGTTTAGAAAATTACTTTGCTGTTATTGAAGTGCTATTTCAAAGTGTTTTCATTCAAGCTTTTCAAGAATTTATTCCAGAAAATTACCTTGCCACTAGATGAAGAATGTAATTTATTCTGTGCATAATCAAATCTCCTTTGTTCAGACAGAGACAAGGAAACAAATGGTCCTGGCATCCTTACTATGGGGTTAAGGGGGAAGTATTTGAAACGTTTTCAAAAGAAGCTGCTTTTTCAGATGATAATCGCAAGCGAATAGTAATTTACTGTAATTGACATTCTTTCCAATACTCCATTGATTTTTGTTGCTGTTGTTGTGAGTGGGTGTGCTGGTTATAAAAAAGTGCCAGAAAGTGAACTGGTCTAGAAGGAGCATATTTCAGCTATAAAACACCCTACCCTTTTATCCCTACCCTACTAAATCAAAGCAAATAGTATGTCAGCCTGGACTGGAATCAGAATCTGGGGCAGTCATTAGTTTATGCACTTTTGTTCCACTTTTAGTTTAGCTGAGTTTTCCACCAGTGATGTCATGCTTTCTAGCTAGCCTGTGGACCCATATATCACTGTCCTGTTTTCTTCCTGGCTTGCAGTTGCAATATGGTAAACTAGACAAAAGCATCATATATCTTTTTTTAATTGAATTTATTCATTGCTTACTTAGATCAAGTTAATCTTGATACATATGCTGGATAGGAGGTCTCAATACCTTGTTTAGGTGGAGTAAATTTATTCTAGCAAGTCCTGTGAGAGCTGTTGTTGCAAAGGGTCCATAACAATTCCATTATTCTCACTCTAAAATCAGGGGTTGATACCACCACTACCAATTCAATCACAACTGAAAATGACAATGGCTGGGCCTGATGGTGAGTCTTTAAAAAAAAAAAAAAAAAATCATAAAAGCTAGAGCTGTCGATTAACCGCAGTTAACTCATGCGATTAACTAAAAAAAAATCATGATTAAAAAAATTAATCACGATTAATCGCACTGTTAAACAATAGAATACCAATTGAAATTTAATAAATATTTTTGGATATGTTTCTATGTTTTCAAATATATTGATTTCTACTGCAACACAGAATACAAAGTGTACAAAGTGCTCACCTTATATTATTTTTATTACAAATATTTGCACTGTAAAACATGATAAACAAAAGAAATAGTATTTTTCAATTCACCTCAAGTACTGTAGTACAATCTCTTCATTGTGAAAGTGTAATTTACAAATGTAGATTTTTTTTTGGTTACATAATTGTTTTGTTTTTGAGTGCAATGTGAAACTTTAGAGACTACAAGTCCACTCAATCCTACTTTTTATTCAGCCAATAGCTAAGAGAAACAAGTTTGTTTGTTTGCTGCCTGCTTCTTATTTATAATGTCACCTGAAAGTGAGAACACGCATTTGCATGGCACTTTTGTAGCCAGAGTTGCAAGGTATTTACGTGCCAGATATGCTAAACATTTATATGCCCCTTCATGCTTCAGCCACCATTCCAGAGGACATGCTTCCATGTAAATGATGTTTGTTAAAAACATAATGAATTAATTAAATTAGTGACTGAACTCCTTGGGGGAGAATTGTATGTCCCCTGCTCTGTTTTACCCGCATTCTGCCATACGTTTCATGTTATAGGAGTCTTGGATGATGACCCAGCACATGTTCATTTTAAGAACACTTTCACAACAGATTTGATAAAACACAAAGAAGGTAACCATGTGAGATTTCTAAAAATAGCTACAGCACTCATCCCGTGGTTTAAGAATCTGAAATGCTATCCAAAAGCTGAGAGGGACGAGATATGGAACATGCTTTCAGAAGTCTTAAAAGAGCAACACTCCTATGTGGAAACTACAGAACCCGAACCACAATAAAAGAAAATCAACCTTCTGCTGGTGGCATCTGACTCAGATGATGAAAATGTACATGTGTCGGTCCGCTCTGCTTTGGATCATTATCGAGCAGAACCTGTCATCAGCATGGAGGTATGTCCTCTGGAATTGTGATTGAAGCATGAAGGAACATATGAATCTTTAGCGCATGTAGCACATAAATATCTTGCGATGCCGGCTACAACAGTGCAATGTCGTTTTCAGGTTATATTGTATACAAGAAGCGGGCAGCATTATCTCCTGCAAATAGTAACCAAACGTGTTTTATCTGAGCGATTGGCTGAAGTAGGACTGAGTGGACTTGTAGACTCTAAAGTTTTACATTATTTTATTTTGAATGCAGTTATTTTTTGTACATAATTCTGTATTTGTAAGTTCAACTTTCATGATAAAGAGATTGCATTACAGTACTTGTATTAGGTGAATTGAAAAATACTATTTCTTTTGTTTTTTACAGTGCAAATATTTGAAATAAAAATAATATAAAGTGAGCACTGTATACTTTGTATTCTGTGTTATAATTTAAATCAATATATTTGAAAATGTAGAAAACATCCAAAAATATTTAAGTAAATCATATTCTATTATTGTTTAACAGTGCGATTAATCACGATTAACTTTTTTAATCGCTTGACAGCTCTAAAAACAACCCTAATATGAAAAACAACACATTATTTTTTTAGACGCTCACCAAAGCAAGGAAATTCATAGTTGTCATTAACAGTACTCAGGGTGCCTAGACATTTCAGCACACAGGAAACTTAATTTAACATGCTGATGCTAGGACCTTGTAAGGTAGCATACTCACCACCTGTAGCTCCTCCTTGTGTCAGGGTGAGATTCAGCAAGGGATCCTTGTCTGGTGCCGCCTGGTAGGGGAACCCAGATCACCTTCTACTCTGGGTTCCAGCCCAGGGACCCTGTATTACACAGTTAGGTCTGCCTCTTTTGTTGTGCTGCTGTTTCCCTCGGCTGCTTCCCAACTCCAAGCCCCCTTGTGCTGCTTCCCTGCAGCCTTTACTTAACACTGCCACCCTTTGGTTCCCAGACCTCCAACTTCTCCCTAGGTCCTCCCAGCTTCTCCTTTCTGTGCTGGTCTGACAAGTCTTCCATCCTTCCTGAGCTCCACTAAAGTGTTTTACTGACCCTACCTCAGGACCTCCCCCACAGGAGCCTAACTTCCTCCTGCAGAGTTCTTCCTCTGTTTCTGGTTTTAGCAGGTTTTCCCTTGCTGCCTCCCTTCCCCAGGGACTCTGGCAGCTTCCCCTAGATATCTCCCTGCTCTGTGTAGGCCCTAGCTTAGGGCTTTCCTCCACAGGAGCTTGTGCTGCTCCCTGTGGGTCCTCCTCCCTGACTTCTTGCCTGTTTAAGTCCTATCACAGGGCTCCCACCCACAGGAGTCTGACCATGCTCACTGTGGAGTCTCCTATCCAGAGGTGAAAGTAAGCCAGTACGGTCCGGTATGGTGTACCGGCAAGAGCCGGTATGCTGTGCCGAACTGGACCGGCTTCTCCGGCAGTGATTTAAAGGCCCCAGGGCTCCAGCTGCTGTGGGGAACCCAGGGCCCTTTAAATCACCGCCAGAGCTCCGGCATCCATGCTCGGGCGGGGATTTAAAGGTCCCGGTGCTCCCCATAGTGGCCAGCCCTTTAAATCGCTGCTGGAGCCCTGCCACCTCTGGGGGAGCCCCGAGCCCTTTAATTCGCCCCTGAGCCCAGGGGCTCCCAGCTGGTAGCTCTGGGGTGATTTAAAGGCCCTGGGGCTCCCAACCACAGCCGGAGCCTCAGGGCTTTTAAATCGTGAAAGACCCCGCCTCTTCCGGTTGAGGCCACACCTCTTCCGGTTGAGGCCATGCCCCGCTTAGGACTCCGGCGTTCTGGTAAGTCCTTTAAGTTACTTTCACCCCTGCTCCTATCTTCAGGAGAGTCTTGCCTCCTCTGCAATCTCTCTCCTCAACTGAATTTTCCATTCTGTATATTCTTTTCCTAACCCTTTCACAGCTGGGGTCACTGATTACCCTTAAGTTGGCATATTGCCATCAGCTGGGGCCTAGCTGCCAGGTCATACACAAGGCTGAGCCTGGTTTACCTTAATGGGCCAACCAGCCTGTGATAGGCCTGCAATAGAGAGGATCAAGATGGGTTGCTCAGAATGTAATGGAACCTGCCTCTGAATTTTCTTGACAATAATATTTTACATTTCTATATCACTTTTCTACTCAAAGCTTCCTAAAGTGCCTTACAAATATACTGGAATCACTCTACCTGCCACTGAAAGGAGATGTGTGAAATACTGACAGCAGACCTCATTCCCATTTGTGATGAGCCCTGAATTCAAGGTTTGATTCATTTGTGTTCCTCAGCACGTGCTTAGGAAGTTCACTGACTATAGGTTCAGCTGGTAAGAACTGAATTCACAGAGCTGGTTGAACATAAACCAACCTCTCTCTTTCCTCTCAGTCTTCTGATCCTCAACAGCTGTCCTTTACCTTCCACCTCGCCCTGGGATGGCTTCACCACGAAAATATCTAAAGTCAAAAAGCACAGAACAAACAAACCAACCAAAAATGGGATCTGGTGGTTGGAAGAGAGTTCACTGGTGTGGGGGAAAGGAGAGGGATTTCTTAGAGGGAGAGGACTGATCACATAACCGCCAAGAAAGGTTGTACGGGGTTGTTATACTTAAACCTGTGTGAACCAAACAGCCCTACCATGTTTAAAAGCAATGCTGCATGGTCAGTTCAGGGCAAGAAGTGTGAGGAGAAATACTTGATCCATCTGTAACTGTAGCAGAATTGAGATGGGTAGATAGACCATTGTTACATTAATTCACATAATTCTAGTTTAAATAAGTCAGATCCACAGGGATAGATTTTTTCAAAGCTTTATGAATTCCAGTGACATTGATGGGACCTAGATGGCTATATCATTGTGCATCACTTTGAAAAGTTCTCCCTTCATGTTACTGTAACATAGGAGAGTCAATTATCAATTATCTCTTAAAAACTATCTACTTAGCATCTAATCAGATAGGCACATCAATTGAATTTGAACAAATACATATATCCTTTGACTATTTTGCCTGGTAAATTACAATGATTACAGCGCTTGCCATGTGTGTCAATAACAGTATGAAAGACACAATGGATTAGTTAATTTTTTCTCTCTCCTCTTCATCTTTTACCTTGTTAAAATGCTTAGGAGGGTATAAGTGTATGTGTCTGCCTCCATATATTTACAGATTCCACAATATATACATACGATTACAGGATCCAAAGAGCTAAAAAGACTGCAAAATCAAATACATTTTTTTCTTGGGAACTATCTGCATTTTAAAATTCTTTGTGCAAAACAACTTGCAAATAGAACTCCGATAAAAGTAAGAATTACACTCTGGTGCTCTGTCTTTTATCAGAGCAAAAAGATGAAGGGCAAATACAATTTTAAAAGTGGAGTGATACAAAAAAGAGAGATTTGGTAAAGACAGCATAACATTAGAATTTACACAGAGAAGCCAAAATGTCATTTAAAATATGGTCAGAAATAGTCACTTTCATGAATATCTTTTTAAGAATATTTAAGGGCGCTTACATTTTATAATAGACTAGTTCAAATATACCGGCCCTGATTGTCTGAGGCCAAAAGGTGCAAAAGTATAACTTGGGGGTGGGACCAAGTTGGCTTTAAACCACTTATGCACACCTACAATCCTAGGCCTACTGAGTACTAGGGCAGTCCTCTGGAATAAGCTAGAGTAGCCTAGTGATTTTCAGACTCATCAGATAGAAAGATATTCACCTTGTCAGAATAAGGGCTGAGTCTTCAGAGACCCCAGGGAAAAGAGTAACAATATAGAGTTTTCTGAATGCTTTTACAGTGCCTGATATTATAGGGTTACCATAAGTCCGGATTTTCCCGGACATGTCCGGGAAAATCGGGACATGCCGGCCGGCGGTGCGGGTGCTCGGGGGTCGGGC